>NC_141811.1:7257222-7578611 GCF_057944985.1 Cucurbita pepo subsp. pepo
TCAGTATATATATATTTTGATGAATGTCGTACTTGATATGTTTGATGTACTTTGTGGCAATATGATGAGTATGAGGATTGCGTGACGTTTACCTTAATATGATGATGTTTTCCATATTGAGCATGCTATATGATGATGAGTGCCATATTGCATCATGTCGTTAGATCGACATAGGACACAACCCTAAGAGCGTGAAAATGATATTAATATAAATATCCATGAGTATCTGTTACCTAGAGTAACAAAGAGATGAGACTAGAGGGTTGTGTTAGAAGAGACATTATGATGGATTTAGAGGGACCTCATGCATATTGTATGTTCATGAGCATAGGACTACTTTCCCTAGAGATGATGAGTGCGGACGCGCACCGTATGATGAGCGCGAATGCGCACAGGTGCGAACGCACACAAATAAGGGTGTTCATGAGGCGCATGACACTATGGGGTTCCGCTGACCTCCGGACGTCGCTACAGATTAGTTTGACCTGAGGGTCCAGGGGGTGTGCGAGCGCCCTGGGGATTCACACTCGCACGTGTGAGTCGTGTGTAGGGAAGTACTACACATCCAATTTGTCCGAGACTGGAGGCCATCCCTAAGATGATTAGAGATAGGTCCCTAAATCATGATTGTATGTGTCTGCATTTGCATGGCCCTATAGTGTAGCCACTTACTGAGTATTCTTTGAAATACTCAGGCTATGTGCCACATCATTTTTCAGGTAAAGGGCCAGGCGCACTTGTACGGAGGATGGCGGCATCGCGAGCAGAGACTGTGGCACGTGCATAGGATAGATTCATATTTAAATTCTTAGTTTTAAATTAGAATAGGTTGTTTTGCATTCCATTGTTTTAAATTACTTTTTATGTGTTTTTATTTTCTCTAAATTTTAGTATTTTGTATTTAAACACGTAAGACCATGACTGTGTTTTCTAGAGAATAAGTTGTTTTAAACGTTTTTGAAGTTTACATTATAAATGATGTTCATGTAAGAGTTATATTTCCGCTTTATAGATGAGCATGAGACGTTAGTGGCGACTCTAGATATGTGGAAATTTAGTGTCGTTGCAATAAGGTTTCAGATTTTGAGCCACGTGCTACCACCGTAGCACCTTTCATAATCTTCCACGACCTCTTCCTTAACTTTGTTGCATAACCTGTGCTGTCCAACTGACCAATAGAGATCATGTTCTTTTTTAGACCAGAAATATATTTGACATTCTTTAATGTCCACTAATTTCCTGCCGGAGTTTTTATGCAGACATCTCCTTTTCCTTTAATCTCCAAATCTTTGTTGTCGGCAAAATACACCTTCTCGAAATTTTCAGACTTGAAATTCCGGAACAACTCTTTATTTGGAGAAGAATGAAAAGATGCACTTGAATCCAAAATCCAGGATTCAATCGAACTGTCCATGTTGAGGACTAGAGCATCCCTAATATCTTCTGTTGAATTTGTAGAATCATCATCATCTCCAGATTTGTGATTCTGCTTCTTCTTCAGTTTTGTACAATCTGTCCGAAAGTGTCCTTTTTCTCCACAACTCCAACATTTTACATTGGCTTGTTTGGAAATTTTTCTCGGTTCCTTGATTTTGATCGCCCATGTTTGTCTGAGCTCTTTGATTTACTTCTTCCCCTTCGGTCAACACTGAGAGCATTGCCTGACGAATCTCCAATTTCTCGTTCGCGAATACTTTCGCTGAGAACTACATCTTGAATTTCATCAAATTTCAGTTTATCAGATCCTCGAGAACTGCTGATTGCGGCAACAACAGTGTCCCATGACTTGGGTAAAGATGACATCAAATCAACGCTTTAATTTCATCCTCGAAATTAATTTCCACCGAACTCAGTTGACTTACGATCATATTGAATTCATTTATATGATTAGCAATAGATCCACCTTCAGACATCTGTAGATTGAACAATCTCCCCATCAAATACACCTTGTTCATAGCCGACGGTTTTTCATACATATTCGACAGCGCCTTCAACAGATCTGATGTTGTCTTCTCCTTGATGATATTGAACGTCATGTTTCTGGATAGCGTCAACCGGATCAACCCTAAGGTCTGACGATCCTTGAGCTTCCACTGCTCCGTGGTCATAGTATCCAGCTTCACCCCCAACAAGGGTTCGTGAAGATCTTTCTGGTACAGATAATCTTCAATCTGCATCTTCCAGAAACCGAAATCGGATCCATCGAACTTCTCAATTCCAATCTTTGAACTTTTCATCTTCACAGATCGTGGTGACTTTCGCCTTGCTCTGATACTAGTTGTTAGGATCAATACCAGTTGTTAGCTCTAATACCAATTGTTAGGTACTCAACAACGCACACACTCGATCAAGATGAACACAAAGAACAGGAGAGAGAAAATACAAGGAGGAATATTGGCTAAAGGTTTTATTATTGATGACTTCAGGTATGTACAACAAGAGAGAATACAGAGAATGAAGAGAGAATGAAGAGAATGAAGAGAGAATGAAGAGAGACGGCCTAATAGGGTATATATATGGTTTCAATTTACTAAAGATAACTTCCAAAGATTTAAGCGAGATATAATCTAACAAATATATCTCTACCAAATCTTTACCATGTATATCTCTATCATATCTTAAATATCTTCCAAATATATCTTTCCAATTAAATATCTTCCAAATATATCTCTACCAGATCTAGGCATCATAGTAACCAAAAAAGTAGATATTACCATGATTCAATTTGGTTTATAGACATTTTCTCTTCTCCTTTTTCAACTCCCAAAAAGAAAATCATAGCTACGAACTCCATGATGTCAACGTTTGCTTAACGACATGCCTTTGGCTAAGAAGTTAGATATTCAAATGATAGTTCGTTTCATGGATTACATAGACATGGAGAATTGAGTTACATAGACAACACTTCAAAAAGAGCAAAAACCTAGCTATACATACAATCACAAGCCTACCTTTAGTCACATAAATTTCAGAATGCCTTCCCACAGATGAGGAAATAGGAATCATCATTTCCCATTTGGCTGGACAATTATCACCAGCATCATATCATCATCAAGGAGGGGTGAGTGGTCAATATTTCACATCAGCCAGCATAAACACAACCTTCAGAAGGCATCTAGAGTCGAACGACTGATGGCTGTTGATGTCGGTTAGTTTAGTTAGAAATTCATTTTGGTACATATCTATTTAGCAGAATACCAGTTTTGTGCACACTTGGCATCCACAGCAAGGTCGACTTTAAGAATATTCTTTCCATTGAAGGGTTTCGACATGCAATCGACAACAATGGCCTTAGCAACCTCAGCTGACTCAGTTGGTCCTTCCAAGATCACTTCATCATGAACCTGACTTAAAGGAGAAGTGTTAATTCATGCAGTATCTCACAGATAAGTACAGAAAAAATAGGGTGCTGCAGGAAGGGATGCAAGTTATAATTGAAAAATAACCAAAAGAAACACAAGTCTTCAGATATTAAATCGCAGGTAAGGTAGTGATGACTGACCTGCAAAAGCAGCCTCCATCCAAGTTCCCTCAAACGTGAATTTTTAGATATTTCCAACATGGCACACATGGCAACATCGGCAGCACTACCCTGTAACATACCGACGTTCGTGAACCAAATTTAATACTGGAGATTGGGATGAGGAGAAGCCAAGAAAGGAAATTTATGCACAAACCTGCACAGGCGTGTTAATAGCAGCTCTTTCTATATGCCCTTTTTGGGCACGAGTAACTTGCTTCATTGAAGGAAACTGACGAGCTCGTCCTAGCAATGTGCGAACACATGATTTCTTCTCAGCCTCTTCCCTTCGAAGTTCTTGCCATCTACGAACCTCTGTTCTTTCATTATACCACAAGTCAACCGTCTTACTTGCTTCCTCCACAGTAACCTGAATGGTGAGGTAACCAGCCGCCAGTTAGCAACTTAACGATATTTAGACAGAAAGTTGGTTTTGGAAAATACCTTCCAATCTTTGGAAAGGCCAATAGGAGTCTTGCCATATGCAATGGAAAAATTAAGCATTTTAGCTTTCCTTCTTTCAGAAGCAAAGGCATCCTGCAGAAAAGAAAGAAATGTTCACATAAAAGAAATAAAAAAACAAGAGATCGTTTAAATGGCACTTTGTTCTTGCTGGACGAACATGGTTGCACAAGAATAGACAAAAGGATAAGAAACTGCTACATATTAAAATGAAAATGTATCGACAGGAATTACAATAAATAAAAAATGACTGATAAGTAAATAGAAAATAAATAACAATTGAGTTCAATTTTGTGTATCAACTGATAAACGCAAGGGTTTCAAAGGGATACAAAGCATCTGATTTACATAAAAAAAGAAAAATAATAAATAAATAAATAAATAATTAAAAAAAGTTAAAAAGACTTGGTTGACTATGTTGGGGGATGAAATATTACTACGATGAAGAATCTCCGTCAGGACCAACAGTTCAAGATTGCAAAATCACCTTTCTCTTAAGGAATCCAATCACCCACAAACCTAATCCGACCGTGTCTCCAATCGTGAATATATTGATCTTCTAAGCTACACGTGAGACCTCCAATCATGAATATTCCTCAACGTCTACATCCGACAATCCGGGCATAGGTTATCAGTTGTAACCATGTTGGGCTAGGTACAATCAAACAAGCCTAGATGGTGGAAGATTGAGATCCAACAGTAAGGTTAGCCTAACGAGGAGAAACCAAGGCCCCATAATGGCCCATAGTGGCACTAACAAGGCAACCAGAGGCCATCACAAAACGGCCAAACTAGATCATTAATGTCACTTAGACCTGACTGTTACACTTCTTGAAAAGGCGGTGAAACCGAAGGGAACCGGCCACTAAAAGACTCTCGAATGCTGAGTACCAGGCAAAGACTCGAAGGGACTTTGTTTTAGGTGTGATGAGAAGTAGACCTAAGAGAACCTTTGTAAGAATTGAGAAATTTGGGAATTAAGGATTTTGGTAGCTAGTGCCGAATAAGAAAATATTGATTGATATAGAGGAAATGAAAGAGAACCCCCCAAGTGAAGAATTTGGAAGTAGAAGATTCGATGGAATTAGCTATGCTCCATCATGCTGTTCGTCACCAAGAAAAATGAAGGTGAAAGGATAAGTGAATCAAAGTGTAGTGGTTCTTATAGATTGCAAAGCTACGCATAATATCATCTTTCAGTTGCTAGTAGAAGAGCTGAAGTTACTCCTCACTGAGACAGCGAACTATGGTGTAGTGATATGGGAAACAGAGTTTCCATTTGTGGTATAGGAGTCTGTAACTCAGTTGTGGTTTGCCTACCTGAGATCACTGTAAGGGAAGATTTCTTACCCCTAGACCTAGGAGGGGTAGATGTCATTTTGGAAATGCAATGATCATGGAAGATGGGGTTTGTGCGTGTGGATTGGATGTCGCTAACCAAGACCTTCTACCTCGGTAGAACAAGGTGACATGTGAGGGGATCTTTCCCTCACTAAGGCCAAGGTCTCAGTAAAAATGCTTGCCCGAACTGGAGAGGACTAGAACATGGGCTTCTTAGTTGAATTAGATCTTGAAGGATCACCAATGGGGAAGAGGCTAGCAAAGACGATGCCAACTTGGATGTTCACAGGGAAATGCATTTGCCTTAGTGGAATACAACCGTATCTCTGAGTTACCAAAAGGCATTCGACCAGAGCGGCCAGCTGAGTATGCTGTTGGCCAGATCAACGTCAAATTTTATAAGTATGATAAAAATTTTATTTTGAAAGGCTGATCAGTGAGATGCTCGCTTCTATGGTCATTCGACCTAGCACCAATCTATTCTCTAGCCCTGTGCTTCTAGTGAAAGTGGTGTTGCGAGGTTTTGTGTAGATTACAAGGCACTAAATCAGGCAACTATTCCAAATAAGTTTTGCTTTTCATACAGTGTTCATACTTTCAAGACATTTTAGGTCCATGTGAAAAGTTTTGCTTTTTTGGGTGTCATGATACAAAGGTTCTCTCTACTTATAATGGTGGATTCCAAAAACCAACTAGAACAAACTCACTCAAACAATTACCTAACGAAATACCATACCATAACTACTACAAAACAAACAGACTAACGACTATTAAAATTAACAAAATATCGCTAAAATAATAGCATCATCAAAAGAAATTACTAATTGAATCTGACTCGCAACATCAGAGCATGTCAGTGGACAATTCATGTGTCCTTGGAGAAATATAGATACGATATTTCAAAATTCAGTGTTAAAGATAAAGCATTTCCATTTCATATCATTTCTAAGATAATAAGAGAAACGGATACCAGTTTGTTATACTTCGGAAAACTAACACTCCAATAAAACGAATCACAGTTGCACACATTTTCTCGTAACAAAAACATCAGTTTACCTTCAACAATGGAACTGGAGGTTTATCTTCCCCAGGTTGAGGATCCCACTCAAGAAGCACGCTTCCTTCTTCAACAGCTTTACGAATATGAGGGTACATATTCATTGCAGTTCTTGAATGGAAATCTCCCCCAGCTTTAAAGGCGTCCAGCATGCTCTTACAATTGGCAAGGTGAGCAAGAATCCTAAGTTCCAGCTGCAAAAGGAATTTACATTTCAATCATTAATGTTCTCTTTTCTTTACACGATTATATAGTTGAAGCCAATACGTCACAAAAAGATAGCAGGGGAAGATGGGGCAAATCTAATTACACAGCGCATAAATGAATCATCTCCCATCATTAACAAAATTACCTGGCCATAATCAGCAACAATGAGGGAATGTCCAGGAGAAGCTATAAATGCCTGACGGATCTTATATCGGTCCTTTTCCAGAGCCGGTTGATTCTAGTATAGAAAAAATACAACCAACTTAAGTCTCCATTAGAATCATAGTTCGCAAGGAATATATGAACATAAAGATCACTTGAAACTGAGATGACAAACACACTCACACAGAATGCTTAATGTAAAATAATTGGTGCAAAAAATAGCTAGCAATAATCATAATATTTTACATAATGCCTGTTATAGGTGCTCTGCGATCATGATAAGCTCTAAGCTTCTAGTCGCTATGAGGTGACACTATCTAATTGAAGAAGCAAACCTACTTTCCCATGTAAATCATCACAGATCTCTTCAGTGCCAAATGCAAATATAGTTGAAACAAGTTAACTATGAACCTGCAAACTTGGTCTCCGAGCAGAGAGGCGGCCAGTTTCTGTGTTGATGTTCAGAGAACAATGGACACGCCCATTCTTACCAGATATATTGATTCCCTGCAATAGTAACAGCCAGTTTCACTATAAGTCAAAAATTGTGCCTAGAATTTGAAGTCCAACATATGGAAACCATAAGTGTTGATCAGAGAAAGAGAGGGACTCCATGCTTTCAAACTTCAAAGCTGTATGTTCATCAATCAAAATCAACATGTCTTCAGATAACTGTGCATAAATCAAGTGAAGCAGTATACAATACTCTGAACTAGTTCCTTCTTGAACCGACAGGCACATATAAAAGTCATAAACTCATAATTGGCAAACAAAGTTACACCTACCTTCTAAAGTTCTTCCCCTTCCACCAGTAACAGGATCAAAATTAGCAAAAGTTCCATTAATTATCGTGACTCTTTTGAAAGGATATTATAAATGGGCATAAATGGGGACTTCGCAGAAGAATTTCACCTGTAAGGGAAGGATGAAATTTGATATCAAAGAGTCAATAGAGCAGATTTCGCATAAAGCAGCAATAGCATGACAGGCTTCCATGCCCTCCTCCTTCAATTTAAATGCTTTTAAAGCAGTTCCATAATCAGACATATTTGCACATTCATGAATTATACGCCTTCTGTTTTCTTCATGAGGCATTGTCTCAAAATCGTTGACAACCTCAGTGTCAGACTGAGGGTCGTCGGTGAAGTCATCAAATTCTGCAGAGACCTTGCCTGCTAAAATCTTCAGAGCATTCCCACTCACTGAAGGCCAACCAGTTGCTGTGTACAATTCTGTTGAGAGAGCCTCATCACTGAAGCGACGTAAAGTAATATTCCGAAACTTGCTGGGAGTTTTCTTCCCTTCTTCAGTGACTTTTTCACTGTTTGGAATTTTGAATGTCCTTTCAGTTGGAAGAGACTCTTCAGGGTTCTTACTGTAAAATGAAAAAAATAAGGAAGCATGACTTTTCAAACGAATCAACAAGTTTGAAGATAAAGGATTAGAAACATGTCCATTATCACAAGGGGAAAAGGCATGGAATTGTGTAATAAAGAGCTTAACAACTTGCACAAGTCCATGTCCACAAATAGTAAATAACTCATAATTGTAATTTTTAAAAAGCCAAAAATATTATTTAGAACATAGACTAATTACCTGTTACAAGTGCCACCAAAGAGCAATTGGCGCACTTGTGCATCACTTCCAACATTCATGTACTTGGCATCAGGGCAGTACTTTGAAGCCCAGTTACGAAATCTGTTAGCAGCAACCCCTTGTTCTGCTTTGGCCAATTTTTCTATCTCAGCAAGATATGGCCTATCAACTAGCATTCCCTCAGTTTCCATTCTGACAAGAACTTCACCAAATGGTTTCCAGTAATCTTCATAAAAGTTGAACATTGTTTTATCCGGAATCCTTTCTCCATCTCTCTCCCAAGGCATGTCAGACAGTTTTTTCTTCAAGCTCTCATAAAGCTTCAGCGTGCATATTGAATCTAATGCAGAATAAGATACCCATGGTTTCCGTTCTTCTCGTTGAAGTTCTTCAACAGGGGGAATGACTATAAGTTTGCCTTCAGATCCATCCTTTTTCATCTTCTTCCGGCCAAAGATAGTTTTCATGGACACTTTACCAATCAACTCTTTTTCCTGGTCCAATTTAGCCCCAGACATGACCTTTGTATCACAAGAAAGAGCTTCAAGTGAATATCCACCATTCATTCTCCTTGATGAATCCCATAACCGTGCCATGTGCATCGTGTCAGCATGGAAGCCAGAAATCTTAATCCCATAGTTTTCAATAATGTGATTGTCAAAGCTGTAGTTGTGCCAGACCTAACAGGAAGGCAGGTTTGGTCAAAACCAAACTATCTTCTGAGTTACAGCATACCACACACATGCACATGTTGCATTCTCATAATTTAACTAATACAATTGAATAAATGGTCAGAATAATTAGCCAGTCTTATAAAAAAAATACAATTGTGATGCAGTAAATATATGAATGAGAATACCGAGCTATAGCGGTTTTACAATTTATCAACAATATGTTCAGAAGCCAACATCTAGAAGACAAAGCTTTGGCTATTTCCTCGATTGTATCCAACTAATTATCTGACGGTGGATAATGTATCTAGGGTGAGTTTGCATACCTTTTTTAAAAACATCTTTTCTTAAAACACTTCTAATAGAAGTGGTTTTAATTAAAACATTAAGTTGTTTGGTTACATTTTCTTAAAAATGATTTTAAATTACAAGTTTGTTTGGTTGTGCTGCATCTAAAATTGATTCTACAAATATTAATCTACAACAAAGTGATTGGTCACCAATCACTTTAAAATCAAGTTTTGGAAAACCAACTTGAAAGTTATTTTAAAAAGTAATTTATATTTGCAACCAAATATTGCATACTCTAGAAAGAAAAAAAAAAGAAAAAAACAATGTTGAGTAATCCAAAATGACTTAGGAATTTATGCCAAAAGACGCCCTTATTCTCTGCAAACTTGTCCCAGAAAAGGAAACCTCCTTCATCAAAAAATTTGGCCTACATTAGTCTCCTAAAAAAGGGTCCAAGAGGAACAAAAAGAAATACCTTTCTGATCAAAGGATCTTCGAAGAATGGTGCAAATTGAAGCAAAATTTCCTTACCGCCACCATCAAGAACATCCACCCAGATGCAAGACTTTCCATTTCCAAAATCTGCTTTCGGTCCTGAATAAATACTGAAGCATATTATTTCACCATGGTCAACGGGTGTTTCTTGCTTCACATCAATCTTGGCCACCTTAAAGAAAATAGAAAAACAGAACAAGGATTGAAGAAATTTCACAAGTATGTGCCCATCATCATATGACAGAACTTGGGAGTAAATTATACAGTTATGTTGGATCTATTGGTCTGTTGGCCTGTTTCAAGGCAGTAAAGGTACATAACGCAGAGAATGAAAATAAAGTAAGATTTAATCACCTCAGTATCGCAAGCATGCACCAGATTCTTGTACTTGGTAGTAAGCATTGAAACAACTTCCTTTGCTGCAGATACACCATCAACAACAAGAACGCTTTCATATACACCATTAAGCCTCTCCTTTATTGAAACAACTTCTTTTGCTGCAGATACACCATCAACAACAAGAACGCTTTCATATACACCATTAAGCCTCTCCTTTATTGAAACAACTTCCTTTGCTGCAGATACACCATCAACAACAAGAACGCTTTCATATACACCATTAAGCCTCTCCTTTATATCTGGCTTATGAGCAGTTGCAAGTACTTCCATCATCTTGGTGCCACTTCCATTGACGATCACTTTAGAAAATTCTTCCACAGCTACACCCTTACTTATTCCATTAGCAGCTTCAGTAAATTGCGAAGTTTTTAGTACACTATTCACCTTTCCCAAAGAGATATTTCTATTTCTGCCATTAGGTGAAACATTTGGTACGTGACGCATAATTGACCCCTTTCCATTTTGAGAAACAGAATACTTTTTGTTACTTTGCATAGGAACAACCTGACTATGCAAAACATTATTTGCAGGCTTGCTCATGGGCCATTCCCCAGAATAAGAATTAGTGTCTCCATTGCCATTCCCCAAATTTGACTGAACCTTAGAATATGGAGGGGAAAGACTGTTGTAACAATGCAAAGTCCCATAGTCAATGAGATTTTCTTTTTTTCTTAGCTTTTCTTCGTCATTCTTCGTCAGGATCTCAGTTTCTGAAAACCTAAAGAGCTTCTCTTGTTTCAGCTGCCTAGTACTCTTAGACCAATCATTTACATCAGACAGAAACGCCCTCTCCTTGTCATGTTGTCTAGTTTCAAAAAATGAATTGGTGCACAAAAAAGAACTTTGTCGACACTGCAAGGAAGCATGAAACATATTCACATTTGGAGAAGCGCTGCCAACATTCTTCAGAGGACAAAATTCAGCCCTGCAAATCAATATTTTCAGAAATATTAAGGTCGAAGTTCTTCACAACCATACTCTCACTATAATTAATCGATAAACTGCACAATGTAAGACACAGAAACAATTAAAACAACAAAATGGATGAACCAAGAAAGGTGTCAGTATCACTTCTGCTAAATTTGAGTTCGATTACCTAAGACTCAATCACTCTCATATGGAAAGGTAAACGTCCTCCCCATAGATGAAACCAAATAATATGACACAATTTTATGGACTAGATAACGATATAGGAGAAAAGAGCTAAAGTGCCTAGAAAGATAACCGATATACTCCTTCATGACTGAATTTAAAAGCCTCAAAAATCATACTAAAGAACCATTGCCATAAAGCTTCAAATCATATTCAAAGAACGACATTCTACCAACAAGAAACAGAGTGAACGGAATAGGAGGTTAACAACGAGTTCATTTTTTCAGATATCATCATGATGATAACTAAAAATTCCTAGAAATCACACCCACCAAACATGTCCTTCCCCATATCACAAGTTCCCTATCACATGCAGGGGGAGGAAACTCACTTCGCAGTTTCAGTTAAGAAAACTTCTAACAAATGTCTGGAACGAACAACAAGCACATAAACACACACACAAAAATGCAGCTAATTCCCCATACAGAGGACAAAATGTTCTCCACGCCCCGATTAACAACAAAAAGATAACACAAAAGCCTCCCGTAAAGAACAAACCCAAGAGAAAAGTGACCTGTAGAGCCTCTTGGAGGAGGCGCAAATGGAAATAGAAGAATTAGAAACATATTTAGACCGCCATAGAAAGAAATAGGAGGGCTATTGAGAAATCAACGAAGAGGCTTGGGAGTGGAGGCCCCCAAAGTGATCATCGCTGCAACTCTGCCCAGCTTGCCCCCGGAGTGGCTTATAGAAGGAGCCGTTTTGAGAAGTTTTGGGCTAAACCAAAGTTCAGAGGGGTTTATCGTGACTGTTGCTTCAGGGCTGTGGGTCTGAGCACGGCCATGGCGGAGGGGGGCGAAGGTTAAACCCTGGGGGAGTGGGAGTGACGACTGATGAGAGAACCCCAAAACCAACGTACAATTTTCTGATTTAATTTTGGCGGCCCCAACAGAAATTATAATTAAAATTATTTATCATTTTAAAATGAATTTTAAATTTGGTGTGACTAATTTTCTTTAAATTAATAAAAATACATTTAAATATAATTTATTTAAATAATATTCTTAAACTTTCAAAAATGTCTCAAAAATATCAACTTTTAATATTACAGTTAATATATGAACGAAAACTGTCTATCAACACCTCATAAATTATCTACTTTTAAAAGTCTGTGTATTTTTTTAAATGTAGTATTATCCGTATGAGTACTTTTTAAGTTTTTTTTAAAAAAGTTTAAAGACGTTTTGAAGTTTTTAAAAAAGTTGAGGGTACTAAGATCATGACTAAGATAATTTAAGAACTCTCATGCGACAATAGAATCATGACTAAGGTTACATCGATCGAATCATAAGAAGCCTTTGATGTAGGTTCTCATATTGTATCGCTTGGAACATAAGAAGTCATGGATGTAAGTTTCAGACTATGCTATTTAGAATGTATGAAATCTTGGGCATAGATTTTTAGACTGCGCCGTTTGGAACATGAGAAGTCTTGGACGTAGGTTTTAGGCTACACCAATTGGAACATAAGAAGCCTTGGGTGTAGGTTTCAGACTATATGTAGGGAATGTATGAAGCCCTAGATGTAGATTCAGACTATGTCGCTTGAAACACATAAAGCCTTAGACGCAAGTTTCCAGATTGTGTTGCTTAGAACGCATGTAGCCTTGGACACAGGTTGTCGAGTTCATGTCTTGTACCGTAAATCCTAGGGAGAGTATCTTAGGGAACATAACCAGGAAAATAACAAGAACTAAGGACAAGGGCAAAAATCAAGAACAAGAACCAAGTTCCAAAGATAAGAAACTAGAACAAGTATCAAACTTCAAGTTTTCAGAACTAAAAACCGAGAACCTTATAATCAAACCCTTTAGATCATAACCTAAGAACTCAAAATCTAGGACCAAGGTCCTTGAGCATAACAAGGACAAGAATTCAAAACTCAAGAACAGAACCTAAGGACTTATATTCTCAAGATAAGAAAAAAAAGCATGACAAGAAAGAGTGTAGTACCCTAACATCAAGCATGTACGCGATTTAATGAGTCTTTGTACATATTCCTATTCTCTCATGTTTTAAAAGTGACAAAAAGGGGTTGGTCGAGGATCGAAGTGGATCTGAACTAGATGTCATATAGAGTCACATCATGTTTCAACTGTTTTAATGCTTTGAGGTATTTTGTTTACTCGCCCAATGTATTCAAACTTTATTTTGGATTTGTAAATAAAATGAATTTATGTTTTTTTTTAACGCAAAAAAATTTATTCTTTTTTTTTTTTCATTTTCAAGTTTTTACATAATCGCGATCGTAAAAATCGGGTTGTGACAAAAAGTGTAGCGATCATATGTGTGTAAACAAGAAGTTGTTCTCAAATGTGTATCTATTTTGATACAAAGTGGAGTAAGTAGATTCTACCATTCAAAGAAGGGCCTTATTTATTCCCATTAGTGGTATCAAAGCATTGCGTTTGTTTTAACTTAGTCATGTGAATGAAATTCTCAAGTGTCGTACAAAAAAGTTGTCAGCTTCGAAGGTGTAGTCATAATGACTTAGGTGTCGAAAAAATGAGTGTGCTTTGTTCGAGGGCTACATAGAAGGAGGTCTCTGGGGAGACTCTATGGTGTACTTTGTTTGAGGGGAGGATTGTTGAGGATTTTTGAAGTCCCACATTGGCTAATGAAGAGGAAGATCATACGTATATAAGTGAGGAATACTATCTCCAATGGTAGTCCTTTTAGCAAAACCAAATAGTAAAGTCATGAGAGCTTATGCTAAAAGTGAATAATATCATACCAACGTCGAGGTCTGTTGTTCCTATCAAGTTTGTAGCAACTACCTCTTGTGATTGTCAAGGGGTGTGGATGAGGACAGTTCTACCATTAAGCTATCCAATCATGCATAAACGCAACAAACATATTGATGTAAAGTTTCATTTCTTGCATGATATGACCAAATATGGAGCTATTGATTTGAAACATTGGGTCACACTATAATAAGTTGCAGATATTATGACAAAACCGCTATGTAACGACCTGGGAAAGAAAGAAAAAAAATACATATATAATAAATAAAATAAATTAAAAAAATTAAAAACTCAGTCGCCGGAAAACCCGCGAGTTTTCACGTGACCGCCGAGTTTCGCGGAACCCACGCGAAACGACGACCACAGCACGCCCAGCCCTCAGCCCACGACACCTAGCATCTTCATAACACCTGCAAAGGGAGAAAAGATAGAAAATTTCGAGAGAGAGAGAGAGATTTCGGACAAACGTCGGCGAGTGTCCAGTTTCTCCGACGAGCCCTCAAACCACCCTCAAACCGACACCAAACGACCTGTTACCACCATGAGAAGGATCCCTAACGAAAGCACAATAACTCAGGGTGCGTTTTGTGTTATTTTGTAAGCGTCGTCGTCGGTAACCGAGGTCGGAAAATTAGGTTTTCTTAATCGTTCTTAGATCTGTTGCTTTTAGGAGCTTTTAAGCCGCAAAACTCCCAGAAAAGAAAGAAGGACGATGAACGAAGAGGAAAAGGGAAGAAAGAGGACCGAAATCGGCAATGGAAACGCCGCGGGAAGGAAAGAGAAAGCTCGCCGAAAAATCGGCCGAAGTCGGGTAAGAAAGACGAGATCCACGGATCCGGGTCAACCCGAACCCAAAACCCGAGAGAGCCAGCCCATTCCTCCCTTGGCCTCTGCCTTCGGCCCAACCCAAACCTCAAACCAGCCTAGAAGCTACGTTCAGTTGAACCAACCCAAACTAGACCCACGGTCCAATTGAGCCGGCCTGCAAACCAAACACTTGCGGCCCAGCCCAGTAAGCCGAGGCCCAACGATTAGTCTTGGCCTAGTAGCCTTCCACAGCCCGCGACCCGAACCGGACTGCGACCCGCGCTTCGACCCGACACTACCGCTCGACGTGGCTCTCTCTGCTGCCGCCACGTGTCACACAGCGGCGCAGGCAGTCCCTCGGCTCGGCTCAGTGCAAATGGCTCGGGCTCCCTCCAGTGACGCTCCGGCGGCTCCTCCGGCGGTTCCAGCGGCTGTTCGGCTCGGCTCACCTGTTTTCAGCCCGGTTTCCACTGTTTCGACCCTCCCGGATCTATTTTTGGCCCCGATTAAGGTATTCAAGGCCGTTTTAGAGCCGTATTTCACATTTATTAAATTATAGGTAAATTAATTGTGAAATACTAACGGAAAGTGGTGAACGGTGTGATAGGAAACAAACCCCGGTGACGTAGGAAGCAGCTCTCACGGAACGGGAGCTTACGTTTAGCTATTTAGGGAGTACTTCGGCCAAGGCCAACCAAGTAAGTGGCCTTACTATAGGATAGGCTAAATAAATTGTATGATGCTTGATGATATGTGCCAGTATATACATATTTTGTTGAGTGACGCTTGATATGTTTGACGCACGTTGTGGCATTATGATGAGCATGATGATTGCATGATTTTTACCTTAATATGATGATGTTTTCCATATTGAGCATGCTAGATGATGATGAGTGTCATATTGCATCATGTTGTTAGATCGACGTAGGACACAACCCTAAGAGCATGAAAATGATATTAATATAAATATCCACGAGTATGCGTTACCTAGAGTAACAAAGAGATGAGACTAGAGGGTTGTGTCAGAAGAGACATTACGATGGATTTAGAGGGACCTCATGCATTTTGTATGTTCATAAGCATAGGGCTACTTCCCCTAGAGATGATGAGTGCGGACGCGCACCTTATGATGATCGCGAATGCGCACAGGTGCGAAAGCACACAGATGAGGGTGTTCCTGAGGCGCATGACACTATGGGGTTCCGCTGACCTCCGGACGTCGCTACAGATTAGCTTGACCAGAGGGTCCAGGGGGTGTACGAGCGCCCTGGGGACTCACACTCGCACGTGTGAGTCGTGTGTAGGGAAGTACTACACATCCAATTTGTCCGAGACTAGAGGCCACCCCTAAGATGATTAGAGATAGGTCCCTATTCATGATTGCATGTGTTTGCATTAGCATGGCCTCTATAGTGGGGTCACTTACTGAGTATTTCTTCGAAATACTTAGGCCGTGTGCCATATTGTTTTTCAGGTAAAGGCAAGGCTCCCATGTACGGTTGACGGTAGCATCGTGATCAGAGACTATGGCGCGTGCATAGGATAGTTGCATATTTAATTCCTAGTCTTGGTTAGGATAGGGCGTTTGCATTTTATTCATTTATATTAATTAATTTGTAATCGTTTTATTTTATCTTTTTGAACTCCAGCACGATGTTTGAAACACGTAAGTCCGGCAGTGTTTTCCAATGTTTAAATGTATTATGAAGTTTTAAATTTTTCCGCTAATAAAGATGAGCATTCTTAGATTGTTATTCTGCATTAGAGATGAGCATGAAACGTTAGTGGCGACTCTAGATATGTGGAAATTTAGGGTCGTTACAGTTGGTATCAGAGCTCTAGGTTTTAGATTCTGTAGACTAGCCTACGATGTAGGCTTGGCACGCTCCACGGTCCCAACGTCGATGCCCGTCACCATCAGGTACGCCTTGCATAAGATAAGAAAAGAGAAACGTTTTAAAACTCGCATGCATTTTTTTTATGTTGACATTACTGAAATTGTTGTGATGTTTCACATATTTATTTAAGAGTATGATGTCATGTGTTACATGCTGAGTAATTTTGTTAGTAACATGATATGATGCTTAGCATGATGAATGTTTACTTCTTTGGCGTTACGATGTATTGTATAGTGTGCGTATTGCTATTTATATATATGCATAGTATTAAGGCCTTAGACTTAAGCAACCTTATATTGGTTTATAGAACCATGCCCAAAGGACGAGGAAGAGGAAGAGGAAGAGGAAGAGGAAGATGAGGATGGGGGCGACCCCGTCGTAGAGAAGTAGGACGAGGTGTGGCAGTAGAGGGCCCACCTCAAGAAAGATCAGAGACTGGGCCGGTAACAGTTACGCTACCCCCAGTCTTACCACCAGTTGAGCTACCTTCTTTAGCTCCACTACAAGCTGAGCCTCCACCACCACTAGAGCCTCCACCCCAGCCTACCCTACCACTCTAAGTCGCACCTGAAGCTGCACCCCCAGTGGGTGGAGTAGATGCTAATACTAGGTTAATGTGTGACTCCATCCAAGCCCTAATTCAAACCTTGGTAACCAATCAGCAAGCCAGTCTACAACAAGCCCAAGCACAGGCCCAGGCACAGGCGTTGGCACTGACACAGGTACAGGTACAGGCACAGGCACAGGACACTGCTCAGGCCAATGCCCCAGTAAACCCTCCACAACTTGTTAGATGTTCAAACTGGATAAGGGATTTCAAGAGATACGACCCTCGACAATTCACTGGTTCCCTAGTAGACCCCATGGAAGCCCAAATGTGGATTGCAGCGGTGGAAACCACCTTTGAGACTATGGAGTGCCTAGAGAACCAAAAGTCGTCCTACAAAAGAACGCAGAGATATGGTGGAGAGATAACAAAACCCTCCTTAACCCAGAAGGGGGACCAATGAACTGGAAACGATTTAAGGAGGCCTTCCTTAAAGAATATTATCCTAAGTCAGAGCGACTTAAAAGGTAGCAGGAGTTCGCCCACCTGGTACAGGGCGGACTCACAGTGGAGAAGTACAACTGAGAGTTTAATAGACTCAAGAGATTTGCACCGTCCATGGTGGACACTGAGGAAAAGATGACAGAGAAATTTGTATTGGGTTTGGAACCAAGAATCCGCCGCATGTTGGAGGCGTTCAACCCAAAGACCTATGAGGAAGCCTTGAGAACTACCAAGGTTTTAGAGAAACCAAAGAATGAGAAACGATGTGAAGAGCCAGTTATAATTGGGCAGAAGCGTTCTCATGAATCAGGAGGCTCTGATCGTCCACCACCAGCACGTAGGCACCGTTCCAATAACAGACCCGCTCCTAGATGGGATGAGCGACGCCCTCCCCGACGTACTGACAGGAACCCCAGGAATCAAGATGGGGCCAGAGGGAGGAGAGAGGAAGGGTGCACTATCTGTGGAAGACTACACGGTGGGAGGTGCATGGCTGGCAGCCGAGCGTGTTATAGATGTGGTCAAGAGGGGCACATCGCCGTGAACTGCACGGCCAGAAATGCTGCAACACAAGCAAACCCGCCCAGAGTAGTAGAGCAAACGGATCTACCAGCACCACTGCGAGCTCAAGCTAGGGCCTACGCGTCAACCAGCAAGGACATTGGGAGGTCCGACGCCGTGGTGACAAGTACACTATCCATTTTAGGTCATTTCGCTTTTATCTTATTCGATTCTGGTTCCACGCATTCCTTTATTTCCATGCCTTTTGTTGTACAAGCAGGGTTCGAATTAGAACCGTTATTGCATGAAATGTCTGTAAGCACCCCTGCGGGGGTAGACTTAGTATCTAGGGATAGAGTAAAGGATGGCCAAGTAATCATAGGGAACCAAACTTTAAGCGTTGACCTGATGGTGGTAAACATGACAGATTTCGACGTCGTACTAGACATGGATTGGTTAGCTGAAAATCGAGCTAGTATAGACTGTCGCAAAAAGGAAGTAAAATTTTCACCACCGACAGGACCTACCTTTAAATTTAAAAGCACAAATACCGGGATTACCCCCAAGGTAGTCTCGATGATGAAAGCGAAGAGGTTAGTCCAATAAGGTGGATGGGCTATATTAGCATGTGCTGTAGACATAAGAGGAAAGGAAAAGACCCTAGTAAACGTGCCAATAGTAAACGAGTTCCCGGATGTATTTTCGGATGACTTACCTGGAATACCCCCTTCCCGAGTGGTCGACTTCGTCATCGAACTCGAGTCGGGAACTGGGCCTATTTCCAAAGCACCCTATCGCATGGCGCCAGCAGAGTTGAAAGAACTCAAGGCGCAATTGCAAGACTTACTAGATAAAGGATTCATTCGACCTAGCGTGTCCCCCTGGGGTGCGCCAGTGTTGTTTGTTAAGAAGAAAGATGGATCGATGCGTCTGTGCATCGATTATAGAGAGCTAAACAAGAGAACCGTAAAAAACAAATATCCTCTAGAATAGAAGACTTGTTTGATCAACTCAGAGAGGCAACAGTATTCTTTAAGATAGATCTTCGGTCCGGTTACCACCAAATTAGGATTAATGAAAAAGACGTACCAAAAACAGCGTTTAGGACAAGGTATGGTCACTACGAGTTCGTGGTGATGTCATTTGGCCTCACTAATGCCCCAGCTGTGTTTATGGAGTTAATGAACCGGGTATTCAAAGAATGCCTAGACATGTTCGTGATTGTGTTCATTGACGACATCCTCATATACTTGAGAACCGACCTAGAGCACGAGGAACACCTCCGAAAAGTCCTAACCACCCTAAGAGAGCACAAGTTGTACGCCAAGTTCTCCAAATGCGAAATTTGGTTACGACAAGTCTCTTTCCTAGGACACGTGGTGTCAAAGGACGGAATATCTGTAGATCCCACCAAGGTCGAAGCGATCACAAAGTGGGAACGCCCAACTACGGTAACGGAAGTAAGGAGTTTCCTAGGATTGGCGGGATATTATCGAAGGTTCGTGCAAGATTTCGCTAAAATATCCTCGCCTTTAACAAAGTTAACAAAAAAAGGGGTGCCATTTAGATGGGATGATGCTTGTGAGGCAAGCTTCCAGAACCTAAAAGAGAGATTGGTAACCGCCCCGGTACTCATAGTACTCGAGAGCTCAGAAGGATATGTGATCTATAGTGATGCCTCCATGAAAGGACTAGGATGTGTGTTAATGCAACACGGCAAGGTCGTCGCATACGCATCTCGTCAACTTAAGGAATATGAAAAGAACTACCCTACCCATGACCTAGAGTTGGCCGCTGTAGTGTTCGCGCTGAAAATCTGGCGACATTACCTGTATGGCGAGAAAACCCAAATTTTTACCGACCACAAAAGTTTGAAATACTTCTTCACCCAGAAAGAGTTAAAGATGAGGCAGAGATGGTGGTGAAGGATTATGACGTAGATATCCAGTACCACCCTAGGAAAGCAAATGTGGTTGCAGATGCCTTGAGTAGGAAGACGGTCCACTCGTCGGCCCTCATTACGAGGGAAGTAAGAGTACAAAGAGAGTTCGAGCGAGCCAACATAGCTGTAGCGACCGAGGGAGTGATAGCACAGCTGGCCCGACTCACGGTACAACCTACGCTTAGGCAGAGAATTATTACCTCCCAATGAGAGGATCCTAACCTACAGAAAGTCCTAGGACAGCTAGACGAAAGTTCAGTAGATGGATTCTCGAAGTCATCAGATGAAGGACTATTGTATCAGGGGCGCTTATGTGTTCCGGCAATAGAAGATTTAAGGAAGGAGATACTGATGGAAGCTCACAACTCGCCATTTGCCATGCATCCAGGAGGTACTAAGATGTACTAAGATTTAAAACAACACTTTTGGTGGAAGAGCATGAAGAGAGATGTGGCCGGGTTTGTGAGCAAGTGCTTAGTTTGTTAACAAGTGAAAGCTCCAAGACAAAAGGCGGCGGGGTTGTTGCAGCCCTTAAGCATACCGGAGTGAAAGTGGGAAAACATAGCGATGGACTTCATAGTAGGTTTACCCAAAACGCCCAAAGGCTATACAGTGATCTGGGTAGTTGTCGATAGGTTGACCAAGTCGGCACACTTTCTACCTGGGAAGGTTACATATACAGTTGACAATTGGGCACAACTGTATGTGAAAGAAACAGTAAGACTACATGGAGTCCCAGTGTCTATAGTGTCGGATCGGGATCCACGCTTTACGTCAGCGTTTCGGCGCGGACTTCAAAAAGCACTAGGTATCCGGCTCGACTTTAGTACCGCCTTTCACCCCCAAGCAGATGGACAAACGGAGCGTTTAAACCAAATTCTAGAGAACATGCTACGCGCTTGCGTACTAGATTTTAAGGAAAGTTGGGATTCCAAACTCCACCTGATGGAATTCTCGTATAACAATAGTTTCCAAGCAACTATTGGAATGACACCGTTTGAGGCCCTGTACGGGAAACGGTGTAGGTCCCCACTATGTTGGGACGAGGTAGGAGAGAGAGAATTAGTAGGACCCGAGTTGGTTTGACTCACCAATGAGGCTGTCCAGAAAATTCGAGCGAGGATGCGTACCGCTCAAAGTAGACAGAAAAGCTACGCCGATGTAAGGCGTAAAAGCCTGGAGTTTGAGGTGGGGGACCCAGTATTCCTCAAGGTGGCACCTATGAAAGGTGTGTTAAGATTCGGACATAAGGGCAAGTTAAGTCCTAAATTCATTGGATCATTTGAGATCCTAGAGCGAGTTGGTCCCGTAGCGTATAAGTTAACCTTACCTCCAGCCCTCTCAGGAGTACATGATGTATTTCACGTGTCGATGATGAGGAAGTACATCACGGATCCTATCCACGTAATAGACTACGAACCACTCCAACTCAATGAAGATCTGAGCTACGATGAAAAACCAGTAAGAATCTTAGCTAGAGAAATAAAAACCTTACGCAACAGGAGCATTGCGTTCGTTAAGGTACTGTGGCAGAATCACCACAGTGAGGAAGCCACGTGGGAGCGTGAGGACGAAATAAGAGAGAAATACCCCGAGTTGGTACAAGAGTTTGAGACTTTCGAGGACGAAAGTTCTTTTTAGGGGTAGATAATGTAACGACCCAGGAAAGAAAGAAAAAAATATATATATAATAAAAAAAATAAAAATAAAATTTAAAAACTCAGTCGCCGGAAAACCAGCGAGTTTTCTGGCGACAACTGAGTTTCGCGGAACCCACGCGAAACGACGGCCATAGCACGTCCAGCCCTAAGCCCACGACACCCAGCATCTTCAGAACACCTGCAAAGGGAGAAAAGATAGAAAATTTCGAGAGAGCGAGAGAGATTTCGGACGAACGTCGGCGAGTGTCCAGTTTCTCCGACGAGCCCTCAAACCACCCTCAAACTGACACCAAACGACCTATTACCACCATGAGAAGGATCCCTAACGAAAGCACAATAACTCAGGGTGCGTTTTGTGTTATTTCGTAAGCATCGTCGTCAGTAACCGAGGTCGAGAACCCAAAACCCGAGAGAGCCAGCCCATTCCTCCCTTGGCCTCTGCCTTCGGCCCAGCCCAACTACAATGGCCCAAACCTCAAACCAGACTAGACCCACAGTTCAATTGAGCCACCCTGCAAACCAAACACTTGCGGCCCAGCCCAGTAAGCCGAGGCCCAACGATTAGTCTTGGCCCAGTAGCCTTCCACAGCCTGGGACCCGAACTTTGACCCGCCCTTCGACCCGACACTACCGCTTGACGTGGCTCTCTCTGCTGCCGCCACGTGTCACACAGCGGCACAGGCAGTCCCTCGGCTCGGCTCGACGCAAACGGCTCGGGCTCCCTCCGATGACGCTCCGGCGGCTCCTCCAGCGGCTCCAGCGGTTGTTCGGCTTGACTCACCTATTTTTAGCCCGGTTTCCACTATTTCGACCCTTCCGGATCTGTTTTCGGCCTCGATTAAGGTATTCGAGGCCGTTTTAGAGTCGTATTTCACATTTATTAAATTATAGGTAAATTAATTGTGAAATACTAACGGAAAGTGGTGAACGGTGTGATAGGAAACAAACCCCAGCGACGTAGGAAGCTCTCACGGAACGGGAGCTTACGTTTAGCTATTTATGGAGTACTTCGGCCAAGGCCAACCAAGTAAGTGTCCTTACTATAGGATAGGCTTAATAAATTGTATGATGCTTGATGATATGTGCCAGTATATACATATTTGGTTGAGTGACGCTTGATATGTTTGACGCACGTTGTGGCATTATGATGAGCATGATGATTGCATGATTTTTACCTTAATATGATGATGTTTTCCATATTGAGCATGCTAGATGATGATGAGTGTCATATTGCATCATGTCGTTAGATCGACGTAGGACACAATCCTAAGAACATGAAAATGATATTAATATAAATATCCACGAGTATGCGTTACCTAGAGTAACAAAGAGATGAGACTAGAGGGTTGTGTCAGAAGAGACATTACGATGGATTTAGAGGGACCTCATGCATTTTGTATGTTCATAAACATAGGGCTACTTCCCTTAGAGATGATGAGTGCGGACGCGCACCTTATGATGAGCGCAAATGCACACAGGTGCGAAAGCACACAGATGAGGGTGTTCATGAGGCGCATGACACTATGGGGTTTCGCTGACCTCCGAAAGTCGCTACAGATTAGCTTGACCAGAGGGTCCAGGGGGTGTACGAGCGCCCTGGAGATTCACACTCGCACGTGTGAGTCGTGTGTAGGGAAGTACTACACATCCAATTTTTCCGAGACTAGAGGCCACCCCCAAGATGATTAGAGATAGGTCCCTATTCATGATTGCATGTGTTTGCATTAGCATGGCCCCTATAGTGGGGTCACTTACTGAGTATTTCGAAATACTCAGGCCGTGTGCCATATTGTTTTTCAGGTAAAGGCAAGGCTCCCATGTACGGTTGACGGTGACATCGTGATCAGAGACTGTGGCGCGTGCATAGGATAGTTGCATATTTAATTCCTAGTCTTGGTTAGGATAGGGCGTTTGCATTTCATTCATTTATATTAATTAATTTGTAATCGTTTTATTTTATCTTTTTGAACTCCAGCACGATGTTTGAAACACGTAAGTCCGGCAGTGTTTTCCAGTGTTTAAATGTATTATGAAGTTTTAAATTTTTCCGCTAATAAAGATGAGCATTCTTAGATTTTTATTCTGCATTAGAGATGAGCATGAGACGTTAGTGGCGACTCTAGATATGTGGAAATTTAGGGTCATTACAGCTTGATGCGTTCTTAAAGCTGCATGAGTCAATGGGTATGTGTTTAATACCACTACTAAACGGAAAAATATATCAAATTTCATTAATACAATTTTTACTATTATTATTATTATAGTAAAAATAGACGTGATTTGTCACTTATAACCACAAATGCCTAGGCTTATCATATTATTTGGTCATGGAAAATAACTGAGTGTGCATACAATCGTCATCTAGCATCATCATACATATTTCATGCAAACTAAACATATATGTTCAACGAGGCGATACCATCAACCATGAATGTGATTAAGAGCCTACAAGTAGGCTACTTACTGAGTCTTTGTACTCAATCCTATTTACTAATGTTTTAAAGGTGACAAGAAGGAGTTGGTCGAAGATGGAAGCGAATTTGGACTAGGTGCCATACATAGTCATATCATGTCTCGACTGTTTTAATGCTTTATGGTATTTTGTTCAAGTTTTTACACCGGGATAGGTGTAGCAATCGTATGTGTGCAAACAAGAGTGGTTCTCAAATGTGTATCTATTTTTATTTAACTAATTTTGACATAACCAAATTCTTCTATCAATTGCACACCAAGTTCTTCACGCAACTTCCAAGATGCTTCTAATTCTAGGGGCTTTGTCAACAAATTAGCAAGTTGATTTTGGGTACCACAAAATAATAAATTAACGGTTTCTTCTTTTGTAAGATTTCTAAGAAAGTGAAATCTTATTCTTATGTGTTTGGAAAGTCCATGTAGAACTGGATTTTTGGATAGCTTAATAGTTCAAGTATTATCACACATTAGCTTTGTTCCTTCTATTTGAGAGTGACCAATCTCTTTGAGTATCCTCTTCATCCAAGCAGCTTGACATGCACAGGCACTAACAGCAACAAACTCAGCTTTTGTGGTTGATTAGGTGACTATAGACTGCTTACGAGAAGACCAAGCTACTGCTTCTCCATTCATAATAAACACATAGCCGGAAGTACTCTTGCTATCTTCCATGTCTCAAGCATAGTCCCTATCAGTAAATCCAATTAAATCACTAACTCCTCCCTTTCTATAAAATACACCATAATCTACCGTACCTTTCAAGTACCTTAAAACTCTTTTATCTGCTGCAAAATGTTGTTGTGTTGGACATGTCATAAAACGACTAATCAAACTTACAACAAACATGAGATCAGGATGAGTAGCTATGAGATATCCCACTATTTGTTTATACAAAGTTATATCTACTTTTGCACCATTTCATCTTTGCCAATTTTCTATCCTAGGACAATGGGATTACAAATAGAATCGTAATTCTCTATGCTAAATCGATTTAAAACTTCGACAGCATACTTTCTTTGACATATAAAAATACCATCTACTCTTTGTATTTCCTCTCTTCCAAGAAAAAATCTTATCTAACCTAAGTTAGTCCTATCAAACTCTTTCTTCATGGAACGTTTATACTCCTCCAATAGTTCTTCATCGTCTCCCGTAAATAAAAGATCATCAACATAAATGCTTACGATAAGAATTTTACCTTCCTTCCTCTAGATGAAGACTGTCTGCTCACTGGAACTGCTTTTGAATTCTTCATTGATGAAATAGGATTCTATTCGACTAAACCAGGTTCTAGGTGCTTGTTTTAATCCGAGCCTTTTGGAGTTTGTACACCATCTCCTCACTTCCCTGGTTGTTCAACAAAAATATCTTCTTTTAACTCGCCATATAAAAAAACTGATTTGACATCTAACTGATAGAGTTTCCAACCTTTTTGGGCTGCAAAAGCAAGGATCATTCTCACAGTATCCATTCTGGCCACAAGTGCGTACACTTCTATATAATCAATTTCTTGCTCTTGTGTGTAGCCTTTTACAATTGTATTTATCAACTTCTCCAGATCACTTAGCTTGGTTTTATAAATCCATTTCACTCCTATTTTTTTTTGCTCCAGCCAGTAGAACCACCAAGTTCCATGTTTGATTTTTTTTTCAATGGATTTGATTTCTTCATCCGTAGCCAATCTCCATTTGAGCTTTTGAGAGCTTCCTCAAAATTCACAGGATCTGCAATCATCAAGAATGTCATATTTTCTTCATCCTCCTCAGATAAACCTTCACCAGAATTATAATCTGCTAACCATACAGGTGGATGTCGATTTCTCCCCTCCCTTATTGTCAAATCTGGTGCAACAGTTACTGGAAAATTGTGCAACTAGTTCAATTGTTTCAGTAACCAGTTCAGTCGTTTCTTCTAAGATTTTTCCTTCTTCGACTGTGTTCTCATCAATTTCAATATCCTCCGTCCAATTTTGTTTCACCTTCAAAAAACTTCCAATCCCATTCATGATCTTCCTTGAAAGCTACATTCGACTTACTATAATTTTATTTGTAGTTGGATCAAACATTCTATAGCCTTTGGATTCGCTACTGACTCCAAATAAAACACATGTTACACTTTTATCTTCAAGTTTGTTTCTCTTGCATCTGAAATATGAATATGTCCCACATATCCACAAACTCTGAAATAATCTACTAATGGTTTCACTTCGCTCCAAGCCTCTTCTAGTGTCATGTCTTTTATTGCAAGAGTGGGTGATCGATTCAAAATGTGAATCGTCCACCTCACTGCTTCAGGCTAGAAATTTTTAGGCACTTTCTTCTCTGTCAACATAGCTCTTACCAAGTTCATCACAGTGCGATTTTTTCGTTCGACCACTCCATTTTGCTGTGGAGTATAGGCTGTGGTCAATTGTCTCTTCACTACCTGTTTGCAAAATTAGTTGAATTCTGGAGAGTTGAATTCTCCTCCTCTATCTGTTCTTGAACATTTTATAGGCATTCCAATTTTCTTTTCCACCATTGCTTTGAAACATTTGAAATGATAAAATGTTTTTGATTTTTCTACGAGAAAATAACTTCATGCCTTCCTTGAAAAATCAAGCACAAGTATTTTTTCTGGCCATTTGAAGCCGATGAAATTGGACCACATAGATGTGCATGAACCTGCATGAACAAGACCCAATTTTTCGGTTGCTCTCCATTTACCCATTTTTAGAAATGAAGTCCAATGTTGCTTGCCTTTCATACCTGCTCACAGGTGGTGTTTAGATTTACAATTTGCGGCAGGCCTTTCACCATGTTTTTGTGTTTCAAGGTGCACAAGTCTTTGTAGCCAAGATGACCATAATGATGGTGCCAAAATTAGAAGCTATAATACCCCAAATCAACTTGCTGATCAAATTAGAAGCATTCCGAAAGTTGCTTGAAGAACTTGGTGTGCAGAATTTGTCTGACTTGAACTAATTCTTGAGAAATAAGAATAGGTTGAAGGAAGAGATGGTAGAAGAATTTGATTATGTTAAATAAAGTTTTTTCTTTCACTAGAGTATTTTTAGGTATTTAGTTCAATTATTTTCAAAGATTTGTGGTTAGTTTATATTTATGGTTATTGATAGAGCTATAAAAGCCACTCTTCAAGACTATCATCCCTCCCTCAAAATAATTTATGAGAGTTGTTATAGGATCTCAAATTCTCCCTTAATACATGAAGAAGAGATTTTCACTTTTTGGTTTCCACCAAATTTTCGATTCATTGAGTCTCAACAAAATTTGTTCAAAGACAGTACAATCAATTAGGGGCGTACATGGTTCAGGTTAGGTTGGGTTGAAGGAATTAGGGGCGTACATGGTTCAGGTTAGGTTGGGTTGAAGGATTTTTTTAACCCAACCCAAAAGTTCGGGTTGGTTGGATTGGTAGCCCAACCCAACCCAAAAAAGTTTCCAACCCAACCCTCTATTTTCGGGTTGGGTTCGGGTTGGTCCAAAAAAATTAAAAAATTTTAATTTATATGACCTAAAATGATAAAACAATTACTACCTATAAGTTGTAGATCAAAAATATCAAACCCTTAATTGCATTCATATTATCACCTATCAATATGTAAAGAATTTGCAATGAATCAATTCCAAAGTTACCACATCTAATTAAATTATCCACCATCATAATATATAATCATTAAACAAAATGCTTAAAAATTCACCTATAAATATGTAAAGAATATTTAATGAATTAATTCTAAAGTTACACCGTTCAACAAAATGCCTAAAAATTTAAAACTATCCAACCCTCTATTGCATTTTTAATTCTTACAAAAGAAAAATAGCATCTTGAATGTTAGTACCGTTTTAAGATTGTTTGGATAAAGCATAGTGTAACTTCAAATATTTTACTTAAATTGAAAAATAATTATTCTTGTATTACATTGGTGGAGCTTGAAGGTCTTAAGTCAAAAATAAAATATAAATTGTGATATAACAATATATAATACTTCTTAACAAATAGACAACCAGTAGATTTGGAGTTACGTATCTTAATCTTAGAACCAATCTCCAAATCTTCAAGTTGTTGAGCAATATCTATTTTCATCCAATTTTGTGTACCTATAAGAGCTTCCACTGTTTTAAGTGTCAAAGAACTCCTAAAAGAATCAAGATATAGTCGACACAGTAACGACCAAAACATCTTGGGCAATTTTCGATAAAACTCTATATTTAAATTCATTTGCCTTCCACCATGTCAAAACATCAAAATTATCATCAAGTTCTTCACTAGGGTCAGATAAATATCGACCCATATCATACTTTAACTCGAGTGAATTTTGCTCTTCTCTTCTTCGTTTGTATCTTGATAATACTAATATTGAACCACTCAAATTCTCTTCAACAATTGTGTCCATCTCCATACTCATGGACTTAGAAGTGAGTCTTAATTCAGATTGATGATGATCTTGAGTATTATCATAAAACTTGTAGTAATCATACAAACGAATTAAATAATTCTTTATGCCATCCACCATCACTTTAGCCATAGCATCTTCATAAATATTCGAAAAGCAAAATGATATGTAATCCAATTTGTAACGAGGATCGAGTACCACTGCTATGAATATCAACTTATTAATTCTTTCCACTGAGCCCCAATATTTGTCATACTTAACTTTTATATTTGAACTCACGTTACTCAAAACAGAGTTTACATTTGTACTCCACTGAATTAAAAGTTCTCGAATACCCCAAAGTTCATGAAAATAAGAATTAGAAGTCACATATAAAGAACCACTTATCTTCGTAGTGACATCATAGAAAACCTTCCAAAACTTTACAAACACTCCAACATTTTTCCAATCATCAATGGTTGGTGGCCATGTTCTTTTGTTTCCATGATCCCCTCTTTGAAGTAATCAACATAATCTAATTCTTCTTTCTCTAATTACTTTGAAAGCTTTTTCAAATTTTAAGGCAGGATCAAGCATCAAATAATTGGAATTCCATCGAGTCGCCACATCCAAACAAACGAGTGTTTTACATTTAATTTTTTCTTGTTCAACACCATTTTTAAATTTTGTCAATCTCTTGGGGGATGATCTAATATACCTCACGGCATTGCGAACACTAGAAATTGAGTCATGCATTTCTTTAAGCCCTTCATTCACAATCAAATTAATTATGTGAGCACAACACCTCATGTGTAATATTTCTCCATCTATGACAAGTGAATTCCAACTTTTAAGCCTTCTCATAATATATGAAATAGCTATATCATTGGAACATGCATTATCAACTATGATAGAGAAAACCTTATCGATTCTCCATTCCAATAAACAACTCTCAATAATCTTGTCAATAGTCTCTCCCTTGTGGTTAGCAACTTAACAAAAGTTGAGAATTCTTTTATGAAAATTCTGTTCTGAATCAATAAAATGTGCGGTGATTACCATATAATTAATGTTTTGCAACGAAGTCCATGCGTCAGTGGTATGACAAACCTTCTTGGAATGACTGACTAAAAAATCTTTCAACTTCTTTTTTTCTTCTCGATAGAGTTGAAATATATCTCTAGCAATGGTTACTCTTGATGAATGGTCAAACTTAGGACATGTAATACTACAAAAAAAAAAAAAAAAAAAAAAAAAAAAAAAAAAAAAAAAAAATTGAAACCCTCATTCTTACAAATTTAAATGATAATTCATCAATAATTATCGTCTTGGCACATGCTGCTCTACATCTTGTTTGACTAAATAATGAAGTAACAATATTACTACCACCCTTTCCATCTATTGAACGTTGAAAACTTAGAGTGGTTTGTCCTTTGTCCTCCACCTTATATGTGTACTTTCTACACTAATTTTTTAAGTGCTTCCATAACGTGCTAGTTCCACAAGAATTAGTATCACAAGCATACTCCTTAGAACAATAGTTGCACTTGCACCTCTTATTATTGTTCTCTAATCTTAAAGTGATCCCACACGGTTGATTTACTGGGTTTCTTCTTCTTAAATTCAGATTGTGTAGCCAATGGTGGTTTCGATGCATTATAATTACTAGAGCTACTTGCACATACAGCTGCACTATTATTTTCCATCTATAAGAAGTAAAATAGAACTATTATGATTCAAACATTTAACAATATATCATCAGTCTTTGCAGGGGGATATAACGAAAAGAGAAAAAGCTTACTCGTTATAACGTTCCAGGAGACTAAAGAGAGAAAGACGGCGCGCGAGAAAGAAATAAGACAAAGAACGCGAGAGAATGCTATTGAGATCAAATTCCTTGTGAGAGACTAAGTGATATGATAAGGAATCACTACAAGGGGAGTAAGATTCGGATTACCTTTTTGATCGAATATCTCAAGGCAAGAACATTGTTTGAGATTCGAATCACTCCACAAGCAAGATTGATCACGTCTAGCTTGAATGATTCTTGTTGATCAAATATCTCCAAGAACACTTGCTTGAGATTCGAATCACTCCACAAGCAAGATTCATCATGTCGAGCTTGAATGATTCTACATGCAACCTAAACTACATAGAATTGAAAAGGAACTTAGCCATTGGCTAAAGAAAAGGACAAATGCTTCTTTTACTATATTTTCAAAGTCTGCTTACAAATACAACATACAAGGCTTTATATAGCCTAAAAAACGAAACTATTAAAGTCATTCTTTCAAAGAGGGGTAACATTCATATTTTATGGCCATAATTAGCCATTATGTAAATGTAACCTAAAGTAAATAAAAAGTCTTAAAATGCAATAATTCTAAAATGCAACCCACCCAAAATTTATAACAATCAAACTTCATTTTCTTCGATGTGGCATAAATTGAAACATCTTTTGATAATTTTGACAATGTTTTCTTCATATCTTCATTGAAGTATATTGTATGATTGATGTCTTTTGGTTCATATCACTAAGTATCGAGAGAGATTTGTATTTTGACTGAAGGTTTGTATTTTGGCGTGGGTGTGAAAGAGAGAAAAAGATTGTGAGGTGAGGCTGTGAGAGAAAGGCTTAGAGAATTTTGTATGGCGGAGAGAGAAGGAGAGAAAGAATGAGAATAGGGAATAACCAAAGAGAGAGAGGTAGAGGGAGAGGTAGATTTCTTTAGCTTTAATGTAGAACTTGAGTTGAGAGGTAGAAATGGCTGAGAGCAAAGAGAGAGAGGTACAAATGGCTGAGAGCAGAGATGTAGGGAGAGAGCATAATAGATTTAGTGGAGAGAGCCCATTTCCCACGACAGGAGAGAGGGAGGCATTTCCCTCAAGGGACGCAGAAAGCAGAGGGAGGGTGCCTACGGCTTATAGAGTAGCAGGAGGGAGAGAGAACTTTCTTTCACTACCATATTAATTATTGGGTTTTGAAGTGTCCGATTTTGGCTTTGGTAAGAGACTAGACAAGATTGTAGATTGGGCTTTGGGATTTAATTTTTTTTTAAATATTTTTGGGTTGGGCTGGGTTGACCCAATCATTTTCTTTTGGTACCCGAACCCAACCCAAATCAGATCGGGTTAAAAAAAATGGACCCAACCCAAACCCAAAATTCAACACAACCCAACCCAACTCTTACATTTCGAGTTGGGTCAGGTTGGGTTCTCGAGTTTCCGGGTTGGGTGTACACCCCTATGATCAATTGTCTGGAAGAGTTAACTAAGATTTGTTTGAAGACAATATGATCATTTGCCTGGAAGAGGTAATGCTTTACGATTCATTGAGTCCCAAACAATCTTGGCTGTGCGACGATCCAAGATTTGTTCAAAGACAGTACGATCAATTGTGTGGAAAAGGTAACCAAGATTTGTTCGAAGACAGTACGATCAATTGCCTGGAAGAAATAATGCTTTACTTGATGATATTTGAGTCTAGCATCATCAAGGTGGCCCTTTTGTGCCTCAGTGAGCATTGTTCATAAACCAATCTCCACCACACTCTATAGACCCTTTGCTCTGAGCAAATTTTCCATCAACTCACTCTAATGATCATAGTGACCATCGAAGTTAGGGATCTTCGTTAAACTTTTGTGTAACGACCTTAAATTTCCACATACTCAGAGTCGCTACTAGCGTCTCATGCTCATCTCTAATGCGGAAAAATAACTCTTACATGAACATACAATATGCATGAGGTCCCTCTAAATCCAATTATACGTCTCTTCTGACACAACCATATCTCATCTCTTTGTTACACTGTGTAACACGTGCTCATAGATATTTAATTAATTACATTTTCTTACTTTTAGGGTTGTGTCCTATGTCGATCTACGACATGATGCAATATGGCATACAACATCATAAGGCATGTTCAACATGGAAAACATCATCACGTTAATAACATCATCATGCATACATCATACTCAACATAGAAGCCATTAAGTGCATTACATATAACATGTACGTCATGCATCAAAACATAAATAACGAACATTTAACATATATCACAACACGTCATACTCATACATCATCATAATTCAAACAATCTTTAGCCTATCCTATAATAAGGTCACTTAATTGGTTAGCCTTAGCTGGAGTACTCCTTAATTTAATTAACGTAAGCTCCCATTCCTCGTGAGCTACTCTAAATGTTGTCAGGGTTCGCTTCCTATCACACCATTCTCATCATCTTTTGTTAGTATTTCACATTTTAATTAATAATTCAACTAACATGTGAAATACGACTCTAAAACGATCTCAATAAAAATTGAATTCCATGTTCTTATTGTTTCTAAATTGTATTGGATAATGAATTCCATGTTTTTATTGTTTCTAAATTGTATTGGATAATGAAAATTAAATTAGAAATATATCAATATTATTAATATTTCATGTTATTTGCATCATTCAATCCAAATATGGTGTAACGACCCGAAATTTTCTACTTAATTTAAGGTCGCTACTGTATACATACCATAAACATTGAATGCGGAAGACGTCATTTAAATTCCATAAAACATAACCTTTAACTTAAAAACACAGCCATGGACTTACGTGTTTCGAAAACATCTTTAAAACGACACAACAAAAGACCCGAAATAAAATAAATAAGCGTTTAAGTTTAAAACATCCTATTCTATCCTAAGTCTAAGAAAATAAATACCACTATCCTATGCATGTGCCATGATCTCGAGTTGCGATGCCGTCGTCAGCCGTACAGGAACGCCTTGCCTTAACCTGAAAAATGTAATAGCACATGGCCTGAGTATTTAAAAAATACTCAGTATGACCCCACTATTGGGGTTAAATGCAACAATCACATGCAATGAAATGATGGGACCTATCTTTCATTTCGTTTCGTTTCGTTTTCCCTACGGTGTAATCCTAACAGGTAATCGTGGACGTGTACCATATACTCTACACGCAGCCCATACGTGCGAGTATGGGCTCACCAGCTAGTTCGCACACCGCTGGGCCACTGTCCCTAGCCGGTGGGCATGCTCTGGGGGCCCACCAGGACCCGTTAAAACTAAAACCGTCACGGCAGCGCTATGCAGGGCATAACGATCGTTGTCCTGCCATTTGGATGTACGCGTCCGTATCCTCGTGATGGGATAGGGGTATCCCCCAAATGCATGATCACACAATATGCATGAGGTCCCACTAGTCCTACAGTCATCATTTAATGAACATAACCCCGTGTCACGTTTTCATGCTTACATGTCATTCTCATTCTCATTTCGTTACATATCATACAAACCACATATTATAACATAACATATAGGAAGCATATCAATCCACAGACAATTCACACATATCAATATATATGACACGTGCAGAACCACAGGGCACGTGTCAACATCAAATATAACCACGCCGATTGTAAGGTCACTTACTTGGCTAGCTTAAGTCGTTGTCACGTATATATCCTTACTGAAAGTTCGATTCCGTCCTTTGAAATTCAAGCCAACCGTAATAACAGACAAAAATCTCTAAATCTGCAATCTGTTCAAATACTTCTTCTCAAATCTGACTATGGTTGTTTTCTGTTTTTTTTTTTTTTTGGCAGGTGGGATGGGTCGAGGAGAGATAATTGTGGAAAGGGACGAAGGGTTAGTGGAGAGAGGTGGGGAATGATTTTTTTTTTTTTTTTTTTTTTTTTAATTCTAATTTTAATTAATTAATTAATTTATTATTATTATTATTTTAACTATTTTTTTTTATAAAGTTTTTTTTTTATTTGTTTATTTATTTTTTCCGCTATTACATATGGTTTGTTATAATATTATATTCAATAGGTACAAATTATAATAATTTCTCATATCTTCCATTTTCCTATTCTCATTCTTGATCTTTTCTGTTATATTTTGGTTCAGTTTACTATCACCGCCAGTTTAATTGATTCTCATTTTCTTTTCTTTCGTATTTTCCTATTCTCATTCTTGATCTTTTCTGTTATATTTTGGTTCAGTTTACTATCACCTTTCGTATTTTCCTATTCTCATTCTTGATCTTTTCTGTTATATTTTGGTTCAGTTTACTATCACCGCCAGTTTAATTGATTCTGATTTTCTTTTCTTTCGTACAAATATTAGAAATGAATCAGATTTTTTTTCTTTCTTGTTTACTGTACTTGCCAAATCTGATTTCCTTTTTAAAATGTTTATGCAATCCAATCACTTTCAATCTATTCTAATTTTCTTTTCTTTCCTAAAATCTATTAACCGAGTCCATTTTAAATCGATTTAATTTTCTTTTCTCTCATAAAATCTTCCTCTTATGAGTTTTTTTTTTCTTTTAATTCTATTTTTTTTATAATTCTATTCTTGTATCTAATTGTTTAATTATGTTCAGCAGTTTAATTCTATTCACAGATTTTTTATTGGCTTTGTTATTTACAACCATTTATTTCCAAATCTTCCTCTCTTTAACCCTGTTTTTTTTTTTCTCTTTGATTGGGAAATCTCTGTATTTCTTTTTTTTTTTTTTCCTCTTTTGATTATGTTTTCCAAATCTTGAGATTTTTTTTTATTTGATCGGTTTTCTCAATCTACCTCTCTTCCTTTGTATTTCTATCTCCTGTCAAATTTTAATGGATTCTTTTGCTACAATCTGCCTAATCAGATCTAAATAATTGAACAGACTAACCATCTCTCCCTTTGCTTTTCTCCTTGGGAGAAAATGTTTTATTTCTGTTTTTTTGTTTTGTAGGGAATTATTGATACATGATGAGAGAGGTATTTAATGGGAGGGGTGGAGAGATTAAAGGAGAGAGGGTCAGCTACTTTTTTTTTCTTACTTATTATTTATTTATTTATTTATTATTATTATTATTATTATTATTATTATTATATAACCTAACGGGGCATTACATTATATACCCCTAAAATAAACTTTCGTCCTCGAAAGTCTCCAACTCTTATACTAATTCGAGAAATTTTTCTCTTATTTTGTCCTCACGCTCCCACGTGGCCTCTTCGATGTGGTGATTTCGCCACAACACCTTAATGAACGCAATGTTTCTGTTGCGTAATGCTTTTACTTCTCTTGCTAAGATTCTTATTGATTTTTCCTCGTAACTCATATCTTCATTGAGTTGGAGTAGTTCGTAGTCTATTACATGGATATGGTCCGTAATGTAATTCCTCAGCATCAACACGTGAAATACATCGAGCACTCCTGAGAGGCGCGGGAGGTAGGGTTAATCTATACGCTACTGGACCAATTCGCTTTAGGATCTCGAATGGTCCGATAAATCTAGGACTTAGCTTGCCCTTACGTCCGAACCTCAAGACACCTTTCATGGGTATTACCTTTAGGGATACTAGATCCCCTATCTTGAACTCTAAGTTTGTACGCCTTACATTGGCGTAGCTTTTCTGTCTACTTTGAGCGACACTCATCCTTGCCCGAATTTTCTGGACAGCCTCATTGGCGACTAGGACAAGCTTGGGTCCTACTAGCTCTCTCTCACCTACCTCGTCCCAATATAGCAGGGACTTGTACAGTTTCCCATACAGGGCCTCGAACGGTGTCATTAGAATAATGCCTTGAAAGTGCAACTTCCTTAAAAGTCTAATACGCAAGCGCGTAGCGTGTCCTCTAAGATTTGGTTTAGGCTCTCCATTTATCCATCTGTTTGGGGCTAGAAGGCGATGCCAAAGTTGAGCCTTGTACTCAACGCTTTTTGAAGTCCGCACCAGAACGCTGACGTAAAGCGTGGATCTCGATCCGACACTATAAACACTGGAACTCCATGTAGTCTTACTATTTCTTTCACATACAGTTGCGCACTGTTATCAACTGTATAAGTGGTTTTCCCAGGTAAGAAGTGTGCCGACTTGGTCAACCTATCGACAATTACTCAGATCACTGTATAGCCTTAAATCGTTCTGGGTAATCCTACTATGAAGTCCATTGTTATGTTTTTCCACTTCCAATCTGGTATACTTAGGGGCTGTAACATCCCCGCTGTCTTTTATCTAGGAGCTTTCACTTGTTGACAAACTAAGCACTTGCTCACAAACTCGACCACGTCCCTCTTCATGCTCTTCCACCAGAAATGTTGTTTTAAATATTGGTATATCTTAGTACCTCTTGGGTGCATGACAAAGGGAAAGTTGTGAGCTTCCATTAGTATTTCTTTCCTTAGCTCCTTTATTGTTGGGACACATAGGTGTCCCTGATACAATAGCCCTTCATTTGAGCACTTCGAGAATCCATCTACTGGAATCTCGGCTAGCTGGTTTAGAACTTTCTGTAGGTTTGGATCCTCTCGTTGGGAGGTAATAATTCTCTGCCTAAGCGTAGGTTGCACTGTGAGTCGGGCCAGCTGTGTTATGACTCTCTCGGTCGCTATAGTTATGTTGGCTCACTCGAATTCTCTTTGTACCCTTACTTCCCTCGTAATGAGGCCGAAGAGTGGGCCGTCTTTCTACTCAAAGCATCTACGACCACATTTGCTTTTCTAGGGTGGTACTGGATATCTACATCGTAGTCCTTCACCAGTTCTAGTCACCTTCTCTGTCTCATATTTAACTCTTTCTGGGTAAAGAAGATTTTAAACTCTTGTGGTCGGTAAAAATTTGAGTTTTCTTTCCATACTGGTAGTGTCGCCAAATTTTCAGTGTGAACTACAGCTGCCAACTCCAGGTCGTGGGTAGGGTAATTATTTTTGTATTCTTTTAGTTAACGGGATGCGTATGAAACAACTTTACCGTGTTGCATTAACACGCATCCTAGTCCCTTCTTGGACGCGTCACTATAGATTACGTACCCTTCTGAGCTCTCGGGTACTGTGAATATCGGGGCGGTCACCAATCTCTCTTTTAGGTTCTGAAAGCTTGCCTCACAAGCATCATTCCATATAAATGGTACCTCTTTTCTCGTTAACTATGTCAAAAGCGAGGCTATCCTAGCACAGTCCTGCACGAACCTTCGATAGTATCCCGCTAGTCCGAAGAAACTTCGTACTGATGTTACCATAGTTGGGCGTTCTCACTTTGTGACTGCTTTGACCTTAGTAGGATCTACGGATACTCCTTCCTTTGACACCACATGTCCTAGGAAAGAGACTTGTCGTAGCCAAATTCGAACTTGGAGAACTTGGCATACAACTTGTTCTCTCATAGGGTGGTTAGAAATTTTCGGAGGTGTTCCTGGTGTTCTAGGTCTATTTTCGAGTACACTAGGATGTTGTCAATGAACACGATCACGAACGTGTCTAGACAGTCCTTGAATACCCGGTTCACTAACTTCATAAACATAGTTGGGGTATTAGTGAGGCCAAATGACATCACTACAAATTTGTAGTGATCGTACCTTTTCCTAAACGCTGTCTTTGGTACGTCTTTTTCATTGATCTTAATTTGGTGGTAACCGGACCGCAGATCTATCTTAGAAAATAATGTTGCCCCTCTGAGTGGATCGAATAAGTCTTCTATTCTAGGAGAGGGTATTTGTTCTTTATGGTTCTCTTATTTAGCTCTCTCTAATCGATGCATAGACGTATCGATCCATCTTTCTTCTTAACAAACAACATTGGTGCATTCCAGGGAGATACGCTAGGTCGAATGAACCCTTTATCCAATAAGTCTTGTAATTGCGCCTTGAGTTCCTTCAACTCTACTGGCACCATGCGTAGGGTGCTTTGAAAATAGGCCCAGTTCCCAGCCCGAGTTCGATGACGAATTCGATTGCTCGGGAAGGGGGTATTCCAGGTAATTTGTCAGGAAATACATCTGGGAACTTGTTCACTATTGGCAAGTTTTCTAGGGTCTTTTCTTTTCCTCTTACGTCTACGACACATCCTATTATTGTTCAACCGCCTTGTTGGACTAATCTCTTTGCTTTCATCATCGTGACTACCTTTGGGGTAGTCTCGGTACTTGTGCCTTTAAATTTAAAGCTAGGTCTCACCGGTGGTGAGAATATTACCCTTTTTTTTTTGCAACAGTCTATATTAGCACGGTTTGTAGCTAGTCAATCAATGCCTAGTATTACGTTGAAGTCGGTCGTCTTTACTACTATTAGGTCTACGCTTAGAGTTTGGTCGGCTACTATTGCTTGGTCATTCTTTACTCTATCCTTAGTTACTAGGTCTACCCTCGCAAGGGTACTTATCGACCATACATGCAACAAGGGTTTTATTCAAACCCTGTCTCTGATCCTTCTCGAGGTGGGCTCTCTTCCGTCTCATCTCGTCCTCTACCTCTAATAGGAGATCGTTCCCTTCCTCGTCTTACTCTTTTGCGTGGTCTAGGTAGCATGGTTCTAGAAACCACGATAGTATCTCTTAAGTCTAAGGCTCATTACTTATGAACTTATGCTATCCATCACATATACTAAGTTAACATCATATTGCAAACAAAATCACTCACCATGCAACACATCACATCATACTCTTAAATAAATAGGTGAAATGTCACAATAATTTCAGTATTATTAACATAAAAATGCATGCGAGTTCGAAAACATTTCTATTTTCTTATCTTGTGCAAGGCGTACCTGACGGTGACGGGGCTTGTCTACAGAATCTAAAACCTAGAGCTATGATACCAACTGTAACGACCCTAAATTTCCACATACTCAGAGTCGCTACTAGCGTTTCATGCTCATCTCTAATGCGGAAAAATAACTCTTACATGAACATCAATTTTCAGGTGAAGGCAAGACGCACTTGTACGGAGGCGGCATCATGAGCAAAGACTGTGACGCATAGTAGACTCATATTTAAATTTCTAGTCTTAGGTTAGAATATTTAAATTTCTAGTCTTAGGTTAGAATAGGTTGTTTCGCATTTCATTTTTAATTATTTTGTTTTTGTTTTTTTTTTCCTCCAAATTTCAGTATTTCGTATTTAAAACTGTGTCAATCTCCAAATTTCAGTATTTCGTATAAATAGCTTCAGACCCCATTTAGTTAACAAGAGAAATGTTTCCCAAATCCATCTCCATTCTCCATTCGAACAAAGATTTTTCTGGGTCGATCTCCGCAGGTTAAATAGACATTTCTAGTCTCGCTCCCAGTCTGTTTCCCACACAAATTAATTAAAAAGTTGAGAATGGTTCTATATAGATAGTATTTTGAAGTAATTTGATATATGCGGTTATAACATCAAAGTTGGTTTGAGGTGAACCACAATGGCAATGGTGCTCAATTTCAATGGATGCGCAACAACAATCCTAAATCTATCCAAGGAACGAGAGCTAGAGGGACCGAGAGATCAATCCTTCAACCCGTGAGTCAAACATAGCTCGTGAGTTGATTCAATCCACTGAACACAAATTTAAAAGTTACAAAATACATAAAAGTTCAGAGGTTTATTACACTGCCAACCAGACATAGACGAACGTTATGCTTTTCAAACTCCATTACGTACCACTGTTAGAAAATAGACGTGAAATCCAACATGGCATAATGGTAAATATGCTGTAGCTACCTTGAAACAACCCTAGACCCTGGGAGGGGAAACAAAAAACTATAAAAAAAAGAGGGATGAAAGTTGTAATTCCGTTTGGCACATTGGTCCAGTATATCCTTAAAATGGCTTTGTCATATTGGAAAATATTACAAAGAAGGAAGGAAATGAGGGGCCAAGCGCCAAGCTGCCCCAGTTTACAATTGCCACACCTCCACAACATCTTCTCTTTTTTTTTTCCTCTTAAAATGTTTACTCCATTTTAAATCACCTCCCATCACCATCACCATCACCCTCCACAATTTTATCTCCATCGTTCCTACTTCTATCCGGAGAACCTTCTCCTGAACCTGAATCTGGTCCCAAATTTGAATCGTCATCTATGTCTTCATCGATGTCCTTGTCTGCGGCTAAGTATTCGATTGCTGTAACCACGTCGCTGATCAATGGTCGAGTACCCGCTTCCTCTTGTAAACACATGGCTGCTACTGCTAGAGCTTGATACAGAGCCTTCACTGAGTAATTTCCTTCTAGCTTTGGATCTGCCATTAGGGTAAATTTCCTTCTGTCTTTGAATAGTGGTTGTGCCTGCAATCAAACGAGAATTAACAAGTTTTTAGCCTCAACAGATCTTTCAACGTTCGAGCTTAGAACGTTCGTCATACACAAAAATATCGATATCGATCAACATGCTAGGAAGTTTTTTCTTAGTTTGGAACAAGATATCGACATGTAAATCACATCACAAGATAAATTAAATGTTCTTCACTAATACCAAGATCAAATAATGAAGAAATGTCAAGAAAAATTGAAAACATTGACTTAATGATTTGTGTGTGCAGGTGAGAGGAGATAACAAACCAGAAAAAGCATACCCAAGTAATTAAATTTTGTTCTGCTGTTGGTCTAGCATTGTCTATAACCCGTCTTCCAGTTATAATCTCCAGAAACACGACACCGAAGCTGTAGACATCTGATTTCGTCGTCAATTGTCCCGTAAGCGCATATTCAGGAGCACAGTAACCATAGGTTCCCATCACCCTAGTGGAAACATGAGATTTATCCCCAGTAGGACCTAACTTTGCAAGACCAAAATCAGAGAGCTTTGGATTGAATTCCTCATCCAACAATATGTTTGAAGCTTTGAAATCACGGTATATCACGGGCGGACTGGCGGTTTCATGCAAGTATTCAAGTCCTTTTGCCGCTCCTTCGGCAATTTTCATCCTCGTCTTCCAGTCCAGACACTGCTTATCTGGCGGTATATCTGAAAATAGGAGGCTCCAACTTCAGAATCCAATATAAAAAATTTTGTTGATGCAAGCTTAAGATCGAGCACCTTCGTTTTTTCGATGTATGAATAAAAAATCCCAAGGTTTCATTGGATTTCGGTTACTAAAAATGAAACATTTACATTGAAACATACTACGTTTGTAATTTAACATGAAATATAGCTACATCTAGATGACTTCATTTAAAGCAATCTTTTTGTAGGACTGTCCACGAATTCAAACATATAATTCAGGGATATTATGAGCTCGTAATCGATTTAGAAACGAATCATTAGGTCATACCAAGAAGATGATCCTCCAAGGAACCGTTAGCCATGCACTCGTAAACCAAAATCCTCTGATCTCCATCAGCACAATACCCAACCAAATTCACAAGGTTAGGATGGTGAAGAAGGCTCAACATCAAAACCTCTACAAGGAATTCTCTGTTTCCTTGAAATCCATTTCGGTCGAGCTGCTTCACGGCCGTTACCTAAGGAAGACGAAACCAAATACAAATAAATAGAGAACTCGATAATGAATCTATTTCGCATAAACGAAAGTAAAGGTTGTGTCACGATACTTGGTTTGTGCCTTCGAGGATGCCCTTGTAAACCCTTCCAAAACCACCTTCCCCCAATAGATTGTCTTGGCTGAAGTTATTCGTAGCAGTAGATAGCTCACCAAATGAAAAAATTTGAGCAGAGATGTTTCCTTTTCCTAACTTCTTTATCTCCTCAGTTATGTACCTTCGCCGACTGTTATCTGTGAGTTCACAGTCAAGTTTTTCGAATTAAACATATGATCGGTGATTTGAAACTGCTACATTTTGAAGAATCAAGGCAACTAAGGCTTAAACAATGATCTTGTAGAATGTGTTGAATAAGAAGAGAGTTGAAATAATTCAGGAATTAATCCATCAAACACTTTACACATGTATGAAGCAATGAAACAAATTACTGCCAACAGATAGTTAGTGATTAAGAAACATAATCCGTTCCGAGAACGAAACTACCATATGCCTCAACCATATAAAGTTTCCTAGCTCAAATACCATACTCAATCAAGGAAGATACAAGGCTGAAACACATTTGGAATTCCAACGAACTCCAAATTCTAGGTATGTTTTAGGGGTTAGGATAATATGTTCAGGATTGTTGGGAGGGAGTCGACATTGGATAATGTAAGGAACGATCATGGGTTTATAAGTAACAAATACATCTCCATTGGTATGAAGGTTTTTGAGAAAGCCCAAAGCAAAGCCACAAGAGCTTATGCTCAAAGTGGATAATATCATACCATTGTGGAGAGTCGTGATTCCTAACCTGATATATATTTATTTGGAGAAAAACAGATACTCTCTACCATAAGACAAATCGAAACTCAAATATCATGTTCGAGAGAGGAAACACATGAAAAAAACTTCGTGATTCCTAACCTGATATATATTTATTTGGAGAAAAACAGATACTCTCTACCATAAGACAAATCAAAACTCAAATATCATGTTCGAGAGAGGAAACACATGAACTATTAAAAACTAACACAAGGGGGAATTCTTGGAGTGTATTAATGCCTCAAACCATATCAAGATTCAATGCTGAAACACTGATTTTGAGCAAGAACAGTCGAAACCCGAAAATGCGTTTCAAATTCCAATGAGCTAATAAAACCTACATGGAGATTTAGACTTGAGATTGAAAAAACAGTGATATGCAACCAATGTGAAGAGAGCCAACCAGATTTAAAGGAAATGTTGGCAAATGAGGATAGAGCTTTTGGCTCCTGATGCTCCTTAACGCTCTTTTTTGAAGATTTCCTTTTGACTTTCTCCTCTGACATACAACATTGAAAGCAATTCATCGTCCTTTTCCTCTTTTTTTCTCAAAAAAAACTCAAATGGCAGTCACAAACGGCAGTATTCTAGATGTTGCATTGAACTAATCCACGAAAAATCAAAGCACATAATAACAGAGAAACAGAAATAAAAGGCACGAGGAGATTTGAAATGCCCTCTTCTTCAGATTCACCCCTAGAAATCTAAAAAGAATGAACGAACAAAGGGATCCGAGAGAAGAGATAAAGGAGATAGTGATAGTAAAAGAAATAAAGAGCTTGTTCCCAGAGAAAACCCAGGCGTTGTGGTTCTGTTTTCCTGGTCTCTGAGGAACAAGAAGTAAAGTTTTACCATGATGTTTGTTTTTGTTGGTTCTTGCCGTCCGAAGGCGCCAAGTTTGGAATCGAGAGCGACAGAGTCAAATTTGCTAATTAGAGAAGGATGGGTGAGCGGCCATTTCCCCATTTTCAGAAAGCTTGTTGAGCCAAATTAAGCGCCAAATCAGGCGTTTCTCGCGCTTCTCGATACAGAGGATTCCATTTTTGGATGCAGTTGCAGCAGCTTTACATTACTCGGAATGGGAGGTTCACCATCGGTTCAACAACCGTTCCCAAATTGTCGGGGTTCATTTCGCGGTCTTCAAACTGTGCCTACAAATTTAGAGGAAGAAGACGAGAGCAGTTAAATACATAATTCCATGTAATTAATTATTTTCTTTATATTTTTTTAATAAAAATATCCTTTATATATATATTTTTTTTAATAATATCATTGAAATTTAAAAGCTCTAAAACAAAAATACTTTTAAAATAAAGTCATCGATGAATATTCGGTTCAAAACATAAATAAATATAATATAGTTTTGTAACATAAAACAAATTGGCATAAAACACCTATCAACTACTAATTAAATTCAATGCTACTGTCCTATCATGATCTATCTTGACTTCAATGATCTCAATGTTCACCATCATCCGTGCGAGCTTTACCTTTACCTTTACCTGAAAAAATATGAGAGTAGCATATGGCTTGAGTATTTTAAGAAATACTTAGTAAGTCACTCCACCGTTAGGGGTAGTAACGCAATTACCCACAATACATGATTGTGACCTATCTTTTAAAACCGTAACAGGATCTTAGGCTCTTTTCAATTCCGAACAGGGTTGTATGCATGGTACTTCTCCACACACAGCCTACGTAGGCGCACATAGACCCCTAGGTGGGCTCGTATACGTACCCCTGGGCCTAACTTGGTCGGACACAATGCATTACACATCACCAGACACCTCAGAAAAGAAAAGGCTCGCATGACATCATGTCAAACATAAATATTGAAGGTATGCGTCTGTACTAGCATAACATAGCGGGGAAGTATCTAGACGCACATGACATACATACATGCATGAGGTCCCATGACATTCATTAATAACATAACATTTATTTAATTTCCTTTCTCCTTTCTTCAACATATTTCTTATATGCATCAGGTATACATGGCAAACATACATAACTTTACATAGTAAAACATGACATTTCATTCATAATATAGTGTAATGGATATCACATGCATGCATCACATATATCACATAACAATAAATACATAATTAATATGGTATATGCAGGAGCCATCATCCATACATCAATCAATTAACTAAAGTAAGGTCACTTCCTTGATTGGCCTTAGCCAAAGTTTCTGGTTACTTGGTAGCCGCGTTGAAACTCTATTCCAATGCTTAATTTTCACCTATGTCAATTCATATAACGTACTTAAGTATATAAACATCTTAACCTAATTAAACATGATGATTATTTCCAATATAAGTCATAAAACTAACTAATGGATAATATAAATCTTACGACCTTAAATGCCTTAATAAGGTCAAAAATGGCCTCAAGAGGGTTGAGAACGGTATAAAAATTGGATTCCGAGCCACCTAAGCCAAGTCGAGAAACCAAGCCACGAAGTGAGCCGCGAAGCCAAGCTAATCGAGCCGACCAAAGTCACTGAGCCGAGCCAAGAGGAGCCACAGCTGGAAATAGGTCATGTGTCGAGCACGTGCAGCGTTGAGGGCGCGAATCAAGACTTAGAGTACCCGTCAATTGGTTATATCGCCGATTCATTAATTATTTTTCCTAACCAAGGGTCTCCTACTTGAGCATCACTGATCCTCTATTGAAATGTGGGTTGGACCGTCAGTTGTGTTAGTTGTGCTCTAATTCCTTCCACTCCCAATGTTATTTTGGCTTGCTCAAAATCTGTCTGTACACGGGGCTCTCTCGTGATTAATGCAGATGAATGGGTTGTTTTCCTACGTAAGGCATCTGTAACCACATTGACCTTTCTGGGGTGGTAATGGAGGTCGATGACATAGTCTTTCACTAATTTCAACCACCTCCACTATCTCATATTCATTCCTTTAGAGTGAAGAAATACTTCAGGCTTTTGTGGTTGGTGTAGATCTGAGTTTTCTCTCCATACAAGTAGTGCCGCCAAATCTTTAATGCAAAGACTACAGCTGCTAGCTCCAAGTCATGCGTGGGGTAGTTCTTTTCATAATCCTTCAGTTGTTGGGATAAGAATGCAATGACCTTTTCACGGTACATCAACACACATCCCAGGTCCTTCTTGGAAGCATCACTATAATCACATAATTTCCTATGCTTTCAGCCATCATGAGTACGGGTCCAGTCACTAGCTTATCTTTCATATCCAGAAAACTTGCTTCGCAATCTTTGGCCCATACAAATGGTACACCCTTCTGAGTCAGTTGCATAAGCGATGAGGCTATTTTGACAAAATTTTGTATGAAGCGTCGGTAGTAACCTGTCAGACCCAAGAAACTACGTACCTCAGTAACAGTGGTTGGATAAGTTCATTTAGCGACCGCTTCCACCTTTGTAGGATCTACTGACACACCATTCTCAGATACCCCATACCCAAGAAATGAGACCTCGCGTAACCAAAATTCACATTTGGAGAACTTAGTGTATAAGTTGTTCTCCCTCAGGATTGCCAAGGCCTTCCGAAGGTGCAACTGATGTTCTTGGCTCATCTTAGAGTATACGAGGATGTCATCTATAAATGCTCTAACAAAAGTATCCAGACATTCCTTGCACACCCGATTCATCAACTCCGTGATCACTATAGGGGCATTAATGAGTCCAAATGACATAACTACGAACTCATTATGACCGTACCTTGTCCTGAAAAATGTCTTTGACATGTCTTCCTTTTTTTATCTTGATTTGGTGATAACATGACCGGAGATCTATCTTAGAGAACATTGTTGCTTCCCTGAGCTGATCAAATAAGTCTTCAATGCGTGGAAGAGGATACTTGTTATTCATTGTTCTCTTGTTCAACTCCTTATAATTAATTAACAAGCGCATCAAACCATCCTTTTTCTTAACGAACAACACCGGCGCACCCCACGGAGATACATCGGGCTGGATATAACTTTTGCCCAATAGTTCCTAAAATTGTGTTCTGAGTTCTTTCAACTCAGCTAACGTCATACAATACGAGGCCTTAAAGACAGGGTCGGTACCTAGTTCCAGCTCTATTCCAAAAATCCACATCTCGAGATGGAGGGATTTCTGGTAAATCTTTAGAGAACACATCTGGAAATTCGTTTACTACTAACTCTGCATCCAGGGGAATTCCTTCCTTTTTGGTGTTCATGGCGCTGGCTAGTATAGCCCATGCTCCATGTTAGACCATCTTTTTTTCTTTCATCATCGATATCACTCTAGGCATTATTCCCAGACATGTACCCTTAAATATGAATCTAGTTTTGGACGGTAGCGTAAACACCACTTCTTTCTTATAATAATCTATAATAGCATAATTTTTCACTTACCAATCCATTCCAATATTACATCCTAATTGTCCTGGACGGTAGCGTCAACTACCATATGGTCTACCTTTAAGCTAATTCCTAACACTATCACTTGACCATCTTTTCTCTATACGCAACAATCAAATCCACCCTTACCGGGATGCTAACAGACAATTCATGCAACAGAGATTCTAAAACAAATTTGCTTAACTGACAAAAACAACAGATATAAATGAATGTGTAGATTTCGAATCAAACAATGTTAAAGCAAGATGACTAAGAACAAATAAAGTACCTCTCACCACAATGTCGGGATTCCTAGTATCCTTAATAGCAATTTCTAGTCATGTGACCTTCCTTTCCACACCGATAATAGGCTCTGGTGTGGGCCAAATTGCTCCCAGTGATTCTTACTACTTTCGTTACATTTAGGTCTGTTGTCCTGCCTATTTTCACATCGGCCTGTTTGTTGACCATGCGTAGAATCTCGGTGATGTCTACCAGGTCGTTGTTGTGACTATGTTGGAGGTAGATCGTGATGATCAATCTAGTAATGGCGTCGCTTCTATCCCACAATCGGTGGAGGGAGTTTTCGAGATTCATCAACTCCCGTCATGGCCTTAGCTGCTCCTAGGGCGGTAGCATATGTAGTAGGTGTTATCGCCTCAACTATACGGCAGATCTGTTGGTTATAAACTTGTTTTTTTGTATTTATTTTATTTTTGTTGTTCATTTCTCCATAAAATAAAAAAAATAAAAAAAAATAAAAAGAAGAAAAGAAGAAGAAGATAAGTTTAATTTGTGTCTTTGCTCCTTCTCCCCTTATGTTATTTTTTCTTTCAATTGGTATCAAAGCTACAAGATCAAGGCCTGCTTTCAATCATGTCTCACCTAGAGATTGAGCGGTTAAGAAGGGAGAGAGATAAAAAAATGTGACATGACAGGAGCCAAAGCACCGGTGCAATAGAAGCCTCAAACGAAGTGAGTGTACGGATTCAAGATAAGGAGGAATCTGTCACACTCAATTACCCGATGCTTACAAATGCAACTATGCAGCTTGGGCAATTAAGATGGAGGTATTTATGATGGCACAAGGTGTTTGGGAGGCAATTGAGTCACCCGAAACAGTAGATAACCGCAAAGATAAAATGGTTTTTGCAGCTATTTATCAAAGTATTGGAGAATATACGTTGCTACAATTGGGTGCCAAGAAAACAGCCAAAGAAGCCTGAATCATGTTGAAAAATATGAATCTAGGTGCGGAAAGAGTGAAAGAAGTTAGAACACAGAGTCTCTGGCGGGAGTTTGAAGCGTTGAGGATGGGTGATTCAGAAAGTATTGATGAGTATTCTGGAAAACTCACCATTAATGTCAACAAATTAAGAGGCCTCGACAATACTGTGGATCATATCCAAGTAGTTAAGAAACTTCTATGATCCACATCTGCAAAGTTTCTTCAAATCACCTCAACGATTGAGGAGTTTAGTGATCTTAAAACGAAATCCGTTGATGAGATTATTGGATCACTCAAGGCACATGAAGAAAGGTTGCAAGGGTTTGGAGAAAAAGATGAAATTGTTCTCCTCACTCGTGCAGAATGGAAGGAACGAGAGAATGCAAAATCCTCAAAGAAAGAATGGAAGGGTCAAAGCAGTTCCAGAGGAGGCAGGGGACGGGGTCGTGGAAGATGGAGAGGTCGTGGGAGAAGTGACTAGCATCGAGGAGATGAAGGAGAGTCACAAACTCAGAAGAAGAAATTCGACAAAAGTAAAATTAAATGTTACAGGTGTCAGCAGATGAGACACTTCGCATCAGAGTGTTCCACAAAAGACGAACAACTCAACTTGATAGAGATGCAAAAGGATGAGAAGACTTCATTGCTAAGAGGCGTGTGAAATTAAAACCACACTTGACAAAGAGCCTGATTTTGTGATGTTGAATGAAACTAGAGTGCCGCCACCAGCCAATATTGGAGACGAAAATTCCTGGTTCCTAGATACTGGAGCAAGCAACCACATGTCAGGAGAAAGGAGGATGTTTCATGAGCTAGACACATCTGTTGTTAGAAAGGTACGTTTCGGTTATAGCTCTGTAATAGACATTTGTGGTCGAGGAATAGTGCGCTTCAAATGCAAAACCGATGAGCACTTGATCTTATCGCAAGTCTATTAGTGTGGAGGCAGAGAAAGACAAGAAGATTAAGAGCTTTAGAACGGACCATGGAGGAGAGTTCGTATCTACTACTTTTAAAGACTATTGCAAGAATGAAGGCATGAAGAGATTTCTTACTGCACCATTTTCACCACAGCAAAATGGCGTAGTAGAAAGGCGTAATCAAACGGTTGTAGAGATGGCGAGATGTATGTTAAAGTGCAAAGAGATGCCTACAAAATTTTGGGGAGAAGCTGTCAAAACTACCGTGTATATTGTTGACTCTGGCAATTCGGAGGACAATGTCGATGAAAAATTGGTCGAAGATTTCTTCGAAGGAAAAATTAGCGGAAGTAAAAGGAGAGAGGGAGAGAAATTCGCTGAGATTTGCTGAAGACTCGATATCTTATTTTCTTTCAGTTGAATGGTTTAAATAACAAATCTAATTACAAAAATATGAAAACTAATTATACAAAAATAGAAAAATGGACGAAGACTTCGCCCAAATTGGCCAAAAAATGGCACCTAGAATTACGCTCTTCCATTGGCGTAAATTCAGATGTTTTGAGAAACCTAACTAAATAAGGAACATGACTTTTATTTAACAATCTCCTCCTAAAAGTTGTACCTTATTATTTGAACTCCGATCTTTGAGCGTAGTTCTTCAAATTTCACCCGCGCCAGGGACTTGGTGAAAATGTCTACAAGTTGTTCCTCTGTTTGGATGAAATCAATCTTGATGAGCCCTCGATCTGCACATTCTCGAATGTAGTGGAATCTGATTTCTATGTGCTTGCTCCGGTCGTGCAAAACTGGATTTTTGATCAGGGAGATCGTAGCTTTGTTGTCTACGTATAGCATTGGTGGATCGCTTTCTCTCCCGATGAGTTCTTCCATTAGTCGCGCAAGCCAGATCCCTTGTGTTGCTGCCATCGAAGCGGCGATGTAATCTGCTTCGCAGGAAGACAAAGCAACTACCTTCTGTTTTGTTGATTGCCAGCAGATCGCACCGCCTGAGAGAAAGTAGATCATTCCGCTGGTGCTCTTACGATCATCAACATCACCAGCCATGTCACTATCATTGTAGCCGACCAGCTTGAGTTTCTCCTTTCCGCTCCCTGCGCAGTATCTTACACCCCAGCCTCTGGTTCCGGCTACATAGCGCAGGATGCGCTTGACAGCCACTAGATGCTCCTCCCTAGGTGCTTCCATAAACCTGCTCACATATCCAACAGAATAAGCAAGATCAGGACTAGAGTTTACCAGATAGCGCAGACTCCCGACAATGCTGCGGTAATTGGTGGAGTCGACTGTCGTCGTAGTGCCGGCCTTCCTTAGTTGGAGTCGGGCCTCCATTGGCGTCCTTGTAGGATTACTGTCCACAAGCCCAGTTGTGTCCAGCAGCTTCTTCGCGTATGCACTTTGGCAGTTGGAGATGCCGGTAGAATTTTGTTGCACTTCGATGCCGAGGTAGTAGCTGAGCACGCCGAGATCGCTCATCTCGAAGTTTTTCGACATCTCCTTCTTGAACCTTTCGAGGACTTCCACGTCGCCTCCAGTGATTATGAGGTCGTCGACGTACACTCCCAAGATCAGTCGCTTCTTGCCATGGCCGTGCGTGTACATGCCATGCTCAGAGGCACAACGTTTGAATTTCAGTGACAGTAGGGTACTGTCGAGCTTCGCGTTCCAGGCTCGTGGGGCTTGTCGAAGCCCGTAGAGTGCCTTGTGCAGCGCAGTATCTTATTGGGGTTGTCGTTGTCCAGGGAGCCAGGTGGTTATCGGACATAGACGGTCTCTTTCAGCTCTCCGTTAAGGAAAGCAGACTTTACGTCCATATGGTGAACCTCCCAAGAGTAATGTCCCGCAATTGCCAGCAAGAAACGAACGGATTCTAACCTTGCCACTGGCGCAAATATCTCTTCGAAGTCCACTCCTTGCTTCTGGACGTAGCCCTTCGCCACCAGACGGGCCTTGTGCTTCACAACTTCTCCTTTTTCGTTGCGCTTCAGTTTGAAGACCCATTTGAGCCCTATGGCTCGATGTCCCGGCGGCATATCCTCCAGACTCCACGTCTGGTTCTCGGTGATGGATGTCATCTTCTCCTGCATTGCCTTCAGCCAGCACAAGTTCTTTTCTGCTTCGGCGAAGGTGTTCGGTTCATCTGCACTGATGGCATGTAGTTCGGCCACTTCTTCGAGCTCGCGCGCTGCCAGTCCAGGTGGTTCACCTCCTCCCACTAGGTCGTCCATCCTCCGGGACCTGACCTCCAGATCAGTATCATGATCGGCATCCAGCGTCGAATCCGCAGTCCGTGGTGTTGTGAATTCCACTGGTTCAGGGGGTGCACCTGCTGGCGGAGGTGACGGCTCCTGATGCTGGGCTCCTCCTTCTTCCGGCTCGGTGACGAGGTACTCCACCGTGAATTGATTTGGATTATGGTCTGCCTCGATCACGTCATTCCACTGCCAGAAGGTGCTTTCGTCGAAGACGACGTCCCGAGACACGTGAGCTCGCCCCCCTACAGGATCATAGAGTCTGTACGCCTTGCTCCCAGGTTCATACCAGATGAAGACGACCTACAGCCCCCTGGGATCGAGCTTGGCGAGGTGGGGACGTGTTACCTTCATGTATGCGACGCAGCCGAACACGCGGAAATGATGTACCGCTGGTTTTTTGTTGTACCAGCCTCATATGGTGTCTTCCCGTCGAGGCTTCGGGTTGGTGACCGATTGAGGAGATAGACGACCGTCATTACTACCTCTCCCCAGAATCTCCCAGGCATCCCGGCCGTCACCAACAATGACCTCGCTGTCCCGACGATGGTCTGATTTTGGCGCTCCACCACTCCGTTCTGTTGGGGGGAGTAGGGCGCCGTTAGGTGCCGTTGTATGCCGATCTCGTCGCAGTACTTACCGAAACTTGCCGAGGTGAATTCTCCACCTCGGTCTGTGCGCAGCACTCGCATCTTCTTCTCACATTCGGCCTCCACTCGCGCTTAAATGCGCTTAACCGCCTCTGCCGCCTCACTTTTCGTTTGCAGCAGGGTCAGCCACATGAAGCGGCTTTTGTCATCGACTAACAGTCGAAAGAGACTCTTACCGTCTGGGGTCGCCGGCTTGATGGGCCCGCAGATATCGCCGTGTACAAGCTCCAACGGCTCATCAGCTCGGTAGGATGTTCGAGACGGAAAGGGTGAGAGCCTCTGTTTCTGTTTGCCAATGAGGCACCCGTCGCACAGCTTGTTCACGCCTTTGAGTGCTGGCAAACCGTGCACCAACTCCTCCTTCTGTAGCTTTTCTAGAGCAGGAAAGTTTAAGTGCCCGTACCTTGCGTGCCACCTCCAAGATATCTCTTCGGTCTTGGTCGAGAGGCTGATGGATTAGTCTATCTCTAACTCCAGGATGTAAAGACGGTTTGTCGTGCGCCTTGCCTGCGTGAGCAGCCGTCGTTGATTATCGCAGATTTTGAGTAGTCCGCGCTCGATGGAAATGAAGCAGCCTGTCTCATCGAGTTGACCCAGACTCACAAGGTTAGCCTTGAGCCTCGGGATGAAGTAGACGTCGGTCAGCTTGCGATGCTCGCCTCCCTTGCTGACGAACAGGATGGTGCCGCGCCCTTCGATCTCGACGACGAAGCCGTCGCCGAATTTCACCGTCCCACGGATCCCCAGTCGAGCTCGGAGAACGCAGATCTAGCCCCAGTCATATGGGTTGTTGCCCCTGTGTCGAGGATCCATCGTCGGTGCTCGTGTTGCTCGTCCCTCTTGCCGATCTGAGCGAACACTCGCTCCTCCTCCAATTGAATTGGCTCCCCAGCTGGTGCCACCTTTGCTACGCCCAGCTGGAGCTCTTTCTCGGGTTCAACATCGTCGTCGATTGCCTCCATCTCCATGGATTTGGAATCGAAATTGGGGACGCATGCACTTACCATGAAGAGAGCTGACTCGTCCTCCTCGGATTGAGCCACACATGGGCCTTTTCGGCCTTCTCCTTGTTCCTGAGCTTGCTCCAGCAAATTCCTGCTCAGGTGTCCTCTCTTCCCACAGTTCGAGCACTGGATCGGCCTGCCAAGCAATTCCTGCTCAGGTGTCCTCTCTTCCCAAGCAATTCCATCGCTGGTGCTCGTGTTGCTCATCCCTCTTGCCGATTTGAGCGAACACTCGCTCCTCCTCCAGTTGAATTGGCTCCCCAGCTGGTGTCACCTTTGCTACGCCCAGCTGGAGCTCTTTCTCGGGTTCAACATCGTCGTCGATTGCCTCCATCTCCATGGATTTGGAATCGAAATTGGGGACGCATGCACTTACCATGAAGAGAGCTGACTCGTCCTCCTCGGATTGAGCCACACATGGGCCTTTTCGGCCTTCTCCTTGTTCTTGAGCTTGCTCCAGCAATTCCTGCTCAGGTGTCCTCTCTTCCCACAATTCGAGCACTGGATCGGCCTGCCAAGCAATTCCTGCTCAGGTGTCCTCTCTTCCCACAGCTCGAGCACTGGATCGGCCTGCCATTGGTCGACTCCTTCTTTTGATCCCCATCTTTCCCGCGCGTGCGCCCGTGGGACTTCCATGGCTTCTTACCGCCTTTGCGGCTTGAGGGCCCGTTGCTCTCGTCGGTGTTGTTGCGGAGCTTTAGCCGTGCAAGCCATTCCTCCTCCGTGAGGAGTAGACGGCCCTCCTTGTCGACACCTGAAGCAGTATTTTTCTTCCGCTACTCGACCGTTACGTAGTCTTCCAGTCACCTCTTCCACTGTTAGGTCGTTCACGTCAAGCAATGTCTCGATTGAAATCGCGACTTGATCGAGGTGATCGGGAACGACCTGCAACATCTTCTTCACGATTTCTGTCTCGCTGATGCTGGCCACCGAGAGTGGTGATGCTGTTGGCGAGCCCCATTCGCCAGTCCTTAAAGCGGATCTCCGAGCGGGAACGACCTGCAACATCTTCTTCACGATTTCTGTCTCGCTGATGCTGGCCACCGAGAGTGGTGATGCTGTTGGCGAGCCCCATGATCCGCATTGAAAAATAATCGACAAACTCGCCAGTCCTTATAAAAAGCGAATCTCCGAGAGCTCCTCCTTCCGCAACTGCTCACAATGTTGGATTCCCGCACAATGTCGGCCTCTTCGTGGTGGTGATGGAGATGCCAGCACTTGGCAGCAGCGTGGAGGAGTGAGCGAGCGCCTGCTCGAGATGAACACCACGGTGTGCTTATTTTCGCACTTTGCATTTTCTTCTACTCAAACTTGAGACCTGTGTGTTATTAGGTCGACACTCTACCCACTTGAGCTATTCAACTTGATTGTTGATAGGTTGGCTCTTCTGTGATGGTATACTACCAATCGCTTCAACGAGGCTCTGATACCACTCGTTGACTCTGTCAATTCGGAGGACAATGTCGACGAAAAATTGGCCGAAGGTTTCTTCAAAGGAAAAATTAGCCGAAGTAAAAGGAGAGAGGGAGAGAGATTCGCTGAGATTTGCTCAAGACTCGATATCTTATTTTCTTTAAGTTGAATGGTTTAAATAACCAATCTAATTACAAAAATAGGAAAACTAATTATACAAAAATAGAAAGAATGGACCAACACTTAGCCCAAATTGGCCAAAAAAAAATGTCACCTATAATTATGCTCCATTGGCGTAACTTCAGATGTATTGAGAAACCTAACTAATTAAGGAACATGGCTTTTATTTAACATATATTCTGAACAGATCGCCAACAAAAGGAGTTGCAGATGGTACACCGTATCAAGCTTGGTTTGACAAGATACCGAAGGTTCATCACTTTAAAATCTTCGAGTGTCTTGCTCATGCCAAGAATACATATTCACACCTTCCTAAACTTGTTGATAGGAGTGTGAAGACAATTATGTTGGGATATGAAGATGGAACCAAAGCTTATAGACTATTGGATCGACAAAAGAACAGAATTATGGTGAGCATGAATGTGTTGTTCGAAGAGGAAAAAAATTGGTGTTGGGAAGAAATCACAAACGATGATGATGAACAAAGAGGAACTTTCACCATTCAAATTTCAGAAAAACAGAGTAGAACAGAGGAGAGGAATATTGTGATGGTGTTAATATAACACATGCGGAAGCAATTTGGATCTTAGGCAGTTTTAGAACATCAATTATAGTAAATAACTCGCATGTTCATAAGTATTAAAACTTAATGAGTTTAGATACTAACCTTTTGTAGTTCAAACTCCTTTTTCCTCACGAACCGGTTTCGAACCACCACTAGTGTCTTCTCCACTATCCTCCGGCCTTAGAACGGGATTGTGGAATCCGGTGAGTGACTAAACTTGGGATGGATTTTGTATATGTGAAGAGAGTGTTTGTGAGAGGTTTTTCTCAAGGTTTTTCACCAAGTAGAAGAAGACCTTCCATGTACCATGATCACTCTATTTAAAGAGTCATGTATGCATGTTCATGCAAATTTGAGATCACCAAATTTTGACACTTAAAATTCTACTCAAATGTTTGGAATTATGTGGCAAGCATGCATGTTTGAGTTAACCAAATTTTGACACTCAAAATTCCACTCAAACTTGTGGGGTTTATTTGGCAAGCATGCAAGTTTGGTTAAACCAAATTTTGACACCTCAAAATTCCACTAACATGTATTTTTCAATTAAATGAAGTCACCATTTTGACTTTCTTCATTTTAATTCAACAATTAATTTGAATTTCAAATTAAAGTAACATTAAATGATTAATTAAACTATTTAATTAATATTTAATATTAATTCAAATGCCAATCCCAATCACATAATTGATTAAGATATTTAAATCTTATTTAAATATCTCAGATTCTCTCTTTTTGTTTAATTCGTAAATAAACAAAAATGCGGTTAAATATATCGTATATATATAGCGCATATTCCCTAATTTGAATTCGAACACTTCGAACTCACTCGTCACACTGTTCTATGGTTTAGTCCGATATGAGCTAGCAGAGGGACCTAATGGACCTATAGATCATGGGCTCCAACGATCCAAGATTAACCGGTTAAACTCATTAACCTTGTTAACCAACATTCGTTAACTACTAGGACACTCCACTATAGCCTAGTAGTTGCACTCCCCTCACTATAGATATATTTCTGTCCATTTGATATAACCATGATTAGTAAGTCGATCCTTCACAGGTTGTTCGTAACTAAAGCTGGATCAATTTACCGTTTTACCCCTAAAGTTACTTATGGTTCCTTATGTCTCACTGATCCTCTAATGAACAATTGGTCTGTGGTCCAACCAGTAAACCGAATCCCTCTCAAGCTAACGAGAGGGTGGGGCCCCTTGTTCAAGCCCTGGAGTCAGTGCTTAAGGGAACTACCTCTCTTCTATCCCTAAAAGTGGGTAGGAGTGAATTCCATCTTGCACCCCACGTCCCCAGCCATTCACCCAGTCTTACCCCTGAAATGGGAGGCCTATTGAGTCGGCGAACTAGAGCCACTCTCACCCATGCAAATCTAAGGATAATTCCGAATAAACAGGAGTTCATGGTTAGCTCAGGATTAAAACCGAGTTACCTAAGTTATCGAATGAAAAGAAAATCAGTCTCAACAGTAAACGACATTATAAAGTGAGAGTGATTTTCTTTATGGTCCGATCTTATGCAATACTCATTGCATAGGACGCCCCCACTCACATGTCTCCACATATACAATTTAGTGATCACATTGTTTATATCATATACAAAAGTGGGCCGCATCCATAGTGTCCCCAGAATAAGGTACTCAGCCTTATTCTTATACTATAGATCATTTTGACTATATATACTTGAACTTGATCCACTCTTATGTCTCTACATATAGTTCAAGTAATCATACTATAGCCAGAGTGTTCTTAGTTTATTGGATTTAGATTAATGATCGTAAAGTTCACTTTATTCAATAACAATCTTTACTGAATAAACAACAATAATAACTTTATTGAAAATAGAATATGTTTTTGTTTACAAACTATGAGTTTTAGGACATAAAACCCAACATGTTGAACAAATCAAAGTTAATCCAGATGAAAGTCAAAGGGAAAATTTATCCTCAACTTTATCAACGCCATACATTACCTCAAATGCATCATCATCAAGCTCGTCAATGTCGAAAAAGTTCAGGTCTCTAGAAGATATTTATAGAGAATTGAACGAAGCAGAGGAGGAAGCAGTAGGCCTTTTTTTTCTTTCTATAGAGGAGCCAACCTCATATGAGGAAGCTGCTAAGAATGAAAACTGAAGAAATGCCATGAAGTCTGAAATTCTCTCCATTGAAAAGAACAGAACGTGGGAACTCACAAATTTGCCGAAGAATCATAAAGCAATCGGCATCAAATGGATTTTCAAATTAAAGAAAAATCTAGATGGAGAAATCATGAAACATAAGGCGAGACTCATGGCTATGAGATATGCACAGCAATTTGGTGTAGATTACAGTGAAGTATTCGCATCAGTGGCAAAGTTAGAAACAGTGAGATTAATTCTTGCTTATGCAACCATTAAAAACTGGGAAGTACATCACATGGATGTGAAGATACCTTTTCTGAATGGCGAGTTAGAAGAGGAGGTGTATGTTGTTCAACCAGAAGGGTTCTTCGACAAGGAAAATCCAAACATGGTATTAAAACTACGTAAAGCCTTGTATGGATTAAAACAGGCTCCGAGGGCTTGGAATTTTAAACTTGATCAATGTTTGCAGTCAACTTGGTTTTGTTAGATGTCCACAGGAATATGCTCTCTACAAGAAAATTAATGGAGTTGAATCAATGATAATCGCCACATATGTGGATGATTTAATCATAGCCGGCTCAAACAAACAAGTTATAGCTCAGTTCAAGGAGAGATGCACCAGAAATTTGAGATGAGCGATCTTGGACTTTTGAGCTATTACTTGGGTATTGAGGTACGACAAAGCAGTGAATCAATCACTTTATGTCAGGCCGGATATGCAAGAAAAATCCTAGAGAAGCTAGGAATGGGGGAGTGCAATCCTTGTTCGATTCCCATGGAACCAAGAATGAAGATGAGCAAATATGGGAATGGAGAACCTGCGGTTGACAAAACACTTTACAGAAGTGTTATTGGAAGCTTATGCTATCTGGTTAATACTTGACCCGACATAGCCTACTCAGTTGGTGTGATGAGTAGATACATGGAGGCACCAACAACTTCACATTTCACAGCAGTAAAACAAATATTGAGGTATGTGAAAGGTACTCTAAGTTTTGGTTGTGTTTATGAAGTTATCGAATGTGGAGCATGTAGGATTTAGCGACAGTGATATGGCTGGGGATATTGATGATAGGAAGAGTACAACTGGAGTGTTGTACTATTTGGGAGTAAATCCAATAACCTGTGTATCACAGAAGCAGAAGGTGGTGGCTTGTTGTCATGCGAGGCTGAGTATATAGTCGCAACTGCTAGAACGTGTCAAGGAGTATGGTTGGGCAAGATTTTGAATAACATCAGTCAACTGCAAGTAAAACCCAAGCTTAATGCTGACAATAAGTCAGCTATAGCGTTGGTGAAAAATTCTGTTTACCATGACCGAAGTAAGCACATTGATACCAGGTTCCATTTTATGCGACAATTTGTGCAAACTGAAGCTATTGAACTGGAATATGTGAACATAGATGAATAGTTGACGGATATTCTGACAAAGCCATTAGCAAGACAACGGTTCCTGGAATTGAGAGAGAAGATTGGCTTGAAGAAAGTCGATTCAGCATAGTTAAACAAGTTTAGAGGAGTGATGGTTGGTTATAAACTTTTTTTTTTATTTATTTTATTTTTGTTGTTCATTTCTCGATTAAAAAAAAGGTCGGAGATATCGTGTGAGGAAGAGTGGGAGTAGTGGAAGAGTGGAACTAGTTTGTAGGGAGATATAGTGAGTGGTTGCTGATTTGTAGCAAGAAATTTATTTATTTATTTTTTTCATTATATAAGGAAAATGGTGTAAGTTAGTGAGACACAAAAAGAAGATAAGTTTAATTTGTGTGTCTTTGCTCCTTCTCCCCTTATCTTATTTTTTCTTTCAAGATCTTCTTGTCCAATCCAATACGAACTTCTGTGTCATCCTATATTCAGTGTTCACGAACGCTAGGGAGAAGCATCATTCTCATAAAGTTTCTAGCATAATTGGTAATTGAAGGCCTCCTTTGACACAGTTGAGGGAACCCTTACTACTTACGGAGTTGAGCATCCTCTGAGTAGTATTGTTCTAGAAAGGCATTCTTGAAGTCCGCCCACGAGATTACACCTCCCCCATGACTAATAATCTCACGGGTGGACTGCCACCATAGTTCTACATCATCTCGTAGCATGAACGCTCCACATTGTACCTTCTGAACATCTGGGCAATTGGTCAGCCCAAACACTGACTCTATCGAATTCAACCATAGTTGTGCCACTCTCGGATCATCTTAAGACCCACTAAATTTACAAGGGTCACCCTCCTAACGTCTTGCAAGCACTTTGCTTCACTGATTGACGACGAAATATTTTATTGTTGTGTTGTAGCCATTGTTTGCATAACGGCTTGTAATAATTTCATTACGACAGTTGTAGGGTTTGGTACAGCTTAATCGAAGTTCACTTTACAACTTCTAAGACAGGTAAAGCTGCTAAATTGATGATTTTCAGTTTTCCTGTGTCTCAATGCCAAAGAATGTTTTAAGTATTTTTCAACCTTCATATGAATGGCTCCATAATCAACAATAGTGCACTGTTTACATTATATATTTTTTGTTAGAATTTTTATTAAGTGCACGTATCAGAGCTAACCCTTCTAGACCATTTGGATATCCGTTATTCTCATTTTCTACACTCCATTTCTGTTGTACTAGTTATGGTGGTATATTTCAACTCACCCTAACCTGGAAAGATGGCACAATTATTACAACCCCAACATTGTACAACATAATGACATGTACATAAAAAAAGAAACAGGAACTCATTGACAAAAATAGAGGATTCAAAGCTTGTTGAATCACTTATGGCCCTACTGGATTGAGTGGAGATCAGACAATGGGGCATTCACCCAAAGAACCTAAAACAGCCACAATTGATGGAAGAAAAGTTACCAGACTAGATTGTAAAGTCGGAAGTCTTAATAAACAGTACACAGCAACTTCAAAAATGCTCCAAACTGCATACACTGAATTTGAGTGGAACAAAGAGTTCTAGTGCATCAAGACATTGAATTCAAACTTAAATCACTGTTCTAACCCACTATACTAATAGGGTCTCCAAATGAGACCGCGAAACAAACCATTCCCACTTTACCATGACCTAAACAAGATAATATGGGTAAGTCTAGTTATTGAATCAACCCTAAACCTCAGAACTTCAAGCAAACTTATGAAACTCAGACTTCAAAGTTCTAAGCAATTCAATAAGTTTATAAACTTAACTTCAGAATTCCCAACTCAGATTTCATAATTGAGCACTCTAAAATGTACTTACTTACATTGCACTATTTTTCATAACTCAACTCAACGCATCTTAGGTAATGTGTACATCTTTCATTCATATCATGACACGTTCAAATATCACTTGAACCCATAGGAATAAAGTTTAAAAGAAGGGTAAGTTTTGACACCAGAATTTATAAGGGAAAACGATGTTAGCATGTACCTAATTTTTCATCCCATAAATAACTCAAAAGAATTAGAGATTAGAATTGTATTCCAAAATGCAGCATAGAATCTATATTTCACAATTGTAGGAGCTGTCAGCATTTGGAATGGCTTCAAAATGTTCAGCACAAAACAACAATCATCTAAATGATATCCGAAGCTCAAATATGAACACAACATGCCCCTACTTCCACATCCATAATCTAAAACATGCTCAACAAAAACACATAAATTAATCGATTTGAAACATATATCCCTCAGAATTGATAATTCATCAGTAAGATTCAGTCCACTACTTTTATATACCAAATCGATCATCATAGGGATATAAATTTCAAGACCTTTTCACATACCAATCATTCTCATTCAATGTAAAAATCGAGAACTAAGAACAACTAACCAAGAGATTGAAAGCTTAATCCATCCATAAAAAACAAGACCAAAATCAGAAAACTCATCCCAATCCTAACAAATTTGCATCGAAAGGGGGGCCCTTATAATTAAAGCATTCTGGATGAGACGAAAGATGAAGAAGAAGAGGATGACGAGCGGCGGATTTGTGACATTTGGGTTCTTCTGGTTTTATACATGGGGCAGATGAGAGACCAGAACCTTCAATTGCTTCACGAGGGTATACACAATTACATTTTTACCCTTCGCCATCGTAACTGTTTTTTTAATATCTATATATATATATTTATTTTTTATTTTTTTATATCTCCAAACTATTTATCTAAAAATACATTTAAATTTGAAAATTTTGAGTAAAAAATTCAAATGTTCCCATAATATTTTATTTTAAAATTTAAAATTTTAAAAAAAATTAAAAATTATCCTCTAACTTTCCACGATATATTTTAATTCTAAAAAAATTTATTATTATTTTTAAACTTATTTTTAAAAGCACTTTAAACTTTTTTAAAAAAACTTTAAAAATATATTTGGAATTTTTAAAAAATGTACAGAGACGAAACAACTTTTCAAAAGTAATATTAATACACTTTGACTTAAAAAAAAAAAAAAAAAAAGGAATAGTATATATAAATAGATGGTAAATTTTTTTAACTTTTTTTTATAAATGTTATTTTTAAATTTTCACCGCTATTCGTATTTTTTTAAATAAATTACTAATATTTTCCTTTAAAACCAACCATTTATCTTAAATTTTAAAGATATTATTAAATTTGGAAAGTTTTAATAATATTTTTTTATATAAATCACAAAATTCAAAACTTTGTTTATTAGGATTTCTTTTTTTATTAATCATCAAATTTCAATTATAAAATAATGTAAAATAACTATTAAAAAGCTTCTCAGGCGCTGACAGGTTGTCAGGTGGGCAGGCCGTTTCATCGGGCAGCCCGTTAGTCAATTTTGTATATTAAAAAAAGAAAAAAAGAAAAAAAAGGATTTTTTCATCGTACTACACTCGAATCGACGACAAGTCGTATGAAAAAACGAAATTTGCCTTCCGACATATCGACCGAAGTTTTAAACACTGCTACAGAACAACTCATCATTTCTCGTTTTGGCATCAGAGCTGAAGAACCACATCCATGGAGGCGCAGAGGAAGCAGTTGTTGATTGGCTTCTAGGGCCGTGTGATTTGTGATGTCTGCGGCGATTCTTCCATAGGACCAGAAGACTAAATTTGTAGAGTGAAATATCTAAAGCTCTAGATAGCTATTTCATTAATGCCTTTCACCCATTGTACTAAATTTGTAGTTCTTGCCCCTTTTTTACAGTTTTGGAAATGGTTACATGGGGAGTTCTTTTATGATGGGGATCAACCATAGGTTCTTCACCTGTTTATGGGGAGTTCTTTATGTAGTACTTCCCTATACACGACTCACATGTGCGAGTGTGAATCCCCAGGGAGCTCGCACACCCCTTGGACTCTCTGGTCAAGCTAATCTATAGCGACGTCTGGAGGTCAGCGAAACCCCATAGTGTCATGCACCTCATGAACACCCTCATCACTGCGCATTCGCACCTGTGCACATTCACGCTTATCATACGGTGTGTGTCTGCACTCATCATCTCTAGGGGAAGTAGCCCTATGCTTATGAACATACAATATGCATGAGGTCCTTCTAAATCCAATTATACGTCTCTTCTAACACAACCCTCTAATCTCCTCTCTTTGTTACACTGTGTAACATGTGCTCATGGATATTTACATTAATATCATTTTCTTACTCTTAGGGTTGTGTCCTATGTCGATCTACGACATGATGCAATATGACATACAACATCATAAGACATGTTCAACATGGAAAACATCATCATGTTAACAACATCGCCATGCATACATCATACTCATCATAAAAGTCATTAAGTGCATCAAATATAACTGTATGTCATGCATCAAAACATAAATAACGTACATTTAACATACATCACAACACGTCATGCTTCATACATCATCATAATTCAAACAATCTTTAGTCTATCCTATAGTAAGGCTACTTACTTGGTTGGCCTTGGTCGAAGTACTCCCTAATTAGTTAAACGTAAGCTCCCGTTCCGTGAGAGCTACTTCCTACGTTGCTGGGGTTTGTTTCCTATCACACCGTTCGCCACCTTCCGTTAGTATTTCACAATTAATTTACCAATAATTCAATAAATATAAAATACAGCTCTAAAACGACCTCGAATACCTTAATCGGGGCCAAAAACAAGTTTGGGAGGGTCGAAACAGGGGAAACCAGGTCGAAAATAGGTCAGCCAAGCCGAACAGCCGCTGGGAGCCGCCGAGGGATCGCCTGCACCGCTGTGTGCCACATAGTAGAAGCAGAAACGCCACGTCCTGCGGTGCGCATCGGGTCGAGGCGCGGGTCACACTCCGGTTCGGGTCGACTACTGCAGAAGGCTACTGGGGCGGGCTGGTTGTTGGGCCTCGATTTACTGGACTAGGCCACAAGTGTTTGGGTTGCAGGCCGGTTCGATTGGACCGTGAGTCTAGTCTCGGGTTGGTTCAGCTGAACTGTGGCTTCTAGGCTGATTGAGGTCTGATCTCGAGTTGTAGTTGGGCTGGACTGAGATTGGTTTGAGCCTCGGGTTTGGATATTTGGTTCGGGCTGACCCGAATCCGATGGATCCTTCTTCCTTACCCGACTTCTACGCAATTTTCTGGTGCATTTTCTCTCTCCTTCTCGCGGCGTTTCCGTTGCCGATTTCGGTTCTCTTTCTTCCTTTTCCTCTCTGTTTGTCGTCCCTCTTTCCTTCCTTCGAAGTTTTGTAGCCTAAAAGTTCCTAAAACCACAGATCTAAGAATGTTTAGGAAAACCCAATTTTTCGACCTCGGTTACCGACGACGGTACTTACGAATACGCACAAAACGTACCTTGAGTTATTGTGCTATCGTTAGGGACCTTCTCGTGATGGTAACTAAGCGCTTGACATCGGTTTACGGGTGGCTTGCGACTCGTCGGAAAAATTAGGAACTCGCAGACGTTATTCGAAATCTCTCTCTCTCTCTCTCTCTCTCTCTCTCTCCTATTTTCTTTCTTTGGTTCTGGGAGTCGTGGGCTGAAGGCTGAGCGGGGTGCGGTTGTCGTTTAGTGTGGGATCCGCGAAACTCGGCTATCGTCGGAAAACTCGCGAGTTTTTTGGTGACTTGAGTTTTTTTTTTCTTTTTCCTTTTCTTTTTTTTTTTCCTTTTTATTTTCCCAGGTCATTATATTGTATACCCCTAAAAAGAACTTTCGTCCTCGAAAGTCTCAAACTCTTGTACCAACTCGGGGTATTTTTCTCTTATTTCGTCCTCACGCTCCAACGTGGCTTCCTCGCTGTGGTGATTCCGCCACAGTACCTTAACGAACGCAATGTTTCTGTTGCGTAAGGTTTTTACTTCTCTGGCTAAGATCTTTACTGGTTTTTCCTCGTAGCTTAGATCTTCATTAAATTGGAGTGGTTCGTAGTCTATTACATGCATAGGGTCCGTAATGTACTTCCTCAACATCGACACGTGAAATACATTGTGCACTCCTGAGAGGGCTGGAGATAAGGCTTGATGGTGTTAATATCACATGCGGAAGCAATTTGGATCTTAGGCACTTTTAGAACATCAATTATAGTAAATAACTAGCATGTTCATAAGTATTAAAACTTAATGAGTTTGAATACTAACCTTTTGTAGTTCAAATTCCTTTTTTCTCACGAACCAGTTTCGAACCACCACTAGTGTCTTCTCCACTATCCTCCGTCCTTAGAACGGGATTGTGAAATCTGGTGAGTGACTAAACTTGGAAGAGATTTTGTATATATGAAGAGAGTGTTTGTGAGAGGTTTTTCTCATGGTTTTTCCCCCAAGAAGACCTTCCACGTACCATAATCACTCTATTTCTAGAGTCATGTTTGCATGTTCATGCAAATTTGAGATCACCAAATTTTGACACTGAAAATTTCACTCAAATTTGTGGGGTTTATTTGGCAAGCATGCAAGTTCAGTTAAACCAAATTTTGACACCTCAAAATTCCACTAACATGGATTTTCCATTAAATGAAGTCAATATTTTGACTTTCTTTCATTTTAATTCAATAATTAATTTCAAATTAAAGTAATATTAAATGATTAGTTAAACTATTTAATTAATATTTAATATTAATTCAAAAGTCAATCCCAATCAATTCTGACACATAGTTTATTAAAATATTTAAATCTTATTTAAATATCTCAAATTCTCTCTTTTTGTTTAATTCGTAAATAAAACAAAAATGCGGTTAAATATATCATATAAATGTAGCGCATATTCTCTAATTTGAATTCGAACACTTTGAACTCACTCGTCACACTGTTTTATTGTTTAGTTCGATATGAGCTAGCAGAGGGACCTAATGGACCTATAGATCATGGGCTCCAACGATCCAAGATTAATCGGTTAAACTCATTAACCTTGTTAATCAACAACACTCGTTAACTACTAGGACACTCCACTATAGCCTAGTAGTTGTACTCCCCTCACTATAGATATATTTCTGTCCATTTGATATAACCATGATTAGTAAGTCGATCCTTCACAGGTTGTTCGTAACTAGAGCTGGGTCAATTAGCCGTTTTACCCCTGAAGTTACTTCTTGTTCCTTATATCCCAATAATCCTCTTATGAACAATTGGTTTGTGGTCCAACCAGTAAACCGAATCCCTCTCAGGCCAATGAATGGGTGGGGCCCCTTGTTCAAGACTTGGAGTCAGTACTTAAGGGAACTACCTCTCTTCTATCCCTAAAAGTGGGTAGGAGCGAATTTCATCTTGCACCCCACGTCCCCAGCTATTCACCCAGTCATACCCCTGAAATGGGAGGCCTATTGAGTTGGCGAACTTGAGCCACTCTCACCCATGCAAATCTAAGGATAATTCCGAATAAACAGGAGTTCATGGTTAGCTCAGAATTAAGATCGAGTTACCTAGGTCATCAAATGAAAAGAAAATCAGTCTCAACAGTAAACAACATTATAAAGTGAGAGTGATTTTCTTCATGGTCCGATCTTATGCAATACTCATTGCATAGGACGCCCCCACTCACCTGTCTCCACATGTACAATTTAGTGATCACATTGTTTATATCATATACAAAAGTGGGCCGCATCCATAGTGTCCCCAAAATAAGGTACTCAGCCTTATCCTTATACTATAGATCATTTTGACTATATACTTGAACCTGATTCACTCTTATGTCTATACATATAGTTCAAGTAATCATACTATAGCCAGAGTGTTCTTAGTTTATTGGATTTAGATTAATGATCGTAAAGTTCACTTTATTCAATAACAATATTTACTGAATAAACAACAATAATAACTTTATTGAAAATAGAATATGTTTTTGTTTACAAACTATGAGTTTTAGGACATAAAACCCAACAAGGCTAACGTATATGCTATTGGATCAATTCGCTTTAGGATCTCGAATGGTCTAATGAATTTAGAACTTAACTTGCCCTTACGTCCAAACTTCAAGACACCTTTCATAGGTGCCACCTTGAGGAATACCGGTCTCCTATCTCAAACTCTAAGCTTCTACGCCTTACATCGGCGTAGCTTTTCTGTCTACTTTGAGCGGTACACATCCTCGCTCGAATTTTCTAGACAACCTCATTGGTGAATCTAACTAGCTCGGGTCCTACTAACTCTCTCTCATCTACTTCGTCCCAACATAGGGGGGACCTACACCGTTTTCCATACAGGGCCTCAAACGGTGTCATACCAATAGTGGCTTGGAAGTTGTTATTATACGAGAATTCCATAAGGTGAAGTTTGGAATCCCAACTTCCCTTAAAATCTAGTATGCAAGCGCGTAACATGTCCTCTAGAATTTGGTTTAAATGCTCTGTTTGTCCATCTGTTTGGGGTGAAATGCGGTACTATAGTCGAGGCGGGTACCCAGTGCTTTTTGAAGTCTGTGCTAGAACGCTGACGTAAAGCGTGGATCTCAATCCAACACTATAGACACTGGGACTCGATGTAGTCTTACTATTTCTTTCACATACAATTGTGCCCAATTGTCAACTGTATATGTAGTTTTTCCAGGTAGGAAGTGTGCCGACTTGGTCAACCTATCAACAACTACCCAGATCACTGTATAGCCTTTGGGCGTTATGGGTAATCCTACTACGAAGTCCATCGCTATGTTTTCTCACTTCCACTCTGGTATGCTTAGGGGCTGCAACAACCCCGCCGCCTTTTGTCTACGAGCTTTCACTTGTTGACAAACTAAGCACTTGCTCACAAACTCGGCCACATCCCTCTTCATGCTCTTCCACCAAAAGTGTTGTTTTAAATCTTGGTACATTTTAGTACCTCCTGGATGCATGACAAATGGCGAGTTGTGAGCTTCCATCAGTATCTCTTTTCTTAAATCCTCTATTGTCGGAATACATAGGCGTCCCTCATACAATTTTCCTTCATCTAAGGACTTCGAGAATCCATCTACTGGACTTTCGTCTAGCAGTCCTAGGACTTTCTGTAGGTTAGGATCCTCTCGTTGAATCGGGCCAGCTGTGCTATGACTCCCTCGGTCGCTACAACTATGTTGACTCGCTCGAATTCTCTTTGTACCCTTACTTCCCTCGTAATGAGGGTCGACGAGTGGACCATCTTTCTACTCAAAGTATTTGCAACCACGTTTCCTTTTCCAGGGTGGTACTGGATATCTACATCATAATCCTTCACCAATTCTAACCACCTTCTCTGCCTCATATTTAACTCTTTTTGGGTGAAGAAGTATTTTAAACTTTTATGGTCGGTAAAAATTTGAGTTTTCTCTTCATACAAGTAATGTCGCCAAATTTTCAGCATGAACACTACAGCGGTCAACTCTAGGTTGTGGGTAGGGTAGTTCTTTTTGTATTCCTTAAGTTGACGAGACACGTATGCGACAACCTTGCCGTGTTGCATTAATACACATCCCAGTCCTTTCATGGAGGCGTCACTATAAATCACATACCCTTCTGAGCTCTCGGGTACTGTGAGTACCGAGGCGGTTACCAATCTCTCTTTTAGATTCTAAAAGCTTGCCTCACAAGCATCATTCCATCTAAACGGTACCCTTTTTTTGTTAACTTTGTTAAAGGCGAGGCTATCCTAGCGAAGTCCTGCATGAACCTTCGATAGTATCTCGCCAATCCTACGAAACTCCTTACTTCCGTTACCGTAGTTGGGCGTTCCCACTTTGTGACAGTTTTGACCTTAGTGGGATCTACAGATATTCTGTCCTTTGACACCACGTGTCCTAGGAAAGAGACTTGTTGTAACCAAAATTCACATTTGGAGAACTTGGCGTACAACTTGTGATCTCTTAGGGTGGTTACGACTTTTCAGAGGTGTTTCTCGTGTTCGAGGTCTGTTTTCGAGTATATTAAGATGTCGTCAATGAACACGATCACAAACATGTCTAGACATTCCTGGAATACCCGGTCATTAACTTCATAAACACAACTGGGGCATTGGTGAGGTCAAATGATATTACTACGAACTCGTAGTGACCGTACCTTGTCTTAAACGCTATTTTTGGTACGTCTTTTTCATTGATCCTAATTTGGTGGTAACCTAACCGAAGATCTATCTTGGAGAATACAGTTGCCTCCTTGAGTTGATCAAATAAGTATTCTATTCTAGGCAGAGGATATTTGTTCTTTATGGTTCTCTTATTTAGCTCTCTGTAATCGATGCACAGACGCATCGATCCATCTTTCTTTTTAACAAACAACACTGGCCCACCCCAGGGGGACACGCTAGGTCGAATGAACCCTTTATCTAGTAAGTCTTGCTATTGCGCCTTGAGTTCCTTCAACTCTGCTGGCGCCATGCGATTGTGCTTTGGAATAGGCCCAATTCCCGGCTCGAGTTTGATGACGAAGTCGACCGCTCGAGAAGGGGGTATTCCAGGTAGGACGTCTGGGAATACATCTGGGAACTCGTTTACTATTGGCACGTTTTCTAAGGTCTTCTCTTTTCCCCTTACGTCTACCGCACATGCTAATATAGCTAATCTGCCTTGTTGGACTAACTTCTTTGCTTTCATCATCGAGACTACCTTGGGGGTAATCCCGGTACTTGTGGCTTTAAATTTAAAGGTAGGTTCTGTCGGTGGTGAAAATTTCACTTCCTTTTTACGACAGTCTATACTAGCACGATTTTCGGTTAGCCAATCCATGCCTAGTATGACGTCGAAATCCATCATGTTTACTACCATCAAGTCAACGCTTAGAGTTTGGTTCCCTATGATTACTTGACCATCCTTTACTCTATTCCTAGCTACTAAGTCTACCCCCGAAAGGGTGCTTACAGACATATCATGCAATAAGGGTTCTAATTCAAACCTTACTTGTACAACAAAAGGCATAGAAATAAAGAAATGCGTGGATCCATAATCAAATAAGGTAAAATTGAAATGACCTAAAATAGATAGTGTACCTATCACCACGGCATCGGACCTCCCAGTGTCCTTGCTCGTAGACGCGTAGGCCCCAACTTGAGCTCGCGGTGGTGCTGGTTGTTTCGTCTACTCTACTACTCTAGGCGGGTTTGGTTGTGCTTCAGCGTTTTCGGTCGTGCAGTTCATGGCGATGTGCCCCTCTTGACCACATCTATAACATGCTCGGCTGTCAGCCATGCACCTCCCACCGTGTAGTCTTCCACAGATAGTGCACCCTTCTTCTCTCCTCCCTCTAGTCCCATCTTGATTCCTGGGGTTCCAGCCGGTAAGTCGAGGAGGGTGTCGCTCATTCCATCTTGGAGCAGGTTTGTTGTTGGAACGGTGCCTACGTGCTAGTGGTGGACGGTCAGAACCTCCTGATTCATTTAGGCGCTTCTGCCCAATCACTACTGGCTCCTCACGTCGTTTCTCATCCTTTGGTTTCTCTAAACCCTTGGCAGTTCTCAAGGCTTCCTCGTAGGTCTTTGGGTTGAACGCTTCCAGCATGCGGCGGATTCTTAGTTCCAAACCCAGTACAAACTTCTCTGTCATCTTTTCTTCTGTGTCCACCATGGACGGTGCAAATCTCCTGAGTCTCTTAAACTCTCGGTTATATTTCTCCACTATGAGTCCGCCCTGTACCAGATGGGCGAACTCCTGCTGCCTCTTAAGTCACTCTGACTTAGGATAATATTCTTTAAGGAAGGCCTCCTTAAACCATTCCCATTTCATTAAGAAGGGTTTTGTTATCTCTCCACCATATCTATGCGTCCTTCTGTAGGACGAATGTTGTGCAGGCGACCTTTTGGTTCTCTGGGCACTCCATAGTCTCAAAGGTGGTTTCTACAGCTGCAATCCACATTTGGGCTTCTATGGGGTCCTCTAAGAAATCAACAAATGGTTGAGGGTCGTATCTCTTGAAATCCTTTATCCAATTTGAACATCTAATAGGCTGTGGAGGGTTTTGCTAGGGCGTTGGCCTGAGCATCGACATGTGCCTGTGCTTGGGCCTGTTCCTGGGCTTGTTGGCTGGCTAATAGATTGGCTTGCTGAGTGGTTACTAAGGTTTGAATTAAGGCTTGGATGGACTCACACATTAACTTAGTATTAGCATCTACTCTGGCCGCTAGGAGTGCAACCTCAGGTGCGGCTTGCGGTGGTAGAGCAGTCTGGGGTGGAGGTTCAACTTGTGGTGGAGGCTCAGTTTGTAGTGGAGGCACTAAAGGTGGTAGCACAATTGGTGGTAAGACTGAGGGCGGCGTAACTGTTACCGACCTAGCCTTTGATCCTTCTCGAGGTGGGCCCTCTACTGCCAGACCTCGTCCTATTTCTCTGCGACGGAGTCGCCCCCATCCTCGTCTTTCTCGTCCCCTTCCTCTTAATCTTTTGGGCATGGTTCTATAAACTAATATAAGGTTGCTTAAGTCTAAGGCCTTAATACTTATGCATATATAAATAACAACATACACACTATACAATACATCATAACGCTACTGAAGTAAACACTCATCATGCTATATATCATATCATACTCATTGACAAATACTTAAAATATCATAAAAATTTCAGTAATATTCACAGAAAATGCATGCGAGTTCAAAAATGTTTCTCTTTTCTTATCTTATGCAAGTCATACCTGCCAGTGACGGGACATCGACGTTGGGACCATGGAGCGTGCCAAGCCTACATCGTAGGCTAGTCTACAGAATCTAAAACCTAGAGCTCTGATATCAACTGGAACGACCCTAAATTTCTATATATCTAGAGTCGCCACTAACGTCTCATGCTCATCTCTAATGCATAATATAACTCTAAAGATGCTCATCTTAATTAGTGGAAAAATTTTAAACTTCAGAATACGTTAAATCACTAGAAAACAGTGTCAGTCTTCGTGTTTCAAACATCATGCTGGAGTTCAAAATAAGATGAAAACAATTACAAATTAAATAATTTAAATAAATGAAATGCAAACATCATATCCTAAGCAAGACTAGGAATTTTAAATATGCAACTATCCTATGCACGCGCCACAGTCTCTGATCACGATGCCACCATCCGTACATGGGTGCCTTGCCTTTACCTGAAAAACAATATGGCACATGGCCTGAGTATTTTCGAATACTCAGTAAGTGACCCCACTATAGGGGCCATGCTAATGCAAACACATGCAATCATGAATTAGGGAGCTATCTCTAATCATCATAAGGGTGGCCTCCAGCCTCGAACAAATTGGATGTGTAGTACTTCCCTACACACGACTCACACGTGCAATTGTGAATCCCCAGAACGCTCGCACACCCCCTGAACCCTCTGGTCAAGCTAATTTGTAGCTACGTTCGGAGGTCAGCAGAACCCCATTGTGTCCTGCGCCTCATGAACACCCTCATCTATGCGCATTCACACATATCATACGGTGCGCGTCTGCACTGATAATCTCTAGTGGAAGTAGCCCTATGCTTATAAATATACAATATGCATGGGGTCCCTCTAAATCCAATTATACGTCTTTTCTGATACAACCCTCTAATCTCCTCCCTTTGTTACACTGTGTAACACGTGCTCGTGAATATTTACATTAATTTCATTTTCTTACTCTTAGGGTTGTGTCCTATGTTGATCTACGACATGATGCAATATGTCATACAACATCATAAGGCATGTTCAACATGGAAAACATCATCATGTTAACAACATCGCCATGCATACATCATACTCATCATAAAAGCCATTAAGTGCATCAAATATAATTGTACGTCATGCATCAAAACATAAATAACGTACATTTAACATACATCACAGCACGTCATACTCATACATCATCATAATTCAAACAATCTTTAGTCTATCCTATAGTAAGGCCACTGACTTGGTTGGCCTTGGCTGAAGTACTCCCTAATTAGCTGAGTTGCTTCCTACATTGCCGGTGTAACGACCCGGGAAAGAAAAAAAAAGGAAAGAAAAAAAAACAAAAAAACAAAACTCAGTCGTGGGAAAACTCGCGACTTTTTCGGCGACCGCCGAGTTTCATGGACCCCACACGAAACGATGGCCACACCACGCTTAGCCTTCAGCCCACGACTCCCAGCACCATCAGAATACCTGCAAAGGGAGAAAAGAAAGAAAATACGAGAGAGAGAGAGATTTCGGACAAACGTCGGGGAGTATCCAGTTTCTCCGACGAACCCTCAAACCACCCGAAAACTGACACCAAACGACCTGTTACCACCACGAGAAGAATCCCTAACGAAAGCACAATAACTCAAGGTGCGTTTTATACTTTTCGTAAGCGCCGTCGTCGGTAACCGAGGTCGGAAAATTGGGTTTTCCTAAAGTTCTTAGATCTGTGGTTTTAGGGACCTTTAGGTCGCAAAACTCCCAGAAAAGAAAGAAGGACGACAAATAAAGAAGAAAAGGAAGAAAGAGGACCAAAATTGGCAACAAAAATGTCGCGGGAAGGAGAGAGAAAACTCGCCGGAAAATTGGCCGAAGTCGGGTAAGGAAGACGAGATCCACGGATCCGGGTCAACCCAAACCCAAAACCCGAGAGAGCCAGCCCATTCTTTCCCTCGGCCTCTGCCTTCGGCCCAGCCCAACTACAACGGCCCAAACCTCAGACTAGCCCAGAAGCTACGGTTTAGTTGAACCAACCTGAGACCAGACCCACGGTCCAATCGAGCCGGCTTGCAACCCAAACACTTGCGGCCCAGCCCAGTAAGCCGAGGCCCAACGATAGTCTTGGCCCAGTAGCCTCCGTACCTCCGTAGCCTCCGTAGCCTAGTAGCCTCGTCGGTAACACGGGAGCTTACGTTTAGCTATTTAGGGAGTACTTCGGCCAAGGCCAACCAAGTAAGTGGCCTTACTATAGGATAGGCTAAAAAATTGTATGAGTTATGATGATGTGTGGGTTACGATACTTGATGATGTGTGCAGTATATACATATTTTGATGAATGACGTACTTGATATGTTTGACGCACTTTGTGGCAATATGATGAGTATGATGATTGCATGATGTTGACCTTAATATGATGATGTTTTCCATATTGAGCATGCTATATGATGATGAGTGCCATATTGCATCATGTCGTTAGATCGACATAGGACACAACCCTAAGAGCGTGAAAATGATATTAATATAAATATCCACGAGTATGTGTTATCTAGAGTAACAAAGAGATGAGACTAAAGGGTTGTGTCAGAAGAGACATTATGATGGATTTAGAGGGATCTCATGCATATTATATGTTCATAAGCATAGGGCTACTTCCCCTAGAGATGATGAGTGCAGACGCGCACCTTATGATGAGCACGAATGCGCACAGGTGCGAATGCACATAGATGAGGGTGTTCATGAGGCGCATGACACTATGGGGTTCCGCTGACCTCCGGACGTCGCTACAGATTAGCTTGACCAGAGGGTCCAGGGGGTGTGCGAGCGCCCTAGGGTTTCACACTCGCACGTGTGAGTCGTGTGTAGGGAAGTACTACACATCCAATTTGTCCAAGACTGGAGGCCACCCCTAAGATGATTAGAGATAGGTCCCTAATTCATGATTGCATGTGTTTACATTAGCATGGCCCCTATAATGGGGTCACTTACTAAGTATTTCTTCGAAATACTCAGGCCGTGTACCATATTGTTTTTCAGGTAAAGGCAAGTCTCCCATGTACGGTTGACGATGGCATTGTGATCAGAGACTGTGGCGCGTGCATAGGATAGTTGCATATTTGAAATTCCTAGTCTTGGTTAGGATAGGGCGTTTGCATTTCATTCATTTATATTATTTAATTTGTAATCGTTTTTTTTATCTTTTTGAACTCTAGCATGATGTTTGAAACACGTAAGTCCGACAGTGTTTTCCAATGTTTGAATGTATTTTGAAGTTTTAAATTTTTCTGCTAATAAAGATGAGCATTCTTAGATTTTTATTCTGCATTAAAGATGAGCATGAGACATTAGTGGCGACTCTAGATATGTAGAAATTTAGAGTCGTTACAGCCGGGGTTTGTTTTCTATCACACCGTTCGCCACCTCCGTCAGTATTTCACACTAAATTTACCAATAATTCAATAAATGTGAAATACGCCACTAAAACGGCCCCGAATACCTTAATCGGGGCCGAAAACAGGTCCAGAAGGGTCCAAATAGTGGAAATCGGGCCGAAAACAGGTCAGCCGAGCTAAATAGCCGCTGGGAACCGCAGAGCCGTTTGCATCGACCAAGCTGAGGGACCGCCTGCGCCGCTGTGTGCCACGTAGTAGAAGCAGAACGCGCCACATCGTGCGGTGCGCGTCGGGTCGAGGCGCGGGTCACATTTCGGTTCGGGTCGACTGCTGCAAAAGGCTACTGGGGCGGGCTGGTTGTTGGGCCTCGGTTTACTGGACTGGGTCGCAAGTGTTTGGGTTGCAGGCCAGTCCGATTGGACCGTGGGTCTAGTCTCAGGTTGGTACAATTGAACTGTGGCTTCTGGGTTGATTGAAGTTTGGGCCGCTGTAGTTAGGCCTCGATTTCACGGGCTGGACTTAGATTGGTTTGAGCCTGGGTCTGGGTATTCGGTTCGGGCTGACCCAGATCCGATGGATCCTTCTTCCTTACCTGACTTCTGCGCAATTTTTTGGTGCATTTTCTCTCTTCTTCCCGTAGCGTTTCCGTTGCCGATTTCGGTTCTCTTTCTTCCTTTTCCTCTCTGTTTGTCGTCCCTCTTTCCTTCCTCAAAGTTTTGTGGCCTAAAAGTTCCTATAACACATATCTAAGAACGTTTAGGAAAACCCAATTTTCCGACCTCGATGACCAACGACGGTACTTACGAATAGGCACAAAACGTACCATGAGTTATTGCGCTATCGTTAGGGACCTTCTCGTGATGGTAACTGAGCGTTTGGTGTCGAGTTTTTTTTTCTTTTTCCTTTTCTTTTTTTTCCTTTTTATTTTCCCGGGTCGTTACATTATTAATATTAGTAGGCTAAATGAATCTTTGTCTTATTCTTATCACTTATATTTGAGCGACGGAAATATTCATAGTTTATAAAGTTAATATCATCTGCATTTGAGCGGTATAAATCCTAGTTGTAACAGCGCAAGTCCACCGCTAGCAAATATTGTCCGTTATGGTCCATTACGTATCGTCGTCAGTTTCACGATTTTAAAACACGTCTACTAGGGAGAAGTTTCCACACCCTTATAAGGAATGTTTCATTCCCATCTCCAACCAACGTGAGATCTCACAATCCACCCCCTTGGGGGGCCTGACATCCTCGCTGGCACATCGCTCAATGTCTGGCTCTGATACCATTTATAACAACCCAAGCCCACCGCTAGCAAATATTGTCCGCTTTGGCTCGTTACGTATCACCGTCAGTCTCACGGTTTAAAACGCGTCTACTAGGTAGAGGTTTCCAAAATGTTTCATTCCCCTCTCCAACCGATGTGAGATCTCACGTAGTAGTTTAAATGAATCTTTCTACTTCTTACCATTGTTGTTGTTTGGGTCATTCTGTTTGTCTGTTTTGCTTCTAACATCGTATTTATGTTATATCAAGACGATAAGCAATCATTAGTTATCAACCCTCTTTCTCACAACTTTGTTCCGTTAAAATTAGTTAGATGAGATATAAACTATTTGTGAGCTTGAATTAGTAGGATAAGTTATTAACTTGAGAATGGGTAGTAGACTTCAATAGAATACTTGCTAACTTGTGGAGCAACTATAGGGGAATTGGGACCAACTTTTGTGCTTTAATTAGTAAGATTCGTATTCGTGGTTCTTATCTTGAGCAGAAAGTTCTTAGTGTTTTCTCTACTATAAATATTGATGATATGTATGCTCTTTTCACAAACAACAAAAAAGGGAATTGAAAAGTTAATTGATTAAAGTTTCTTTGCTTCAAAAGATCTCTCCCCTCAAGTTGTACCTTCGCTTCTTTAATTGTTTCGACATAAATTGTTTCGACATATTTAAATCATGGGTCACATCCAACACTATTGTAGTTCCTATTCTCGTCATTTTCATATGCTAGTAGGTTAGATAAATCCCTATTTTTAAGGTTAAAAGTCATCCCTATTTTTAGTTACAGCACTAAAGTTAGTGGGATGATCTTGACTTTGATTGAGTTGCTTTCCTTCCATTTTTAGGATATAATTGTTATTTAAATATGTATGGATTGAGAAACAAATGATCGGGTCTTCATCAGAATCTGAAATACTTCTATCTCTCTCCTCAGTTGTTTCGGACAATTTTCTCACGACAAATTGCTCAGTCAAAAGACATCAAGTGGTATTAGAGCCAGGTTAATCTACCGATGGTATATCATTGCGGAAGAGCCAAGTTTATCAAAGCTAAGTTGATTAACTCAATTGGTTAGAACGTCGTACTAACAACGGACAGATCCCAGATTCAAGGAAGAAGAAATGCACTAAAACGCGAAAATGCACACTGTTGCAGAGACCAGGTCTGGCTAAAGAAAGCACAATACTCCGTTTTCCAAATCCTACAAATACACCACCCATTTATAACAATGAAACTTCGTAATTGAAATATCTTTTGATAATTTAAACAATCGTGAAGGATCAACATGCTTGTAATGATTATATCAATGAATATAACTTGTTCTATAGTGCATGAGTGCACCTCTAGATCTACCGTGGAGTGACCTAAGGTTAAAAGAATGAAAGTTGATTAATTAAAGAGTTTAATTAATTAAATTTGTATTATTAAAGCTTATAAATGGTAGGTTCATAAGGTATTGCATGTATTTGATATATTAAATAAAAGTATAAAAAAATATGTTAATTTAAAGTGTACCAACTCATATTTAATATATTAGATATGTTAGACATAAAAGAGAAAAATATACTTATTGTATTTGATACATTAAATATTGAAATTAATGTATATATACATGAAATAAAAATATATATTTAAAATTTGAATGAGATTCAAATTAGTTAAGTATATATGAAAATTTAAGATCTACGTTGATTTTAGTGCTTTTCATTCGGTTAGAAAGAGGATGCAATATTGTGATATGTACTCTGGGTGATTGATGGATCTTATCTCTCCGTTGAGCATGTATGAATATTTAGGTTATGAATTTTGTGCTTTAGGTGATTGATAGGATTATCTCCCTGACAAAGCATGCACAAGAACCAAGTTACAAAGCATGCACAAGAACCAAGTTAAAATTTGGGCAATAGAGCTAGAGTAGTTTCTATGTTGACCTGAATCAGTACATTTCTAGTCGACCGAGCACTTTAGGATCATGAGAGATGATTAGAGGTCTAGAACTTAGTGTTCCCAGAAATTGGATTAGCCTCGGTGAACTAGTTCCGAATATCCTGAAAATGTGAGATGCTATTTAAATGGCCTAGATACCTAAACCTCCATAGCACCCAAGTAAATTGAAGAGAGTTTATGAGGTTGTGAAAAGTATCACCAAGTCCAACTGCCTCCTATTTTTTTCGGTACCTCAATAATACTATTCAGTTACCTAGGTCAAACCCTATAGTATCCCTGCAAGTGTCACAATTCATGGTGCGATTATACCCTCGAAAAAGTCATAAGGACGATGACTAGTTTAAGTGGGGAGAGAATGTCACAATCATACTATGAAAAAAGTAGGTTGTGACCCTTACATAGAGACAAACAAGGCAACAATTCTCTTATGGCCCCTATTCGGCCACGCGAGGGCCAAGATAGGCAAGTGTCATGATGTGATCGAGGAGTACGGTGCATCATCTATCACACTAAGCTGAGCATAAGTAAAATAGAGGCAACGAGGTCGACATGAGTGTTAGAGATGGACCCATTAAGGGTCGAAGAGAGCCTCGAACTTTAACCTTGAAAGTTGGGATTCCGGTGTGAGTCATGTCATACGACTTTGAAATTAAGTTTGTCCATATGAAATATGAATACTTGCCAAATTTGATGTCAATTGAACACCCAATGAATGCTTCATGAAACCTTGTGACGGTTCACCAAAATCATGTCACTCTTGCCACACAAAAAATGCCTCATAATTGTCTTAGGGGGAGACATCTGCAAGTGTTGCGAGACGAGCATCTCAAGTGTCTTCCTTTTAAATGGGTCTTTCAAGGATAGTGTCAGATGACACGGGTATATTGAAATTACACCCCAGTCCATGTGTCGAAGGTTGGTATATGAACTCACTATCCGATACAAAGTCTGTAAATGACTTAGCATGGACACAGGAGGGTTCATACCTCGATGAGAACCTAGATGGATGTTCGGGATATCTCGATGAGATGAGCAATACATGGGTATAGACATGTTCGAGCAAGCCAAAATGGCCAAGCTGTCCCGAGACATGGAACGACATCACGATGCATGAGTTAGTCGACGGGAACCAAGATGAGGATAAGATGCGACGTTGCTTATGAGAGACCTTGGCTTAGAATAGAGGCAAGATCAAGCCTGAAGACTTGGTATACAGTAAATGCAAGTTAGTTAGAGTTGCAGATGATTAAGCATGTATGCACGGATGACGTGTGTGACCAAACAAATTTGGATTCTACACGAGTTGTGTCTGGTTGGCGAAAACGAATCTTGCCTAAGGTTCGACGAAGCCACAAATTGAGGCGAAAAATGTGAATGAGGCTTGAGTTCTCCTTAAAACTTATTAGGAACGTGTCAAGATCATGTCGCCGCATGGTTGAAAATGTACAACCTTGACACCAAGCAGCAAATATCATCCAATCGAGAATAACTTTCAAAAAGAGTAAAAATTTTAGTTCATTAAAGACTCCCGATTCAATTTACAGGTATGAGAAAAACTAGCGTCTTTCCTGAATCGACTTTGATTGCACCAAGAACATCTCGACTACAAAACACATGAGGCAATGAATTCTTTTATATGTCACTCATATCAATGAACTCAAATTGGCGAGCACGTATCAACATCGATCAATCCTCATTCCTACAGCGTCGTGAACATGTAGTTATGTTCGGGGATAAAAAAAGGGTCAACTTTTTTTTTTTTTTTTTAATTTATTTTAATTTTCTTATAATAATAATTATATATATTTTTACAAATATATAATAAATAAAGGAAAATAATTACCGAGCCAAATAACTTATATTCTTTTTCCAAAAAAATAAACATATTTACTTTTTAATGTTAATTAGGAAAATAATTAGATAATTATGAAATTTAATTTTGTAAGCCTAAACCTAAACCCTCGACTGTTCTTTTCCCTTTGTCTCGGAGTCACCCACGACTAGGGGAGTGTTCATCGTGCGACGGCTTGTCATCATCCTCTTTTCTTTCTCGGTTTCCGCCGGCGGTTGGCCAACGCCGGTGCTCCCATCGACCAGTACTCGACGGTCGGCCATTCTCTCTCTTCAACAGTTCCGATAACGAGCGCGACTCTGTTTTTCTTTCCTCACCGGCTGTGACTACAAGCCCTCAACGACCCTTTTCCGGTGGGTTCCAGTGACGACTCGAGGTGAGATTTGTTTTTTTAAAAGGTTTCGTGGTTGATTTTATTCGAGTCAAACCCATGAGCTTTCAAAATCGTTTTGAAGTATCCGTTTACGCTTGGAGCTTGGAGTCGGATAGGTGAAATCTAACTAATCTAATAAAAACTAGCACGCATTTGGGCAATTCCCTTCTATACATCAGCCATTGGAAATTAAGTTAGAAGTTTTTTGTAATTGATTATAACTGGCTTTTGTTTCATCATTTTTTTTTTTGTAAAACTACAGGGGCAATGGAAAGACTGGGAGTCAATGCCAAGGTCTCAGCTAATGATTGCAAGAGCGAAAATATCTCCAGGCATGTACTTATAGTTCTAACCTGTTTTTGGTTACAACTTACAATGTTTTGGTGACGTGATTTTGGTTGCTATGCAGGAAGCGAAAAATTGCAGAACATAGAAAGTCACTCCCAGTAGCTTCGGGTACTAACCTAAATTCTTTTGGTCTTCTATTTCAAATTAGTTGTTTTTCTAAGTTCCTGAGAGTTGTTGATTTCTTTTATGTGATTAGTTGAACATCTGCTCATACAAGAGGTGCATAGAAATGATACATTAGTCATCGTTGGTGAAACTGGGAGTGGAAAAACGACGCGTGAGATTCTGTCCCATGTTTCTAAATTTTATAATCGTAGTTACCTTATTGTTATGCTGAACTATTTGTATCCATGTTTTTTAGAAATACCGCAGTTCCTGTTTAATGCTGGATTTTGTCGAGATGGGAAAGCTATCGGGGTGACCCAACCTCGGCGTGTTGCTGCGGTAACTGTTGCTAAAAGAGTTTCTGAGGAATGCGGTGTTGAAGTTGGGCAAAAGGTTGGGTATTCCATTAGATTTGAGGATGTAACTTCTAGTTCCACAAGAATCAAGTACATGACTGATGGTCTACTGCTAAGGTACTATATAGAAACTTTGACTTCATTTCAAATTGCCATTTCAACGGACACGCAAATAAGGTTTTATTACAAATTTTTATTCTATTTTTCTTTATTGTCTTTTTGAGTATTTGTATTTTGATGGTGATACTTGATTTTGAATTCATATTGTGTCCTTCCTCTTGATCCATGCAATGTATATTTTTTTCCACGTAACCTATTTGTTGATAGGCATGATAAATAAAATTTGTTTGATGACTAATACGTGAACTAAATTTCTTTTATTGACATTCTAATTGTCTCTTTAAGATTTGCAGAACTTAGGGTAAATGTGGACTTTGTGCAATTTTCTAACTTAGGTATCATGTTGCTTTTATAAATTTTCAGGGAAGCACTGTTGGACCCTTTTCTCTCAAGATATTCAGTTATCATTGTTGATGAAGCTCACGAGAGAACAGTTAATACCGATGTATTGCTAGGATTTTTGAAAAAAGTGCAGAAAACAAGATCTAGATCTTTGAATGACTCTTTGAATGCTGAGAACATGCATGCTAATGGCCTAGTGGTAGAAAATGGAAATAATGGTAAATATGCAAGTTCCCTCAGGCAATATCGTGGAAGGAAACTACCTCCATTGAAGTTAATTATCATGTCTGCCAGCTTAGATGCACGCCTTTTCTCTGAGTACTTTGGTGGGGCAAGGGCTCTTCGTGTCCAGGGGCGTCAACATCCAGTGGCTATATTTTATACTCGTAAGCATGTATCAGATTATTTGGAGGCCACGCTTATTACTATATTTCAGGTAGTTATTAAATTCTCACATTGGCTTTTTATTAACAATAACATGTAAATTTTCTATTCACTTGCTTATTATATAAATCTTTTTCACGACTATTGTTTATCAAGTTTTGTTTTGAATGTAAACTTTTGAACACCCTTTGTCTTTCTAATTCATGTAACAATTTCAATGTATTATCACACATATCTTGTGACCTAGATTCATTTGGAGGAGAGTCCCGGTGATATACTTGCATTTTTAACTGGGCAAGAGGAGATAGAATCTATTGAAAATCTTGCCAAGGACAAGATTCAGAAGTTGCCTGAAAGCAAACAGAACATAGTAGTTATTCCTATATATTCAGCCCTTCCTTCGGAGCAACAATTGCGAGTTTTTGCCCCAACTCCACCTGGAGTCCGTAAGGTAGTTTAACCACATTGTATTAAATGGATTCTTTATTTTCTTTTCATCCTTTCTCCCAGTCAAATATTATCATTTTAAAAAAATCCTTTTCATTCTCGCATTTTTTTTTTTTTATTATCTCATATATTCCTTGTTTGTTTCATATTTGAAATTGATGCTTCTTGGAGTTTTTAAGGTAGTTTAACAACGTTGTATCTAAAGAGTTCATTATATAAATTTTCTTTTTCCATTCTTTCTCCCAGTCAAATATTATCATTTCAGCATATCTTACTAAAAAGATCCTTTACATTCTTGCATATTTTTTTATATCTCCTAGAGTCCTTGTTTGTTTCATTTTTGAAATTAATGCTTCTTGCCTAAAGATTTTGCTGGTGGCCCTGCTTTTTAGGTGATATTGGCAACAAACATTGCTGAGACATCCGTGACAATACCTGGGATCAAATATGTTATTGATCCTGGATTTGTAAAAGCACGCACTTATGATCCAAACAAAGGGATGGAATCATTGATTGTTTTTCCAACCTCAAAAGCACAGGCACTACAAAGGAGGTAATATGTTGGATTAAGCATGACTGCATGATTGCTATTATGAAATTTTGTTTAGGCTATAATTCTAGCGAAAAATATTTGAATTTAACTAGTGAGAGTTCTAGTATTAATATTCTAGTGCTTCAGTGGGCGTGCTGGCCGTGAAGGACCTGGAAAATGCTTTCGTCAGTATCCTGAGGATATGTTTTATAAACTTGAGGATTCAACAAAGCCAGAGATAAAGAGATGCAACCTTTCTAATGTCATCTTACAGTTGAAGGCTTTAGGCGTTGATAATATCATGGAATTTGATTTCTTGGAAGAACCACCAAGGTGCAAGTTTTATAAAGTTTATTGCTTAAGCATGTTGTAGGGTTTATCTTTTCATGTGTGGGTGCCGGATGTTTTTATATGTAGGTGTTAAGTGAATAGGAGCTACTACTTTTTATTTTCTTTTATCTACCTTAGCTTCCTCTTACTTGTGGGAAAAAAAGGGAAGAAAAGATAGGTTTTGAGGGGTGGGGGTTGAAAGATGGGAATGTGTCCTTGACCCTTATTTTCAACAGGCAAGCTATTTTCAAGTCGTTGGAGCAATTGATTCTGCTTGGGGCTGTAGCACATGACGGCAAACTATCTAATCCAGTAGGACATTTGATGGCTCGTATTCCATTAGATCCAATATACTCTAAAGCTTTGATTGTTGCCGGTCAGTTCAACTGTTTGGAAGAAATGTTGATAACTGTGTCAATGCTCTCAGTTGAATCCATTTTTTACCACCCTCGTGAGAAGTTAGAAGAGGTCAGTCCACACTTTATACAAATTATGTCGTTTCTATTCCTCTTTTGTTTTTAGATTTTGTCCTCGTATCATAAAAGTTATAGCATGCTACTGTCATTCACTCAACAATAGTTAATAATTAGAAATATTTCCTATGATGAAGTCTTGTTTAGTCTTCTATTTAACTCTATGGTAAAATTCCATATATTTATTCTGCTTTCAGGCAAGAGCTAAAATGAAATGTTTTTCAAGTCTGGAAGGTGATCATCTCACTCTAATCAATGTGTATCGATCTGCTGAGGAATTTTTGAATAAGAAAAAGTTGGAACTTAGCAAAGAAAAAGTGGAGAAAAGCTTGAAAAAGTGGTGCAAAGAAAATTTTATAAATAGCAGATCTTTGAGACACGCACGTGACGTTCACAGGTTAGCAACAAAATTCCTTGGTTAATGATCATGCATCAAGGGATGAGGTCTCATAGATAATTGATCCCTCTAACTAGAGCACATTCTTCACTTTTGAAATTTTGTTTAAGTTCTATTTTAGTATCTTAATTTAAAAATATATTTTTTAGCATTATAACTTTGGATAAAAAAATATTTTAGTCCTTGCCATTAATTTCTTAATGAATTATTTAAAAGGAACTTCGCCGGGGCTCTTCTTTTGTTTATTTAATTGATTATTGAATGTTTACATGCACAAAATGTTTTAAGCTATACATTTTGCATCTCTTCCCACCTATTTTTTAATTGAGTCCGCATCCATCGAACAAGGTGTAGGCTTTATAGGGTCAGGGTGCTAAATCCCTAGTTAATACTAATCACAATTCTTCTTAGAATTCTCATTCTGATTTGATGCAAGTCTTTGAGTCCTTGTTTCATGTCCAAAGTTGCTCTCCTCTTCTCTTATGCTGAGTCCTCCTATTTTACCTGGAATTGAGTTTTTTTCCTTGTCCTTGTCTTTTTACAACCCCCTCCTAATTTCCATTGTTTAAACTGCATCAGTTCTGAGGTTAGCATGGTCTCACAAAGGTTGGTTACAACTTTAATGGGGAGAGTGGGTTTTTGATTACTCCTTTGTGTTAGCCATAGAGCATGTGTGGGGTTTTGAGAGCCACTTCGATACTACTAGAGGTCATATTGGTTTTCCAAGGCCAAGACTTAATTCTCTGGAGTACCGCTTCCAAGAGAGAATGGTATGGTTGCCATGCTCTCCTCAATCGTGAGAAATCATCTTGTATCAATTGAGCAGTCTCAAGAGCATTTGGGGAAGGAGAAGGGGCAAAAGACAGTTGGACCATGAGTAAGAGGCTAAGGGAGCTGAAAAACCTAGATTGTTCAATTAACTAGGATGGCAAAAAGGCTTTGTCAGAAGCTGGGGAACTAAACTCAATGAGGCTTTGTCTCTTGGAATGTGTGGGGTTTGAGTGGGAGGGAAAAGTGGAGGCTGCTCAAGGATTTCTTACTTTGGGAAAGGCCAAATGTTGTCACTTTGTTGGAAACTAAACTCCAAGAATATTGTAGTCTCTTTGTTAGGAGTCTTTAGGTGGTATCATGTTGAGTAGGCAGGGCTGGAGTTAATATGGGCTTTGGAGGCATTCTTTTGATGTGGTATGGGAGAGTTTTTAAGTCTACAAGATTCTGAAAGGAGTGTTTTCTCTCTTTGTATATTTTGAGTTCCAAGTTGTGAAGGTAGGATAGTCTTGGATGTGTATGGCCCGTCTAGTCCCAAGGGGAGGAAGGAGTTTTGGGAGCCTCTATGACCTTTATGGTGAGCATTGGTGCTTAGCTGTGAGTTTCAAGGTTATTAGATTCCTGTCTGAGAAGTTTAGTTGAGGAAGAGTCACGAGGTTGGTGAGGAACCTTAATAAAATTATTGAGTGCAAACTCTTAGATCCTTCTCTAGTTATGAATAGGTTTACTCGGTCTAGTGGCAGAGAGAGTGGTGTTTTGTAGATTAGGAAGAATTCGTTTTTACTAATGGGTGGATCATGTTTTCAGGTGATCGTTGAGGGGGCCTAGACTTCAGATCCTTGGCCTATCATCTTTAGATTCGAAAATATTTGGTGACATGGGATTTTGCCCTTTTTAGATTTAAAAACATTTGGTTCTACCACCCTTCTTCTAAAGCTTCTCTTCTGAAGCTTCCCTTTTCCCGTTTAGGACACCTCATGTTTTCCTCTTTGTGGAAGGTTAAAATCCACAAGAAAGTGAAGTTTTTTATTTTTTTTATTTTTTATTTTGCCTGATGGAGTAAACACTCACGGTCATATCCGACGACCTTCATCCTTGATTTTGGATTTGCAGTGGTGTGATCGATGACAACATGCAAGGATCTTGATCATCTTTTGTGGAGTTGCTAGTTTGTTTACTCCCTTTGGAGTTGGTCAAGTTGTTTAGGATAGACTTGGTACGTAGTAGGAAATATGGGTCTTTGTTTGAGGAGATTGCGATGAACTCAACCTTTCGTGAAGTTGAGGTCTTGTGGTTGTTATGTTGTTTTTCTATCTTGTTGGAAGTGTGGATGGTGAGGAACAATAGAATTTTTAGAGGATTGGAGGGTCTTCACAAAATCTTTGGGAAGGCGAAAGGTTTAAAGCCTATTTGTGGGCGTCTTTTGTTGGGCTTTTTTAAATTATCAGCTTAATACTTATTATTCTTTTGGATTGGAGCATGTTCTTATAGGTTGTTGAGGGTTTTTTTTTTTTTTTTTTTTTTTTTTTTTTGTAGATTGTTTTTTGTATGCGCTTGTACACTCTTTCATTTCTCCCTCAGCTTATGAAAAGCAAAGAACCATATACATTTTTCATTGTATAATCTTTCCAACCATATATTTTATTGCAGTCAAATTAGGGAACATGTTGAACAAATGAATCTTCCTCTTCACTCTTGTGGAGATGACACGATTCAGTTTTGTAGATGCCTAGCTGCTTCCTTTTTCCTCAACGTAGCCACAAAGCAGCCAGATGGAACATACAGGTATTCATCTGTATTTGTCTCATGCTTGTATCAATCTCTAAACGCTTTTTGTAACTTGGGCTTTTGGATTACTCTAGAATAAAGGCCATTCTGGGTCGTGTTTATGATACGTTCTTCATGTAGTTCTAGTTGTCTTGTTAAATTTTTTTTATTCTATCTCACACATGACAAAAAATGCAGGGATTGTGCAAGTGGTGAGGTGGTACAGATTCATCCCTCTTCTGTGCTATTCCGCAAAAAACCAGATTGTGTAATTTTCAACGAGTTCGTGCAAACTAATCATAAGTACATCCGCAATATCACTAGAATTGATCGACTTTGGCTGTCTGAACTGGCTCCGCATTATTATGCACTGCAAAACTAAATTGATGTGTCTACGTTCACATAGGTATTATTGTATTACTCCATTCTCTGCACTGTCTTGTAATTATTTCTGGAAAGAGTTTCTTTTATTCTTGATTGGCTGGATTGCACTCGGTTTCTTTTCTTTTTTTTTTTTTTTTTTTTTTTTTTTTTTTTTAATCGAAGGAAATGAAAGTAATATAATGAAGGTGGGAAAACAAGAGAAAAAATGTGTACAAAGGTCCAGAGAGAACAACAATGATATGAAACGTTTCTCTAGTCCACTGATATATAGCATTGATTTTGAGGTTTTAGAAATAGCAAATGTTTGATACTTGGGAAATATTTCTCAATGTCATTTCTCTCATATTCATTTTTCAGTTCATTGGCTTTCCACATTGGACAGCTCCATTTCCAGAGAAGGTATTTGAAGTTCAGATAGGATGCCTTTAGCATTCTAAAACTTTGATTGAGAATGAAGTGAGATTTTCCATCACTTTCGAAAAGCATTTGATTTCAAATAATAATTTAGTATGAGCTAATTTTTTCTCCTTTTGGTTAATTACTTTCTTTTACTTCTTGTCACGTATCTCTCTCTCTCTCTCTCCCAATTTGATAGTTCATTTCATTTGGATTTGAGTACATTTTATTGGCTGCGGATGCTTATACTCCATTCATTTTTGTATTTCTTGAATGAAGGTGCCCAAGATGTGGAAGGATCGACTACAAGGGATAGCCTGAGGTGGGTCATTCATTTTGAATTTTACACTGCTATTTTCTTTATTGCTGGGTGACATAATGATTAGTTAATTTTTTTGTCTCAATGTTATGGTCATTCCATGGGCAAAAATATTTAACATGTACTTTTCCATGTAGTTCACTGCTGCCATTTCCCTATTTATTTTCTTCTCAATACCTTCTCACATTGATCCATGCAACGTGCTTATGTTTGAAGAACTGTTCCTCTCTTGTAACGTGGATTTACTTTTGTTTCAACCACCAGGAACTCCTCAAAAGAAAAGGAGGCAGTTAAAGGGAAACCAATTCTCTTTGCCACCGTACGTGCTTGTCTAGTGCTCTCACTCCACGAAATATTGTGAAAGTTGGCTTATCTTCTATGACCAAAGGGAAAAAAGAAGACATTCTTACTGAATGTATCAACATGATTGACGATTGATTGCCCTTCAAGAGACTAGCCAACACCCACTTATGCTTAACAGTACACGACTTCTCTACCCAACAATTTGGTATACTTCTGATTACTTACGTTCAAGACAACCTGCCTTCCAATGGTCTAAAACAGGGTTGTCACTCTGCATTGCCTTGGTTTTCAAGTGGTCATGTGTAGTGTTGGTTTATTGAAATTTTGTTTACTGTGGCAAATGAGTCCCATTGAACTGACACTTTTGACCTTTATATCTTCTCGTGAGGCTGAGAAAAGTAACGAACAATTGTCGGTAGCTGCATTGCCGAGGAGGATTCACTATGGGATATAGATATCATTCTTGTTGGTTCAGATTCGATTAGGAAAAGAAAATTATCCTCAGATTAGTAGAAATTCATTGCAGTAATCTTCTCAGCAGGGTCAGCTTGAGTGACTAGGACTGCCATTGTTGATGTACTATTGTGTGGTTGTTCATTAAAATTGCAGGGGGGCTAGAATATAAGAGATTAATGTGTGTGTTTTGGTGTATTGGAGACTGAGATTTTTCATTTCTATTAATATCTGAAGTCTTATATTTTGTGATAAGTTAATTAGGTGTATAAAGTTGAATGTTGGATGTAAATTTGAGACTGAGAACATCATATATTTTTTATTTAATGACACTTTCATCTTAGATTTAAAATAAAGATTCTTTAGTTATAAATGATTAATTCAGTGTAATGATATGGTTTTGACAGACATCCATTACTTTCGGTGTATTAATTCAATGGTACCTTTGATTCATCCATTGTGTTTCTCAAACAATTCAATTGGAATTTGAATTAAGTACCTTTTTTACTCTTTCCATGGATTGAGCTCAAGCTCAATTGTTACTCTTTACAAATTTAAAACCAAACTCAAGCTCTCTTGCGCCGAAGATGAACGGGGCTATAAACGATCTGTCGAAGCTGTGGGATGTAAAAATGCATCGATAGGGGAGCGTTTCGCCTTAGAGGGAAGCACTCGCGTGAGCAGTGGTGGACAAAGCGGAAGCGAGAATGTCGGCTTCAGTAACGCAAACAATCCAATACCCCGAAAACCTAAGGGTTCTTCCGCAACATAAAAGATAAATGGAATGGGAAGAAAACTCTAAAGAGCTCACCTATAAATTATTCCGGCCATGTCATCGTCTTCAACCTTTAGCGGGGGAGGGGAGATAACACTTTCCGTGTTTCTCTTCCTCCCCCAAGTTTGCTTAATTATCAGTATCTTATCCACCATATGCATTTGTTAGATGAACACGACTCTCCACAATTTTATGATATTGTTCCATTTTGATCACAAACTCTCATAACTTTGGTTTGGGCTTTCCCAGAAGGCCTTATACCAATGGAGAGAGTATTCCTTGATTATAAATCCATGAACATTCCATACATTAGCCGATGTGGGGCTTTCATCGTCCAATGGCCTTGACACAAACTTGTAATTTAGAGGTTCTAGTTCTAACTCTACACTTAATTATGCTAGCTCATTAATAAAATATTCTCCTTACATGTGAAGAGTCGGATAAACTTTACTTTTCAATTATTCGATCTATTTCTAATAATTTTTGTTCTCAAATTTATGAAATAATATCCCTATAACTAGTCTACTTACATTTTTAATAGAAATTATATTAAAAAAATAAAATTAACGTAGGTTTATCATATTTAATATTAATTATATTTTTAAAATTATCATATGATATAACTTTTTAATTTCATTCTTAATAAATGTATAATTTAAAGATTTGTTGAATAAGTCGAAAATCGAAAATTTAAATATTTATTAAATTAAAATTTGAAGAAAATTTGAATTTTAAAAATAAAATGATAATATAGCTCGTAACGCAACAGCCAAAAATTTCTCATATTCCATTTCGTCATCTCCATAAGATCTCGTTTCTGCAACTCCACATTGCCTGTGTCCAGAATGAATACGGTATTCTCTTCTTACTTCATCTTTGCTTCCTCCATTTAATTTCCCTGATTCTATTTGCTACTTCAATTGTACTGTTTGTGTTCTTTCTTTTGTGAATTTGTTGTTTTCCATCGTTTTTTTCTTTTTAATTTCAATTCTATCGTATGCATTTGGTGCTCCGGTGTGTACATGATTTGGATCGTAAATTTGACCTGACCATGGATGGATGAAAACGTTGGCATCTATTTTGTTTTGTTTTGTTTTTTTTTTTTTTCTTACATCACCTTCGCTTGGACAAGAGACGTACCTATCTTGTTTGTTGAATTTTTTCATTTTTCCTATACGTTGAGAAATGGTGATAGTTACGAAATCAATCTGTGCATCAATAGGCGTTGTTCTGAAGAAAGCAAGGATGACAAAAAAGAGTAAAAGGAATGTGAATGTGGACGATGACGTTGTAATTGATAGATACTCTTATTGTTCTCTCTGGTGATCTTGTTCAAGTTGTTGCGACGGTATGTAATTAAGGCCACTTTTATTTCGCTTTATCTAGTACTCATGTTATTTAATTCTAATTTAGTTTAATGGAAATCTAGGTCACATTGGGTTATTTCAAATGTGCAGTAGGTTCGACTTCCGGCTGGTAGTTTTTCCAAACTCTTGGCTGGTTATGATTACGAAGCCAAGGCCAACGATCCTATTTTGTTGCATCAAGCGACAGAGGCTAAGACATGTGCGGAGTCATTCAAGGAGGGGTGTCCGATTAATCAAATAAGGTATACTCCCTTCCTAGCATTGTGTATATTTATGGTCTAAATTTTGGAGTTTCATAATTTATGTTAAGGAATTTTGAGTTAGAACTGAGGGATTTTTCCTAAAAGAAGTGCCTATCTGTGGTTGAGAAGGTTATGTTGTCTTCAAATGGCCATTTTTCATCTTGATTTTACTTGGAAAGAATATTCTGTTCTCTCCTACTTGGTTGTATATACTAGACAAATTATTGCATAATTAATTAGTTTCATGATAGTAGCTTCAGGAAAGTATCATTTATTGGCATTTTAATTAGCACTGGGCATCACATAGAAAGCTGTAGTCTCTTGCTTAATAATCCATATTTCAAGATGGGGGAAGGTTTTGTCAACCAAAGCATATCTTGAGATTGGTTATGACATTATAACCTTGGCAACCTTGGCCAAAAGTTTCGAGGTTCAAATTTCCATACTCATAATTGTTGAACTAAAAAGATAGATGGGGGTTTTCGATTTCTATTGTGATTCATATGCTCATCTAAATGCACGTGATTACCAACACAGATTTTAATTGTAAAAACAGTGACCTGGTCCAAGATCAAAATGGGTTTGCTCATGGTTCACTGCCTACTGTAACTGGGAAGCTTAGTGATGTTAGACCACTTTTGCGAGATAATGTTGAGAACAACCAGAGAGATGCACAGCAGAAAAGAGAGAATAAATTGCAAAAAGGTGAACTTTTGGTGCCTTCCTTGCATAGTTGTAGCACACTCACCCAGCATATGCTTCTAATATTTTAAGTTAGAGGAGCGATGGCCCTATTAAAAGAATAGTTAAGAATGACTCATGTATTAATTAAGATAACCTCCTGAAAGATGCCTACTAATAGTACTTGAAAAATAGTATTCGCTCAACATACCTACACTACTAACTGTTTGTATGAATTATTTCGTTGGCATGCTATCTAAGTTTATGCATGTTGGTCTTTGTTTTGAAGGTTATCATATTCCTATTCATAATGACCCTATCTTCCCACCAACCTCCTTGCAGCTTGAAGTTGTCACTGGCACTGCAATCAATTGCAGCTATGAAATAACTTCTCCTAAACATATTTCTTTCTTTATGGCTGTTCAGCAAAGAATTGAGGCTTATCTCATCTCCATGATGAGGCCATCAAAAGTAGTTCTGGTTCATAAAGTGTCATCAGTTCTTTTATTGTTGTTATCATTATTAATTTTGGTAAGAAATAATTTCATACCAAAAAGGGAACATGCCGTGTGGAGAATGGTTCTCTTACCTTTTTTTAGATTGATATTTGTTGGTTTAATTTTATTTTGTAACTAATTACTATCATGAATTCTTTCGTTGATATTATTGCTATTACTATTTTTGGTAAGAAGCAATTTCATACCAGAAAGGAAACATTCTGTGCGGCACACGCTCTACTTTATTTGAGATTGATATATCTGTTGGTTCAGTTTTATCTTGTAGCCAATTACTCTTTTCTCACTGAAGTGCTCCTTTTCTTATGGTTTATGTTAAATTATTCGATAGACAGGACCCAGATAACCAATTGAAAAAGGAGCAGGACGATCGTGGTCAGGAATTTGATATGCGTCAAGGACTCAATGTATGTCAGTTAAGCTTATTCAAGACCTGTGTTTTCTTGAGAATTAGATGTTATTCATATGGGTGGACTATACTAAAGACTGACTACTTTTGTTTCTGTAGGTTGATCGAGTTCAATCCTCTTTATTGAGTGGTGAGTTCAAAGTGTTGTTAATTATATCTGGCTCACCTAATTTGGTTATAAAGCTTCTATGAAAGGGTTTTCTTAATATATGAACTAAATATAATTGCAGATAGTTTTTTATTTGAATTGTTGATTTTGCAAATAGCACTACGGAGTTGTAGTTTCAGTTGCAACTTACCTACAATGTTAAATGCTCAATAAATTTTGACACCAAATGTTGTAGGATCAAGTGGTTATCTCTTGAAAGTAGCTAGTTAGTGTAGGACCCTATGATTTTGCTGTACAGTTTTCAAATACCTTCCAGCGTGGATATTTCTATGTAATGTTATCATTCTTTGACCACTTGAATTGTAGATATCTTTTTATGCGGTGGATTTTCGGCCTGATTAAGTAAATTCAGAGAATAATAAGAATTTAATAATGCCATAAAACAATTGTTTAGAGTATCTAATTGTTCTGCTCCCGCTCTTATTAAATTAGAGAAACCATGCACTGAAAGACCCATTTCACTCAACATAACGACGTATGCATTTTCAGTTGGTGTCTCAACTTCTTCACTTTTGTCTGTGGATAGAAGTATGGACTCCTGTCATAGTTCAATGCAGTCATCGATCGACATGGCCCCTTCTCATGGTTCAGAATCCATAAAAGTGGCAAGGTACGTCGTATCCTTATCAGTTTATCACATCACTACTATAATTAATAGGTAGAATGTTCATGGGACATTTATCATGTTATATTTATACCTTAATATCTTTTCCATTGTTCTCAGCCAAAATCCCCTCAGATTAGTACAATCCCTCGAGTTATATTTATACCTTAATACCTTAATATCTTTTCCTTTTCTTTTAAAAAAAGTATTTATTGATACAAAATTTTATTGGATGGACGAAATACAAGACAAAAGCTTACAGAAATTATGGGAGTTACTAAACGCTCTCCGGTCGGCACAAATCAAAGAAAAGCCATAGATGCAAAAGTCAGCTGTAGAAAATACCCATACTAGTAAAAAAACAAGGTACCAAAGGAAGAGGTAGTCGCCAATTCATCCTCTCTTTTACATATCACACACCAACTTGTCAAGATAAATTATTCTATGGTCGAGTTTAATTTGGATACCCAAACCTTCGAAAAGATGAGACCCACAAGTATCTTGAGGTTACAGACTTGAGTAAACAATTTGTATCACTACAATTGACTTCCAAGGGCTTTTCATGGTAGACAATGCTACTCATTGAGGACGATGCTATCCATTGAGTCAGAAACCCTTAGATGTTGAGTAGAGTTGCTAGTATTGATTAAGGAAGATGCCACTCACTGTTTACATCCAAAACCATCAGCCACTTCTTTTCCATTAAGATTTTTTTTTAGTTCCATAGGAGATTCGACTCTATGACCTCTTGGCTGAAAGTGTGTACCTAACTGCTATTCTCAGGTTGGCCCAACTACCATAAGAATTAATTTTGAAGAGATTGGATCTTCCGATTAGCCAAAGAGAAAGGGAGTGTCATCAAAGAACTGAAGGTGATTGAACTAATTATCTTCTTATCCACTCGTAAAACTCTAAGATGGCAACATAGAGGAATACAGGAATATGTTTGGAATGTTGGGCACTTTCCATGCGATAGGGAGGATGTAGGTATAATGCAACCCACAAGGTTAGGACTTTGTAATTATCCATAATATATTTTTATTTTTTGAAATCTTTGAAGAATCTGGCCATATCTCAATCAGATCATCTATTGAAAAATTAATGAAAAGGAAGGACACTCTAGAGGAAAATTTGATTATGCTGATGTGAAGAGGTAGTGTACTAGAGAAGGTGAAAATTTTATTGTGGAGTTGTTTATTTGAATCATTAAATGCCTACTTCAGATAAGTTACAGAATGCCAAATTGGCACCTTCTTTAAACTGGTGCGTGAGTTTAAATTCAAGATGCTGGTGTTCAATTCTGAATCGCCTATATGTTGGATGGGGTATTCATAAATCCATGAAGGAATTTGCAGTGAATGGCAGGGGTTTTGGGGAAGACCTATTTAAATCAAGGCTATGGAAAAATGTCTGGATGGAAGGGAACTACATATTTTTTTCTAAATAGGGAAATAAAATGGGAGGGCGTATTTGAAAGGGATGCTCTTGACACTAATGATTTATAAATTATATCCCTTCTGTAGTTAACTTAATTATAGAGCGTTCTGTTTTGTTTTTTTTTTCAAGGTGTTCTACTCTTCAGGACTTTTCACTATATCTGTATAAAGTTATTTATGTTTCTCTTAACCAGAAACAAAATTTTCAGTTGATATATGAAAATAAATAAAAGATTTAGGGAAACAAACTCCCATAGGAAGTGTAAAGAACAAGCAACCATACCAAAAAGAAAGGAACTTCCAAAAATATAAGAAACCAAATAATACAATGAAGAACAAAAACCCTGAAGCAAAACCCATGTCACTGAAGAGCCACTAAAGCTAGGCCTGAAAAAAGCATATTCGGCAACTAAACCACTGCATATGGTACAAAGGCTCGAATAGAGAACTACAAAAAATCTAGCTGTGAAGACTGCTTCAACTCCCAAACGAACGAGAAAAATTTGAAAGCAATCTTGTTTCTGTTTTTAAAGAACGGAATATCTTCGATGAAAAATCCTGTATGTTGTTAGGTTTGCACCAACGAAGACCAAAACTTTTGATGAAGCCATACCAGAATTTCCTTGCAAAAATGCAGGTAAAAAATAGTGCCTCCTAGTTTTCAATGTCCTTTGTTAAAAAAATGCACTAAGGGGAGAAAGGCCCAATGAGGCTGTTTGATAAGAATCATCAACAACAGAATTCGAACCTACACGCCCCTACACGCCCAGAGCACAACATTTGTTAGAAAGAACTATTTTTAATTTCATAAATTATGTAAAAGTCAAATGGTCAATTTGACTTATTCTTTTGTGGAGATTAAAGAGGATTGGGAATAAATCCCGTCCACAAACGTCTTTTGTCGGAAGACTATAAATACCCACAATATGTTATGTAAAATTCAGATTCGTGGATGAATGTAATTCAGATCTCAAATTGGGACGTTTTCCTTAGAAATCCGAGCATCATATTTGCCATTTCTAAGTTTCAAGCAATTCTTGTGGTAGAATTGTACTCGAGCCGTTCAATCAAGCTTTGATCAAGTTCGATTGTGGAGTGACTCAATTTAGAACAAGGTTTTCAAATCTTGCTTCTAGATCTTCGATCATAAGAGGTAATCCAATTCTAGCCTTATCTCTTGGTTGATCCAAATTTCGTATAAGAAGGTGTTAATTACTTTGATTCAAGGGTTCTTGCTTTAATAAAAGCTTGGATCGTTGGGCTGAGGATTAGGGTTGACTTGTCAATTTCCTTCACCTTCTTTTGAAATGTTTTGATCAAATCTGCATGCTTCACTTACAAAAATATTAGAAGGAAAATAGAAGGAATAGGAAGCAAATGAAGTGGATTAAATCCATAAACTAATTTCTTAAAGTCAGCAGCATGCTTTGCATCATCTATTTCGACTCATTTTAATAACTATATCTGCCCAACAAAAATACAATCTTTACCCTTTTTAGTGTGCAGTAAACCAATAACAAATTTTATAGATATATTAGTCCAAGGTTTATTAGGTACATTCAAAGGAGTATAAAATCCGTTAGGTTGTGACCTAGATTTAGTTTCTTTGCGTTTAAAACATTTGCTACAAAACTTATGGACATCGTGCTTCATCTTCGGCCAAAAGAAGTGTTTATGCAACATCTTATAAACTTTATTAATCCTGAGATGTCCCATTAATGCACCACCATATGTTTCTCTCAAAAACAAATCTTTTATAGAGCATTTAGGAATACAAAACATACTTTCCTTAATTAAAAATTTATGAAACACATAATAATCATCCATCGCTTTTTTTTTTTTTTTTGCAAGACAAGATGCATAAATAGTTTTGAAGTCCTGGTCATCTGTATATAATTATGTTCTGTAATAGGCTCAAATCCAAGAATTTTTGTAGTAAGAGGAGTAAAGAGATAGTACCTTTTAGATAACACATGAGTTACCATATTATCCTTACCTTGCTTATACTTGATGACATACGAAAATGTTTCAATAAATTCCACCCACTTTACATGTCTACGGTTCAGTTTGCTTTGACCCTTCACATACTTCAAGTTTTCAGGATCAAAGTGGATCACAAATTCTCTAGGGCATAGTGTTGCGGCACATGCAATATATGAACTACAAACAATTCTTTATCATAGGTAGGGTATTTCAATGTTGCCCCATTTAGTTTTTCACTAAAATACATTCACGACTTTCCATCTTGACAGCACTTATAACCAAACCACATGCATCACATCCAATTTCAAAAGTTTTATAAAAGCTAGGCAAAACAAATAATGATGCATTGCATAATTTCTTCCTAAGCAAATTGAATGCATTCTCTTGCCTTTCTCCTCATTTAAAAACAACATTCTTTTTCACTAAGTCATTCAATAGTTAAGTTATGGTTCTAAAATCATTTATAAATCTCTTATAGAGGTTAGCTAACTCATGAAAACTTCGAACTTTACGTGCACTTTTTGGTGTTGGCAAATCCATAATGAATTTAACTTTGTCTCTATCTAATGCTACTCTACTTTTACCAACTATGAAGCCAATAGAGTGAACTTTTTTCATGCAAAACTACCCTTATTAAAATTAAATTTCTCTTTTCTATGTGTAATCAAAACTAATTTAACATGCTCCACATGTTCGAGCAAAATCTTCAAATAAATTATAATATCATCAATATAAGCAACATGTTTTCTCAAATATTTTCTCAAAACATTAGATATTAGGCGCATAGGTGTACTAGGAGCATTAGTTAAACTAAAAGTCATTACAAGCCATTCATACAATCCAAACTTAATATGTTTTCCATTCATCTCCTACGTGCATTCTAATTTGATGATATCCAGATTTCAAAATAATTTTTATAAATAGACACGAATCATGCAATAAATCAAGCATATCATCTAACCTAGGAATAGGATGTCGATACTTTACCGTGATTTTGTTGATGACTCTATTATCCATGCATATGCGCCAAGTTTCATCTTTCTTTGGCACCAATAAGTCTCGTATAGAACATGGACTCAAACTTTCTCGTATATAGCCCTTCTCCATGAGCTCCTCCACTTGCCTTTGAATTTCTTTTGTCTCGGTTGGATTGACTCGATAAGCTGGCTTATAAGGAATGACAGTCCTTGGAATGAAGTCTATTTTATGTTCAGTACCTCCAATGGGAGGTATTTCTTTATCTTGAAACATGTCTTCAAATTCCTGTAAAAGAGATTAAAAAACACTAGGCAAAGCCAAGTTGTTAGAGTTAGAGACCAAAAATCCTCCATTGTACATAAGTACAAAGATCGATTTTTGTGAAAACCTTCTCACCTCTCCAACTGTAGCCAAATAACTCTCTCTCTTCCTTTTTTTCTTCAATTTCATCTCTTTTTTCATTCTTATTTTTTTCTCTTTTGATTTTTCTCCTTTTAACTCTTTTTCCTCAAAATCTTTCTTTCTTTCCTCCAACTTTAATTGATCAGCAAATACATTTGCAGAACTCAAAGGTAAAGAGTCGTTTTTCTACCATCTTTACAAAAGAATACCTATTCAAATAGCCATCATACATAACCCTCTTGTCAAATTGCCATGGTCGGCCAAGCAATATATCTTCAGCTTGCATTGGTAACACATCACAAAGAACTTCATCTTTATATTTTCCCAAAGTAAAAGATATTAAAGCTTTGGAAACTACCTTCATTGTTCCATTATCATTGAGCCATTGGAGCTTGTAAGGTTTAGGATAATCTTGGGTTGGAATTTGTAACATTTTGATCAACCATGGTACTTACAACATTGGTGCAACTTCCACTATCAATGACAAGACTACAAGCAGTCCCCTTGACGAAACACTACGTGTGGAACAGGTTATCTCTTTGATCATCAACATCATTCTCCGTAACTTGAGTTTTAACAAGTCTTCTTGTTATAAGTGCCAAATGAATCTCATCTTCCAGTTCCTCCTCGTTCTTCTGGACTTCTTCAACTAGATCATTGATCTCCCCTCCATTTTCCTCGTCTTGGTTCATGATTGTACAAACAGTAGTGAAATATGTTTAGGACCTCAAACACTCAACTTGGTCAAGGGACATTCGTACAATTGGTCCCTGAGTGTAAAACCTTCTCATCTCTCCAACTGTAGCCAAGTAATTAATACCTCCTTATACGAAATTTGGATCAACCAAGAGATAAGGCTATAATTAGATTACCTCTTATGATCGAAGATCTAGAAGTAAGATTTGGAAACCTTGTTCTAAATTGAGTCACTCTACAATCGAACTTGATCAAGGCTTGATTGAATGGCTCGGGTGCAATTCTACCACAATAATTGCTTGAACTTAGAAATGGCAAATATGATGCTCGGATTTCTAAGGAAAACGTCTCAATTTGAGATCTGAATTACATTCATCAACGAATCTGAATTTTACATAACATATTGTGAGTATTTATAGTCTCCCGACAAAAGATGTTTGTGGATGGGATTTATTCCCGACAAAAGAATAAGTCAAATTGACCATTTGACTTTTACATCATTTATGAAATTGAAAATAGTTCTTTCTAACAAATGTTGATGTGCTTAAGTGGCTAATGCGATAGGTTTGAAATCAATTGAGCTCTCTACGTGTAGGTTCGAATTCTGTTGTTGACATTTTTGAATCTTCATGACATTTTTTGAATTTTCTTGGCAATAGGTTCATTTGGAACACCGTGATTCTTATCACTGTTAGAGGGCTCCGTCATTTGTCATCTGTATTAATTAAATGGAGAGAGTAATAAATTGAAAAATCTGATCTCATGAGGAACCTTAAGTCTCCAAATGCTCTGCTATTGGCCGGATGTGCAGGAAAAATCCTTTGCTAGTGCATGAACAAATCTGTGTTCAGTCGCTCCTCTTTTGTCTGGAATTTGATACCCTATTACGAGAGTTTACAAGTAGGGACACATGAGGAGGTGTGCTCGAATGATCTTTTTTTTAGTTGGAAGAGGGTTAGGTGTAACGCTCCTAATTTTTTTTGCCTAAACTAGAGACGTCACTACATGCATGCTTTTAATAACATATGCGGAAATTTAAATAAAACGTTTCAAATGAAGTTGTGGACTTACACATTTAATTTAAAACAAGAAAATAAAAATAACAGTCTTTTAACATGAAAAAAATGAAATAAACCACCTATTAACTACTAAATGAAATTTAATGCATACTATTGGCCTATCTTGACTTCTATGGCCATTTCAGCATTCACTGTCATTTGTCTAGGGGTGCATTACCTTTACCTGAAAAATATAAGGGTAGCACGTGGTTTGAGTATTTTAAGAAATACTTAGTAAGTCACCCCACTGTTGGGGTTAGTAATGCAATCACACACATATAATGATGGGACCTATCCTTTAAAATCATAACATGACCTTGGAATCTTTTCAGTTTCGAGCAGGGTTGGATGTGTAGTGTTTTCCCACACACAGTCTATGCACGCGCACATGGACCCACTAGTGGGCTCGTATACATACCCTTGGGTTTGGCTTGGTTGGGCACAACGTGTTAACACGTCGTCCGATGCCACAGAAAAATAAAGGTCCGATGATATCATGGCGAACATAAATATCGATGGTACGCATCCGTACTAACATAACATAACAGGGAAATATCCCGATGCATATGACATACATATATGCATGAGATCCTCATGATTTACATTCATAGCATTGCATTAACATCACTCCCTTTCTCCTTTCATCCATGACATATTACATATATGCATCATGTATACATGACGGTCATCACATAATCCATCCCATATTTTTACATGGGAAAACATAACATGACATAGACAGTTCTTTTCTATTCTAATTAGTATTAGATTAGTATTAGTTAGTGATCTCGGCTTAGTGAGTCATTTCTTCCATGATGAACTGTTGGCACCAGTCCTCCATTTTGCACCAGTCCTCCATTTTGTCTCTGTGGATCGAGGAGAAAGGGGGCTCGGCGGCAAGAGGATTGTAACATGAGAAAAGCAAGGAGGTCAACCTCTTTCAAATGTACAACATGGATGCTGTAATGGATTGTAACATGAGAAAAGAGGATTGTAACATGTTAGAAGAGGGTAGTTCAACTTCATTTCATTCCCAACATGTAATGGATTTCATTCACCTAATTACCACGTGTGTAGCCCTTCATGTGATGAAGTGAATCCCCTCTCAGTGTTTATCCACATTTCCATTAGAGAAATCACCCTCGGAATTCACTGCTTTGATACAAAAATTAATAGGCCTTGCTCAACCATTTCCTTAATGACCAGAACGGTAACAAGGATAGTTTAGAGAGCTTCCCACCTCTCCCCATTCTCATAGAGAATAGCCCAAACAGCCATTAGCGAAAAGATACCCCTCCCTCAAGCAAACAACTATAAAATTCCCTTGGACCCACACAACCATCCAAGCACACCCTCTTCACGTACCCATGCCCCTCTTCTAACTAACAAAATTCCTTGGGTCTACGGTCATTCAAGCAAACCCTCCTAATGTACCCCTACTCTCCCTCCCGCACCTACGTGTATAGACTCTCATAACAGGGGGTCTATAGAATTTACAGTCATAATTACTTTGGGCAGGAGGAAAGTCGACGAGGGTTAACCCGTTCCTGATAAAGATCACGGTGTTCCAAAGGTTCCAACTGAACCTATTACACGATCCAAGGCCAAGAAGATTCAACAAGTATTCATTCTTCATCTACAAAATTGGATTGACTCAATTCAACCATTATTTCATGTGTTACAAGCTGATTCGACTAAGGAAGGGCCATTTGAAGCTTTGGAAGTGAATATTTGCACGGTTGAAGTAGCGAATGATGTTGCTATAAATTGCACTCGATTGATAAGTTATTGGAAAGCTTTATTTATTATTTTTAGTTTCATAATTTCTTGTAGTAGTCCGAAAGGTGGGGGAAGTAATTTGTCAAAGTGAGCAATTTTTGTAGTAGATTGCATCTGAGCCATTCAATCAAACCTTAATGAAATTCGATTGTGGAGTGACTCAATTTAAAACAAAGTTTCAAATCTTGTTTCTAGATTTTTGATCTTAAGAGGAGGTAATCTAATTCTAGTCTTATCTCTTGGTTGATCCAAATCTTGTATAAGGAGGTGTTAATTTCTTGGATCGTTGGGCTGATAAAAGGCCTAATCCTCAGCCCAACGATCCAAGCTTTTGACGAAGCAAGAACCATTGAATCAAAGAAATTAACACTTACAAAATTCAAATCAACCAAGAGTTAAGGCTAGAATTAGATTACCTCTTCAGATCAAAGATCTAGAAGCAAGATTTGGAACCTTGTTCTAAATTGAGTCACTCCACAATCGCACTTGATCAAGATTTGATTGAATGACTTAGATGCAATCTACTACAAGAATTGGTTGAAACTTAGAAATGGCAAAGATGATGTTGGTTGAAACTTAAAAATGGCAAAGATGATGCAGTGACACAAAAGAAACTTTGAACTCTTAAAATGCCCCTAAAAAAGTTAGTGGCCATATTTTACTCCCACTCCCTTTTGAATCTCAAACAAAAAAAGAGTCACTTTGACAAGTAACTTCCCCACCCTTTTGCCCACTACAAGAAATTATGAAATTAAAAATAATAAATAAAGTTTTCTACCATTTATCTAAGTGCAATTTATAGCAACTTCATCCGCTACTCTTTAACCATGCAAATATTCACTTTCGGGACTCCAGATTGTTCTTCCTCAATTGAATATAAGCTTGTAACACATGAAATAATGGTTGAACCGAGCCTATTCAATTTTGTAGGTGAAGAATGAATACTTGTTGAATCTTCTTGGCCTTGGATCATGTAATAGGTTCAGTTGGAACGTTTGCAACACCGTAATCCTTATCAGTTCCTCAAGGAACCACTTTGGGTAGGAGGAAATCCATGTTGGCTTTATTGTACTGTTACTGCTGTTTGCATGACTGAACAGCTTAGAAAATTGGCAAAATAGCATCTTCTCCGTGAGTCCTTAGATCAACCTTGCTTCCTTCATCGGTCCTCATGAAATGTAGGCCGAGTGAAGGCATTTTCCCTATGGAATGTTGCACCGAGGACTTGTGCTCCTAACCTACCGAACGTTGGTGTAGTTGCTGGTTGAATTGCCATAAGGATCTCTATATAGCCTCTGGGATAATTAGCTACGTATTTCCTTCTGACATCACTTCCAGTCCACCAAACTGATTAGGATGGGCAACATTTTCCCATCCAACAAGATGATTCCTCTCGTTTTCTTGACAAAGGATCTATCGGTTACTTTTTTTTGTTTCTTATTAATAAAAACAGATATTCAATCATAGATCCTGGTTTTCAAGGGTCTTCAAGAGGAAAGGTAGCAAATTGGGTAATTAGCGAGGACAAATTCAACTGAGGTAAGTTTTTTTCCCTTTGAAATATGAGATTTGGATCAAGAACAGTGTTGAAATTTGGATAAATTTTCAGTCTTTTTCATACATCTTAATGAAACGTTTTCGACGTGAGGTAGGCTGTATGTGTTTTATGGACGGTTTATTACCTGTTGCAACGGCCTTTGTACATGTATGTTAAAGTGATGCTTCCTTTCAATGTTTCCTTTACTTTCAAATCCTGTTCAAAGTTGCAACTTTTAAGTCTAGCTGCATAATCTTCAATTTTTGTGTATTCGTTTGCTAAGTTGAATCAATACAAGGTACTGTTTGGTTTACGACATTGTTTTTTTTTTTTTTTTTTTTTTTTTTTTGTTGTTGGATACAGTATCCTTTTCTCTTAAGATGAACCTTGAACCTTTTGATTGAATCTTCCTTTCATTTTATAAAATGGATGCCTAAGGGAGTGCTTGATGTATTTTTTAAAAGTTGCTTAGACTGAATAAGCTTTTTAACACTGGTTTTTTAATTGTTTTTTAAATGTCAAAACTGTTTGAACATATCTTTTTACAAGATAGGTCCTATTCATGGTCGTTAAGCTTGACCAATGGGGATGAACACAGATTGATGACTTTTGTAAGGTCGCAAAGTTATAATTGATATTTCTTCTCCGATCAACTAATGAAATAATTCTTCTATTTTATACTTCTGCAGGAATTCAAGCTCAATCCAAGAGCCAAACTCTTCTCTCCATACGTTGCAAATAACATGTCAGCAACCCCTGCAGCTCCAGTGGCTTACATTTCAAACAACACGCCAGTACTACATGTGCCTGTTGCACAACCAGAGGTGGTGTTCAGTCCTTTTGTACCTCGTTCACCTGTGCCTGCCGCCAAGTTTGTCCCATATGACAACTCAATATCTGGGTTTGGTGGCAACGTTGCTCAATTTTCCCAACCTGTACCTATTGTTTGGGCAGGTTTCTCTTGATCGGTTTGAAGTTCTTTGGTTTTTTCTGAGGTCAATTCATCATTTAGTCTGTTTTCATGATGTTGCTTCTCCCTTTGACTCTGAATTACCTAGTTTCCTTGTCTCATATTTCAGGACTTGGCTCAAGGTACGACAACCATCTCATCGATACCACCTTGCCCTTTGTTGACAGCACAGCCTGTTCAATATCCGAAACATAAGGTGAAATTCTTGTTCCTGGCTAATGCCTGAACATTCCTGTAACGACCCAAGCCCACCGTTAGCAGATATTGTCTTTTTTGAGCTTTCCTTTTCGGGCTTCCCCTCGAGGCTTAGGGTTGTTTCATTCCCCTCCCAAACCAATGTGGGATCTCACAATTCCCTTTTCATCGCTCAACTTTTCATCTTAACGTCCTCGACCAATGCAGGAACTGCAGCAACACAAGCATTGCAGCTTTGTGTTCCTCAGCCATTCATGGCCAGTGGACACCAACCGCTTGCCGCAGCGCCAAACGTCATTCCTGCTTTGCAGCCATCCTTCCCACTCAACCACCCAATTGAACTGCCAGAAGCTAATTCATTCTTCAACGCCAAGTTCTAATGAATTTGCTTCTTTTGTTAATTCTCCATGTAGTCAACCCCAAGGTTATAGCAAAATTTTGATCCTCTTAAAAGTTATTTTCCCATTTTTCTTTTCATTGGATTGTTTCCATTCAAATCAAGACATTTTACCTTTGATTGGTGGATGGGGCCTGTTGAACTATGTATAGGTTGAATTAAAATTTGTTTAGGATAAGCATTATTTCTAGGGAGGGAATGATTCATTGTCATTCATGAGTTGATAAATGTGATCCCTTCCTACTATACTGTTCACTGACCATGTTACTTGCATTATGAATGGTATATTAAATTCAAGCCTGTATAGAATCTACAGTCGATAATTAGCTTCTTTTAAGGCATAATCTTGTTTAACAACGATATAAAATAAAATGTAATGAATCCTTTCTTTTCCTGGTTCGAGTTCATGGATGAAATCTATTTATTTCGACATGGTTGAGTTTAAGGAATTAAGATTTTAAGTTTAAAATTAGAGCATTAAATAAAGTTATAAATTAAATGGTAGACTCTGGTTTTGATACAATTCCATTCTAATCCTTACACTTCCAATGGTATATTAAATTTAGTCCTTAGTCCTTTGTATAGAAATTAGTTGAATAACAACAATAATAAATTTTCAGGTAAGAAGAAAAGACAGCCCAGAATACATTTTCAAAATTAAAGTACAAAAATTAAAATATATGAAGCCGAAAGTACATTTTAACCTAAGTAGTACTTGATTCATACGACGGGCAGCAACCTTTTTCTCTAATCGATTCGGGATTAAAACTTATAAATTTCATTAATTCAATTAAGCTGCCCAACAAAACCTTATAACTTAAGGCTCTTTTAGCTACTTTACTCTCCATATGTGAACTTGTTGTCCATATCCAAATATCCAACTAGACAATCATCCAACTACACTATGTTAGGATTAGACGTTGGGTAGCATCCAGAAAACAGCTACACCATATGGTACCCCACCCCCTCTATACCCAAAGTATTAACTGTGCCCATACATGCTGCTGCTACTCACATTTGCTTTTGGCTGCCAGCTTCTTCTTCATCCCCAATCTCTCTTCTTGATTCCCCAGGTTCTTCCGACTTCAGTATCAAACCCGGGTCGTGCATGTCACCCCACGGATCTGGAGTTTGCATCATGTTTTCCTGCAAAACCTTGTCGAAGTAATGTCACTTTGTTAGTGCAGGCAGCGGCATAAAGCAAGTGCATTCTTCCCATGTACAAGAAGTATTAGTAATCTAACCAAATACATGAAGATTGACGAAGAATACATTCTAGTCGAAGACTTGTGTACCTGTAACAGCTCAGTCATTTTGCCGGTTCTAGACTCGTCATCCAGAGCTTTGGGAATATGCTCTGAACTTTCATGAAGGGGCTGCACTGCTTTTAGGGGTTCAATCATCAACGCTCCATCTGCTAGGAGGTTAGCTTCAACCTCTGAACTAACTTCGAATTCTTTAGCTGATATCGTAACAGTTGGTTTGTTGTTCTCAGTCTGCATCTCAGCTGACAGAGTGGGGGCTTGAATTCTCTTGATCACTTCAGTCACAAGACTCTCGAAAGGCGTGCTAGGCAATGCCATTGATTTACCTTCTGAATCATGTACTTCCATTACAAAGGATTCGTTGTGAGAAGTGTTTTCTACCGAAACATCTTGTAAGACGACCTGCTGACTAGTTTGAGGTTGGAAAGAAAAGCTTTCTATCCCAACTGTCACATCGTTGGGAGCTGATTCGTTTGACGTAAAAGAACCTATAAGAACCTCTTTGCCTTTTGAGGATTCAATATCAGCAGTCTGAAGTGTAAATGTTTCAGAGGGACCTAAGGGTCCATTAGTTAGTTTAGCAGGTAGTTGCACAACAGGAACCACATTACCTCTTGAGCTTCCGGAAGGGGTAATTTGGGCAAGTATAGATGATACAGATTTTTCTTTCGGAGCGTCCCAGTTCGAATGTGGAGGCGAATATTTAAACCCCAGTGTGGCACCTGATGATTCGTGGGATGGGACCTCTCCATTATTGGATAGAGGGTTATTTCCAGGACTCTGATTTCCTGTAGCAAAAGGAACCATATTTCGTCTGATCATTTGAATATCCGGGGCCACATCGTTCTCTGCCGAAACGGGGACATAATGCCCGGGTTTAAAGACCACACCCCTCAAAGTGATTCCAGAGTTGCCAACCCTAACACACAGAAGATATCCAGCTTCAAATACTGCCTCAATGACACCAGACACGACTTGTCCCAGCATTCCATCAGATATATTTTGAATTTGAATTGCTGGTTGTGATTGGTTTCCATTTACTCCAGAACCAGGAGAAATAGGCATAGCCTCCAAATGTTTCTTACCTCTATTCTTTGAAATAAGAATATTCTCATCATAACTTAGCTTCGGATATTTTCTGGGACGACCGCGTTTTCGCTTCAACGGAGCATCAGCTAAATTATCAGCGCTGATTCCTTGGTCAGCCTGACTCATCCTCTTTTAATCCTGGCAAATTGTTGCTCGTTCAGAAGTACCGATTAATTCGCACCCCCAGCAGGAAAAGGAACAGCATATTTCAAGACTACAGAAACAAGATAAAGCTTTAGTACCTTTATTATTATTATTTTATATAGAAAACAGAGACTGTTAGTTTATATTCAAAGCAAAAAATGTTCATATGCAGCCATAATGAAACGTCCCCAAAGTTTACATAAAAAGTCAGGTTTAAGCCAAATATCAGACAATTCAAGTAAAAAGACTTGATATCAAAAAATAATTAACGGAAACGTCCATATGCAGCCAAATCAGAAAAGTGGCCCAAAATGCTTGGCAAACAATATTGCCTTCTTCAGAATTTTTCACTGGTGTGCCTAAACCTACCCATTAGGAACCTATCTCCCATAATATTCAACACATTCGAACTATGAACATGCGCAAAAGGCATACATATATACATATAAAATGGTGAAGTGAATACTATGTCTTCATGTCTTGCTTAGTTGTTCTATTAGACTAACTCCGATTTCTTTCAATAACAAAGCGTTGTGATAATGATCTGATTGACTAATGATGACCGGCTACACTTTGAACAAATCAAAAGATAGCAACAACAATCAAATCAACAAAGGCTAGGATTCAATAAAGCTAGAGGTGAGATCTACGAAAGTGAGGAAAGCAATAAAGCTAGAGGTGTGATCTATGAAAGTGAGGAAAGCAATAAAGCTAGAGGTGTGATCTATGAAAGTGAGGAAAGCAATAAAGCTAGAGGTGTGATCTATGAAAGTGATGAAAGCAATAAAACTAGGATTCAAGGATGAAAAGGGTAGCTACATAAAATGAATCAGAGATTTTAAATCAACTCCAAGTGTCTTACATCTGGTGAAGGATCAACCAAGAAGTAACAGACGCAAATTCAACCAACATTCAAGCTTCACGAATGCCTCCAAAAGATAGTTTCCAAGATTCCAAGGAGAAGAACACGGAGATAAGCCATCCTCCTGCTCCCAAGAGGAACTACAAGAAGGAAATGAACAAGAAGGCCTCAACAATAGTAGAATTGGAGAATATGAAGGAAACGATAGGAGCTGCAAAATGAATTCTTTTGTTCATTTCTTGAAGATGGAAGGAAAGGTTCAACACTTAAAAAGGAACTCCATTCATGCAGCATAAGATCTAAAGGTTAATTACAAAAAAAAACTTCACTGCAAAGTCCAAAGAGAAACATGGAACTTTACAAAGGACCAAACATTGGTCAAAATCGTCTTAAGCCATTTGAAGATTTCATTATTCCTCTCACTCCAAAGGCCCCACAATTACACTCAACCCAGATTTCCACAAAGAACTCCCTACCAAACAAATGGAGTGGATGAAGGAGCTCATTGATCATAGATCTACAACCCATAAGCTTGGAATAAAAGAACTCCCTCTCACCCCAATGTGTAAATTCTTATATAATGATGGGCGACACAAAGAACTTTATTTTCTTGGAAATTTTCACGTTCCACAGCTAGGTAAAGACAACACCACTAAAGAGAGATGATGTAGCTTTAATTAGTGCTTCTCATGCTCTGATTCTTAATCTTTTAGCCCAATCCTTGTCACCACATAGGAGGTTAAGTTCCAACACATTGTTGTTTAAAAATCTTATTTCTCATTTGGTGTAATTCAGGTTGAAATGCTTAATGAATTTGTGTAAGCACTTTTACTTTTCTTTTGAAAGCCCAAAGTATTTCATCCCTCTTGCAACTCTTGTTCTAGAGTTGGTTGAACATTTAACCAAGTTTTGAATTGATCAAATTGATTGGGAGAATTAAAACCGAGTAAGAAACCAGTTCTCCTTCCTCGGGTACTTAATCTCTCAAGGATTCTTGCTTCAATTTGCCAAGGGCTTCTTATAACTACTTCAGAAAGAAAATGAGTACAAACAAACAGCAAAGGCAAAATCCAAAAGGAAGCATTTATTCCGAACTATAATGTTTAAGCAAATCCAAATGAGCCATTTTAATATTCAATTCGTGACTTACATATACATGGTAAGAATCCAAGCTTTCATTAAGAGAAATGAAAGGACATACAAAAAACAAGCCCACAAGAGGAGGCATCAACTAGCTACACTACAAGAGAAAACTCCAAACCAAAAGCATCATACCGAAACGATAATTACAAAACGTCTGGGTAACAGATTCTCAAACAGACACATTAAATCTCACGAACTCCTACACCTCCTCTAATTCTATCCACCCCTCTAAGAATTCATGACTAGAAATGAAAAAGGTTCATTTGAATTTTATCGCCCAGTTGCATTGTTTTATAAATGTTCAAAAGGCACTAAAGCAAAATAGTCCTTTAGAGCTCAAGTACAAGGCATGATGACAAGCAAGGGCTTTTTTCTTGTAAATAAATTTTTATACATTAAAAATATAGTATTAGAATAATAACATTAATATTTTCAAAAATAAAAAAGGAACAGTAAAATAACATGAATTTTGAGAATATACATTATTATTATTATTATTATTTGGAGAAATTGAGGACAAAAACAGATTTCCTAGCAGTTTCCAAGAGATTCTTCACAAAAAAACAAAAAAAAAATGAAAAAAAAATGAAAAATGAAAAATAAAATAAAATAAGGGGCTCAGAGCGCACTAAAGCATGCACACTTACACTTAGGCACACCCTTTAGTGAGGGCACCTCGCTTCTTTGAAGTGAGGCCCATACCCCTCTGCCATTCTGGGAAGCATGCCTTTCCAAACTCCGGCAGTATGATTTAAGCATGAAACTCCAACACTTTTCTGTTAAAACGAAAAGGGGGCTTTAAAATCTATATGTATTTTTATAGTTTTCAATTGATTGTTCTAAAAAATGTGTTTAACAGATGAACTCTTGCAGTGAAAGAACATGTTAAATCCATATTTTGATCTTTGAAGGCTTTAATTAATTATTTTAAAAATAAGGTATCAACTTCTCATATGAATTAACAATAAACTTTGATTATAAAATGTTATGAATTAGAACAAAAAACGTATAATACACGCATGAAAATATTCTAGTATCAGACAAACAAACTAAATTAAAATGAACTAAATATGAAAAAAAAAGTATGAACTGGAAGGAATTACACACATCTGTCATATGCCTTCTCATTTGAATAAATCATTGGTAATAGCTCGAGGGAGACTTTTTCTATAAACATATTCCACCGGAGTTATTTTGTGAACGGAAAGTGGCTCTAAAACAAATCATGCTAATGAAAAAAGTAGATAGAAAGATCTTCATAAAAACTACTGCAATCACAAAGAACTTTCCTAGAACAAGCCAGCCAAACTTGTTCACGGTTTAAATATCTTTGCAAGCCATTCAACATCGTTTTTTTGATTCTACAGCAGACGAGGATATAAGTCTTTCCTCTGCTTATTCACGACAATAATATACTCCAAACAATTAGCAAAATAGAAGCTTTATCATACTGACTATAAACTACCCAGGTAAAAAGTAATCAAATATAGGTTCAATTGTGATTGAACTTCGATAAAAATTTAAGGGTAGCAATTTCCAAATAAAAGATTCTATGACAACAGGTACAAGAGAACAAAAATATATTCACCTCCTGTTCTATTTATAGAAACCAATGCTCACAAGATATCATCAACCGACAACAAAATGCAAAATCTAAATGAAAGTCGAAAAAATAAACAACAAATAAAAACAAAAAAGGAAAAAAAATTAAAATAGCCCCAATAACAGCAGAATTGTAAAAAGTAAAAATTACCACCACTCTTCGGACCCTAAATTGATTTTGAGCAGAGAAAATGTTTGAATTACATCACGATATTATTAGGTCAAGGGAGACCATTCGCCAAACTATCTTTAAGTTCTCTATTCCACTGAACAAACAAAGGAGCTACCCAATACTTGAAAAATTCATAATATGAAACCATTCTGTCTTCAAAAAAGAATAATAAAAGAATATGAAACCATCCAATCCAAGAATCCTAAAAATTCGCAAATGACATGTCAAAATCATCACGATACCATAAAAGAATGAAGATAACATCAAGACGGAAGGAAGAGAAAGGGGTGGAGAGGGAAAGGGAAAAACTATTTTTTTTAGCCGTTGCAACAATTAATTGAATAAAATACGTATTAGGAATCACCAACCAAATCATCTCCCAGTTAGTTAAGGTATTATGCCCTTAGACTAAAAGGACAAAGGTTTGAAACCCCACCCCACATATTGTTGAACTCAAATAATTTACTAGGAATCATTTGTTTTTTTGAACGAATAAAAAATACATTACTTGGGAACTTCTCTCTCTATTTTCGACCGGCAGAGTGAGGCAGTTTTGGTGGGTTGGGGTTGTGAAGGGGCAGGCAAGGATAATGACATAGGCTGTTGTGGTACCTTTATGGCACTGCCACATAAATGCAATGTCACACTGCAACATGTAAGTTCTTTTCTTGAAGTCATAAAAAGAGACTAATGCTCAAAAGTTATAAACTTCATAGGGAGTGAGCTAAAAAAGTACTCGAGTCTTTTGAAGTTTGATAGGAAATGCTGGTTATTTAGTGTAATAGTTTAATTTTAGCGTAACTTTTACTATTTTCTTTTGTTCGAATATAACTTTTGGCCTTCAAAGTTTACTTCCTTTTTAAATTGGATCTTTAAAGAAGCAGCACCTTGGATTTCAGTACGTTCAAGATTCAACATTCACAAATAAGTGACATGACTTGTTTACTTCATTTTCTAACATTACAATCTTCATTCAAGATTTCCTGCTAAGATTTGGGGATCTTCCTGAAGAGTGACTAACTTTGGGGATTTTTAATTTCTACCAACATTGGAGATGTTTTGCTTTCTTTACTTTCTTTTCAGTTTTGGATTTTGTTTCAGGTTGATGATATCTTTTGCAAGTAGCATTTACTTACATTCTTCGATTATGCACTTCACCAAGAAAGAAGAAAAAGGCTTGCCTTATTTTATTTTTGCGCCTAATACTTACGCCGGGGAGGCTATTGCACTTTAGTGTGCCTCACACTTCAAAAAACATAGTTCATTTCTTCCTCTTTCTCTCTCTCTCCCATTTTAATTCATAATATTCAAGTTATAGTTACTATTTAGTTAATAGTGTCCATTTAATCCTTTTGTTTTAAGTGTGATTAAGTTTTTTATTTCCGAGTTCAACAATGTGGGAAACATCGAACCTTCAGATTATAAAGTCTCTCCCTCCCCATGCCCATGTTGCCTCCTTCCCTCTCCCCCCTCACGTCAGTCTTTAATTATGTAAATATAGTTCTCTTCGCTACTGTGTCGATTTATTTATTTCCTAAAGTATTAAATACTTATTTAAATTGCCAGAGGAAAAATAATCCATCCAAAATTGTTTGTTTATCAAGCAATTTTCCTAAACAGGTTTCATCATAAACATGTCTACAAAGGTCAACCTAAGTCTTTCCTAATTGTCTTAGCCATCGCACAGAGCTGACCAAGAAAATAGTCATAGGCGAGGGGAACTCTTCTTCGCCAATGGAAAAACCTACAAACACTACTTGTAACAAAACCACGATCGCCATCCTCAAACATAGCTCAAAACTCAAAAGATTTTAAAAACAAAAACAAAAACCCCCCATTGAGAAAAACCATTGCATGCAACAGAATCAAAATCCTGTTTAAACAAGCTTATCACAGGAGAATGAAGAAGCAAAAATCCTCTTCGAAAAACCCCCTTCTACTGGAACTGAAGAAAATCCCCAAATTAAAGCTACTAACAGCATCTCGAAGGGCCATATTCAGGCTGCCACAAAACTCGTAAAAGAACAAAAAGTACAAAATCGAATCAAAATAGCTAGTAATCGAAAAACCGCTACAGAAATTGCGGAAATCACACCCCAAAAATGTACATTTCTTATAAAAAAAAAAAATCCAGTAAAACCTAGGGAAATCGAGAGAGACAGAAAGAACACTAAAATGTGGAGGAAAAGGAAGCATACCTGGGTTAGGAGTATTGGGGAAGAAATTGAGAAGAGAAATGAGTATTGTTGATGAGCGGAAGAGCAAGGTAAGGTAGGACGACAATGGTGATGAGAGAAATTGAGAGGGGAAGAGAGGAGTGAGATTGGGGTTGAAATTGGAAGTTTCGAATTTTTTAGGGTTAAAATATAGATTTTGTTGAAGGCGACATTAACTTCTTCTTCTCTTTCCTTTTCTGTCTTTAATCCCTTTGAAGTTTGTCTTTTTTTTTTTTTTTTTTTTAATTAAAATAATTAATTAATTGTTATTTATGAATCACCCACCCAACCACTCCAAATAAATGTGATACCAAAATTAAAAAGAAATATATATAAAATAAGAGTTTTGAAAGGGTCAAAATGATCCACCATTTTTCTATTATGTAAATTCAAGACTTTAATTTTTTACCATTCAAAATTGGTGGGTGTAATTCAAATCATTATTATTTTAAAATTTTTAACCATTTTTATCATCCATCTTTCTCATCAAATTACACCTTAAAATTAGATAGATACGGTAAATGTTGCAAATTTAACCATAAACTTTTTTTTAAAAAAATTATAATATTAACTCTTCAGTAAATTCTCGCTCTAAACATAGTTAAAATCAGTTCTCTCTTATATATTTGATGGATTATAAACACGTGTATATATATATATATAGAATTGATAAAGTTTTAAAGAAAAATAATTAACTGGTTTAAGAAGTTTTTTACCCTCTTTTTAGGTTAAAACTAAAGGGAATCATCGTAGTTGAAGTAAGGGTAAAAATTAAAATATTTATTGTAGATAGGTTTTTTTAGTCATGTAAAGAAGTGGAAAAATCGTCATCTTTAACCTTAGTTCATAGGTGGAATTTAACTCTTAAAACATTATCTTTAAAATCATGATTTCAACATAAACATAACATCATCATTGAAAACACTGTCATGGTCTTACGTGTTCGAAAACATGATTTAGAAACAAATGTTAAAAATGATAATAATAAATAATTCAAACATGAAATGTATAACAATCTATTCTGACCTAGCTTATGCATGTGTCATAGTCTTTGGTTGTGATGTCGTCGTTAGTCGTACACGGGCGCCTTGTCTTTACCTGAAAAATGATGTAGTATACGGCCCTGAGTATTTTGAAGAATACTCAGTGAGTGACCCTACTATAGGGGTCGTAAAAATGCAAACACGTGCAATGATGCTCTAGGAACTTGGCCTCTAAGTCCGAACTAAATTGGATGTCCAGTACTTCCTTACACACGACCCACACGTGTGAACGTAAATCATCCAAGCGCTTCACACCCCCTTGGACCCATCATAGTCGAGCTAGTTGTCTGTAGCGATGTTTGGAGGTCAGTAGAACTCTGAGTGTGGCATGATCACCATCATCATCGTAGCGTAGGCGTCCATACTCATCATCGTAAAAGGGGAAGTATCCCGATGTATATGTACACATAAAAATGCATGAGGTCCCTATGGTTTCTCGTTTTTAAAGCATGTTTATGGCACAACCCCTAATTTCATCCTTCTATTACTATTAGTAATATACATGCATTAGTCTTCATTCTTTCATCATCATTAATGTTAACTAAGGTTGTGTCCTATGAAAATCGTCTTCATCATGTTGTATGACATTCATAAAATGTTTCTCATCTTAATATGGAAAATAACGTCATATTAAGGACATAACATCATTTACGTCATCATATTAGCATGCATCGTCGTCATCATAAACACATCATAAGCATCATAAAACATCGTCAAACGTCATCATATAACTCATACATGTCATCATACATCATACGTCGTATGTCATACATCATAATTTATCATCAAGGCATCATAAGCATAAAGCATAAATGACACATGTTGGTACCACTAGGCACGTGTCGTCATACATCAAGCCGAATAATAGGCACGTGTTCGTTCCTTAAAGTTGCTCCAAATGTCGCTGGAGATCGTTTCCTATTAGGTCGTTCATTGCCCTTCGTTAGTATTTCACAATTCTACTCTAAATTCAACTTAAATTTGTGAAATAAGGCCATATAATGAGCTCGATTATCTTATTTTGGGTCAAAATCAACTCTGGAAGGGTAAAAAATATAAGGATCGGTGTAGTATCGTACAACTCAAGCCGAATAATAGGTTTTTGAGCCGCCAAGCTGAAGTTGGAGCCTAGTCGATGGAGTCACGTGCGACAAAGGAGTCGGCGACTACAACACTGACACGTGTTGCTAGGAGAGGTGGACACGGGTGTAGGTCATGTTCGGGTTGAGACATGGATTTCGAGTCAGCTATACGGGTCGTGGGCTGCAAGTGTTTGGGTTACGGTCCGAGACTAATGCAGGTGAATTGGGCCATTGCATACCAATGTCTAGGTTGCAGGTCTACGTGGGTTGAGTTGATTCTGTGACGGAAGCGAGTAGGCTGATAGATGATTGAGTTGGGTTGATGTAAACAGGTAGTCCAGATTTAGGTTCGACCCGAGGGATCTTGTTTTCTTCACCCGATTCAGTCGAGAAATCCAGATCTCGCGCACGTGCACACACACACACACGAGGTTTAGCTCTCTATGCTATTTGCTCTAGTCCCTGGCATCTTGTCATTATGTGAAGCATATAAAAACTAGAGTGAGTATAAAACTCAATAAATAGCCTGCTTTTAACACATTTTAGAAAATATGTCATGAATTAAATATTCCTAGAATTCATTGAAAAACAAAAGTAAATATCAATAGAAAAATGAAAATGAAGTAAGAATAAGTTCAAAGTATGAAGACGCCCTAATCTAACTTAACGGCTAAAATTTAAACATAAATGCAACTACCCATACAAGGGGTGTTTGACATTCACTTTGACGTTCACTGTAGCGTTCTCATTCGTACAGGGGTGCTTGATCTTTACCACTGTACGTGACCTTTACCAAAAAATAAGAGTAACACATGGCTTGAGTATTTTAAAAAAATAGTTGGTAAGTAGCCATACTATTGATGCTAGGTACCATACTCTAAACCTAACTATACTATTAAGCATAACATAAGTTCTATCCTAAGAACCTTGGGAGGTTATATGTTATGGGTTCCAAGTCCTTAAAACTTGGTCGGTCTAATTCCTCACCGTGACTTATGCATTTGTGTGAGCCTTTGTTCTTGAAAAAGTTTAAAGGTTATATGTTATGGGTTCCAAGTCCTTAAAACTTGGTCGGTCTAATGCCTCACCGTGACTTATGCATTTGTGTGAGCCTTTGTTCTTGAAAAAGTTTAAAGAGAGTATTCTATTAGGCTATCACTTTAGCTCCACATACAATGCATGGTGTTTTTCCTTGTCATAAAACACTCTCCTAAAACCAACTAGATCACAAGGTCACTTGGAAAAACTTCGGTTAAGGATTTTGGTTGAGATTCAAAATGCGGATTTAGTCCATGGTTGCATTAATATTCCACTTCGTACACTGCGACATAGTTTGAGTTCTGACATCTTGCAAATAGTAGTAAGACATTCCACTGAAACGAGGAAAATATGAGATCATGATGTACCGTGAAATAGGAGGTCTAGGGTGACGTAGAGCATAAGGCAAGTCTAGAAAGAGTGGTAACTAGTGGTCAGGAAACTAACCTACTTGGCTTGGCTATTAACCCTAGAGAAAGAGTCATAAGTTCTTAGGTTTATAGTTCTTACTCTTAACGGTTTGTTATAAAAGGACTTAAGGCATAATCTAAGCATACGACGTTCTATAAAGTTTATAAACCCTAATTGAAGTATACATGTCATAATCATACCAAACCCACATAAAACTATATATAATTCATTTATAACATCATAAATAGGCGTCATGCAAATTTTTATATCATTTACCGTTCATTAAGGATATAAAACAACAGTGGGCATAGTAGAAGCATTTTTATCATTTTCACCTTTAATGTTGATTTATACCTAAAAAAACATGCACGTGTGACCTTCAAATTCAAAATATATTAATCTTTCATGAAGTTAGGCCATACCGTGTACAATGAATATCATTTAATGGGTCAATTTCTTATATTGCTCAGTTTTAGGTCCTATTATAAAATTTCCAAGTAAAATGTTCACTTTAAGTCCCTTAGTTCGTGGCATAATCCTTTTATATTCCCTTAATAATGACTTAACTTAATATTCTAGGACATTTTTAAAACGAACCCTACAAGTATTTCTTAAGAAAAGACTGGAATGACAATTTACTTGCTCGGGCACTATCGAGAGCTTAGTTCAAGTCCTTCCCAAGCTTAAAATCCATCAAATTTTCTTAGATAGGTCCCTTAGTGCCCAATTCTATGGACACGAGTGCAATTCTAGGTTTATACTGGATGGACCTATAGTTAATAAAAGACCTGCTAAAATTTTCTTCATATTTATTTAATGTAAGTTTGCTTAATCCTTAATTTGATTCCAAACTTTCTACTTTGCAAATAAGCATTCATTCACCGGGAACACATAAGCAACCTTGCCATAACAAACCATTGTCTGATGAAACCGAGAACCCTACTGGTTGATCCGCCTCTTTTTGTTGTAGAATCTTCCTGAGATATGGGTTATGTTTCTTTGTTTTATATTCTAATATCGTTTTAGGGTTTAGGATTAGATTCGAGTCATCATCCAGATAGGACAAAGGAACGATTAGACCCGAGTCATCGTAGAGTCGATTCAAAATGGAATGCAAAGCCAAAAAATTTACCATATTCTAGTGAACTCCAATTTTGATTCATGCAAACCTTTCCTTCAATTTGTCTATCTACAACTCCTCGGGTTCATTCTCTTTATATATATTTTTTTTTAGAGTTCTAGGTGCACTTAAATTTTCATCTCTACTCCCTGAGATCCATCTAAATCATTGCACTTCCTGCATATAAGTTAGGGTTGTTGTCGTCTATCTCAGGCTCTAGGGCGAGTCTAGCTGATATGGAGGAGTTGTACTCTTGATAGGTAACGTCTAATGTTATACAAGTTACTACTGAGCACTAGTAGGAAGCTCCTTTAATGATGCCTAATAAGCTCCTTATTCCTATGTCATTCGAGGGTATAGTTCTTGATCTGTAACGACCCTAGATTTCTATTAACCTAAAGTCACTACCGTCATCATAACCTATTCTATTATGCGAAATTAACATCATCATAAAATATTGTCATGGACTTACATGTTTAAAAGCATCTTTAAAACGACATATGGAAATACTAAATAAAAACAAGTAAAACATAGTAAAAACACCTTATACTAACCTAAGACTAAGAAAATAAAATACCACTATCCTATGAACGTGTCATGGCCTCTACTGCCTGTATAAAGGTTTCTTGTCTTTACCTGAAATATAAGTAGCACATGACTTGAATATTTTAAAGAAAAACTCAGTAAGTGACCCATTATTGGGGTAAGAGAACTCCAAACACATGCAACTCATGATACAGGGAACTATTGTTAAAACCATCATACCGGTGGCCTCCAGTCCGGACAAAATTGGATATGTAGCACTTACACACGACTCATACGTGTGAACATGGATCCCTAGATGGTTTGTGTTGGCTTTTTGGCATTTCATCTCACTTTAATTAATTTCAATCAATTAATTGATTGATGTTTTGATAATAACAAACCTACTTTTAATTATTAACTATTTTCAGTATTTTGAACTGTCCACCGTATAAGGTCGGGAATAACGATGTCAATGACTTTTCAATTACTCAAATCAAAGCTAAAACGAAGAAATTACAGTCGAGACAACATACCCGACGAATGATGTGGCAGCAAAATCAAAATGATGGACAAATCAAAATATATAAAAGTATGACATTTATAATTTTAGAAGAGTAACTCATGGTGGAATTTTTCTTATTATTATATTTCTAAATAAAATTATTTTTACAGAATATAAATTTGATTCTAATGATTAATCACATCAATTTTTGTTATTACTATATTATATTATTATATTATTATATTTTAAAATTGTGGTGGTTACTCACATCGTTTTTATTATTATAATATTATTATATTTATAATAAATTTTGAAACTTTAATTTATCCGTTACTCACATAACTTTTTATTATTATTATATTATTATATTTATAATAAATTTTGAATTTGTCATTTGACCGTTACTCAAATTGGTTTTTATTATTTTTATATTATATTATTATTATATTTTAAAAAAAATTAAATAAATGAATTTGGAAAAATTTCTTATTTATTTATTTTTAATCTTCACCTTTCATTATTCCTAACACAATCCAATGGTCAATATTAATTCCTACATTTTGCCATTTTTCTTCTCTATATAAACTCATCAACCTCCCCACATTCTAAACACACAACTTCCATAAATTCTCTAATCCTCATTTGTTCAAAGTCTCGATTGTTTGTTGCTCTCTCCAAGCTTCCAATTTTATTTTTATTCATCTTATTCTTGAGAGAGATTTTTGTATTGTATTGTGAGAAAATAGTTGTGAGTGCTTCAAATTGTAAATTTACTATTTGATAGAGTTGTGGTGTGTTACTATCAAATTCAAATACTTGTACCGGGTTGATCCTGCACCGTGGAAAGGATTGAGTTTGCTCTTGAACTCATAAAAAGAGCAGTGTAGCGGTTTGGCTCTGATCCATGGAAAGAGTCGAGAAAGTTGTTTATTCAAATTCCCAAGAGGCGCTTGGGGAGTGGAGTAGGTCGAGTTTGACCGAACCACTATAAAACTACGGTGTCATCCTTTCTAACTCTTTCCTATTTAATTTCAAAATTATTATTGTGATTTATTGTATGTTCTACTTATTGTTGTTTTGACTTGAATTATTTTGTTATAATAATTATCATCTTCTACTTATTTGTAAAAAGTTTCATCATTAGAAAAATTAATCACGTTTAAACACTTTTATCATTAAAACCCGATTCACCCCCCCTCTAGGGTTGCCATACCGATCCAACAATTGGTATCAGAGCAGGTTGCTCTTATAGATTTTTTTTATCTAAACTTTATTGTTCGAGCTTATGGCAAACCTACGTGTTAAAAATGGTTTTAGTGAAGGACAATCAACTTCTAGACCCCTTATTTTGATGGAACAAATTATACATGTTGTAAAGCTAGAATGAAAATTTATTTGCAATGTTGATTATCAATTGTGGTTAAATGTTAGTAATGGTCCTTACATTCAAATAAAAATTGTTAATAATATTGAGGTGCCTAGATTAGGAGAGGAATTTGATGAGCATGATATGAAAAAATGTTCTTTGAATGCTAATGCTATCAATTGTCTTTACTGTGCCTTAAGTAATGATGAATTTAATAGAGTATGTATGTGTTCTTCGTCATATGAAATTTGGAAAACTCTTGAAGTAACTCACGAGGGAACAAATCAAGTTAAAGAAACAAAAATTAGCACGTTAGTTCATGATTATGAACTCTTTAAAATTGATGAAAATGAACCTATTGGTGATATGTTTACTAGATTTACTAATATTCTATATGCTTTGAAAAATCTTGGAAAAGTATATTCTACCTCCGAAAACCCAAAAAAAATTCTTAGGTTTCTACCTAAAAGTTGGAGACAAAAGTCTGAAAATGTAATTTCTCAATTTTTAGGTAGAGACCTAAAAAATTTTCTTACATTTTCAGAAGTAGAATATAGTTTTCCAAGGTTTTTCAAAGCATTTAGAATATTAGTAAATCTAGTAAACATAGGTTCATTTTTATCCATTTTAAATAGTTCATAATTATGAACTAACATGCTAATTTTTGTTTCTTTAACTGATTTGTTCCCGGTTACTTCGAGAGTTTTCCAAATTTCATAGGACTAAGAACACATACATACTCTATTAAATTCATCATTACTTAAAGGCACAATAAAGACAATTAATAGCACTCGCATTCAAATAACATTTTTTGATATCATGCTCATCAAATTCCTCTTCTAATTTAGGCACCTCAATATTATTAACTATTTTTATTGGAATGTAAGGACCATTACTAACATTTAACCAGATAATTAACAGATTGCAAATAAATTTTCATTCTAGCTTTCCAACCTGTATAATTTATTCCATCAAAATAAGGGGGACTAGAAGTTGATTGTCCTTCACTAAAACCATTTTTAACACGTAGGTTTGCCATAAGCTCGAACAATAAAGTTTAGATAAAAAAATCTATAGGAGCAACCTGCTCTGATACCAATTGTTGGATCGGTATGGCAACCCTAAAGGGCGGTGATAGAGTTTTAACGATAAAAGTATTTAAATGTGATTAATTTTTCTAATTATGAAACTTTTTACAAATAAGTAGAAAATAGAATAAAATAATTCAAGTCAAAACAATAATCAACTAAAACATGCAATAAATCACAATAATAATTTTGAAATTAAATAGGAAAGAGTTAGAAAATATGACACCGTAGTTTTATAGTGGTTCGGTCAAACTCGACCTACTCCACTTCCCACGCGCCTCTTGAGAATTTGAATAAAGAACTTTCTCGACTCTTTCCACGGATCAGAGTCAAACCGCTACACCACTCTTTTTACGAGTTCAAGAGCAAAACTCAATCCTTTCCACGACGCATGAGCAAACCGGTACAATATTTGAATTTGGTAGTAACACACCACAACTCTTTCAAAGAGTAAATTTACAATTTGAAGCACTCACAACTATTTTCTCACACTGCAATAAATAATCTCTCTCAAGAATAAGAATAAAAATAAAATTGGAAGCTTGGAGAGAGCAACAAACAAGGGAGACTTTGAACAAATGAAAATTGGAGATTTTATGGGAGTTGTATGTTGAAAATGTGGGAGAAGTTGATGAGTTTATTTAGAGAAGAAGAGTGACAAAATGTAGGAATTAATATTGACCATTAGATTGAGTTAGGAATAATGAAAGATGGAGATTAAAACTAAATAAATAAGAAATTTTTTTAAATTCAGTTATTTAATTTTTTTAATATAATAATAATATAATATAAAAATAATAAAAATCAATATAAGTAATGGTCAAATGATAAATTCAAAATTTATTATAAATATAATAATATAATAATAATAAAAGTACGTCAGTATCCACCAAAATTTTAAAATATAATAACATAATAATATAATATAGTAATAATAAAAATTGATGTGAGTAACGGTTAGATTCAAATTTATATTTTGTACAAATAATTTTATTTAAAAATATAATAATAAAAAAATTCCACCAATTGTACTCTTCCAAAATTATAAAAGTCATTTATACTAGCTAAAAATTAGTTATACTAGTTAAAAGTCAGTCAGTTAGTCATAGTAACAATAAACGCTCCTGAAGAGTTATACTAGCATAACTAATTTAAACTTGACTCCAAAATTTTAAACTAGGTAAAAGTTAGTCAGTTACTCATACTAACCGTAAACGCTCCTGAAGAGTTGAAACTAGAAGAAAATGATCCAAGAGTATCAGACCCAAGCCGGATCAGTCGAAATGGCGGCCTTTAACCATCAAAAAGTTTATTCTCCGACTGCCTCCGAACCGCTCAAATGGGATGATAAATGAGGTGAGAGACTTCTCAACTTAAGCAATATGGGACAATTTTCCTTGCTCTTTTTCTTCTTCTAATTTTTAGGTTATTACATGATCCTTGTCCTTAGTACCTAGCAGTCTTCATGTCTTAATTGACTTAACTTGTGTCGTGCTACTTTAGGATATGATTATGCGGTAAACACGCTTGACTTGATTTATGTCTTTGAGGTAGCATATTGATTACTTGAAATTAAAGGGTACCTAATACTTGATTGATCTTTGAGATTAGGGGTAGCACATTCATTGCTTAAAAAATCAAAGGCTACCTAAAACATACTTGCTTTATTTCTTAGCTTAGGTAGCACATTGATTACTTGAAAATGAAAGTTCGCCTAATACTTGCTTGCTTAATTCTTGGTCATAGGGTAGCTGATTGATTACTTAAAAATAAAAACTACATGTAACTTACTTTTTGGTTTTGGACAATCCAGGGTTGTCTTAAAGCTTATCTTGAGATAAAATCCTAATTACATGAAAATTAAGTGCATACCAGTTCATCTTGAGTTAGGGTAACCTTTTGATTGTTTGAAAACCAATGACTATCTTAAAACTTATCCTGAGGTAGCTTCATGATTGCTTGAAAATCAGGAGCTAACCTTGGACTCATATTGAGTTAGGATAGTCTCCTTCAGGAGCTAACCTTGGACTCATATTGAGTTAGGATAGTCTCCTTCAGGAGCTAACCTTGGACTCATATTGAGTTAGGATAGTCTCCTTCAGGAGCTAACCTTGGACTCATATTGAGTTAGGATAGTCTCCTTCAGGAGCTAACCTTGGACTCATATTGAGTTAGGATAGTCTCCTTCAGGAGCTAACCTTGGACTCATATTGAGTTAGGATAGTCTCCTTCAGGAGCTAACCTTGGACTCATATTGAGTTAGGATAGTCTCCTTCAGGAGCTAACCTTGGACTCATATTGAGTTAGGATAGTCTCCTTCAGGAGCTAACCTTGGACTCATATTGAGTTAGGATAGTCTCCTTCAGGAGCTAACCTTGGACTCATATTGAGTTAGGATAGTCTCCTTCAGGAGCTAACCTTGGACTCATATTGAGTTAGGATAGTCTCCTTCAGGAGCTAACCTTGGACTCATATTGAGTTAGGATAGTCTCCTTCAGGAGCTAACCTTGGACTCATATTGAGTTAGGATAGTCTCCTTCAGGAGCTAACCTTGGACTCATATTGAGTTAGGATAGTCTCCTTCAGGAGCTAACCTTGGACTCATATTGAGTTAGGATAGTCTCCTTCAGGAGCTAACCTTGGACTCATATTGAGTTAGGATAGTCTCCTTCAGGAGCTAACCTTGGACTCATATTGAGTTAGGATAGTCTCCTGGTTACTTGAAAATCAATGACTATCCTAAACCTTATCCTAAGGTAACTATTTGATTACTTGAAAATAATGGATGAGCCTAGAGCTCATCTGAATCTTAGGGCAGTAGTCTGATTAATTAAAAATCAAAAACTAACCTTGAGCTCATCTTGAGTTAGGGTAACCTCCGGGTTGCTAAAAAGCAAAAGGCTATTATAAACTTATCTTGGTTTAGGGTAGACTTCGGATTACTTGAAAATTAAGAGCTAACCCTAAAACTTAACATGAGGTAACTCTTGATTACAACAAATATAGAGCTCATTTTGACTTAGTGTAGCTCTGATGGTTTGAAATCTAAGGCTAACCCAAGCGTAATATAAAGCTTATAAATACCTTGACTATGATACTTTATAACTTTCAAAGCTCTAAAGTGAGTACAAGACATTCATTGAATGTCCATAATATGTTTTTGAAATTCTAGGCCGATCTTAATCATTATGGAATATTTCCTTTTAAGTCTTATATATGCCTCTAACTTGGTTTGAGTTCTAAACTAGATCGAAATAACTTGAAACCTTGAATATATTTTCATGTCCTAAAGTCTTAAGTTATTTGGAAGATGTTTGGGCTTTAAAATATCTTAAAGAAACCTAGGGACATTTTAGTCCTTTTACTCCTAACTCTTAGTTTAGCTTCGAATCTGTGTTCCAATTATTTTAAAACTTTACATAATCCTTGATCATCATGAAATTTCATAGTATTCAAAGGTTATTTGGTAAAAGCCCATGAACAGGTATGATGGTTTAGTATTGTTAGGATTTAAAATGCAAAGTTTGGTAATTAATAATTTTATTTTTTATAATAATTTTAATTACGGTAGGTGTAACTCAATATTATTCAAGGTATAAAAAATTCAAGATTATTAGCGTAATCTTGAAAGTGATGTAGTTAACATAGGGGAGAATCATGTTCAATTAATAACCTAAGATGCCTATAGTATATGGATAAGGCTAGGTGTCTTATTCGTGTAAATCTATGGATACGATCCCTTTTGTATTTATTACAAATGATTGATCTAAATCGTTGTGGAGACATGTGCCGTGATATCCTATACAATGAGTTTGCATAAAACTGAACCATAAAATATTTTCCCTCTCTCTAAATTCACTAATTTATAAAATTAATATTTCACATGGTAATCATATACAAGTTGATCTTGATCCTGAGTTATGAACTTTGGGATTTATATCCTGATTATTTTATTTGCAATTTAATATTCTCTGGTATGAAAAATTTAAGATTAGTAATGTAATCACGAGTATTATGTGGTTGACATATATGAAGTTCATGTTAAAATAATAACCTAAAGTGTCTATAGTACATGGATAAAGTTGGGTGTCTTATTCTTGTAATGACGAATTGTTACAAATGATCTGATCCAAATCATTAATGTGGAGGTATCTCATTAATGAGTTTGTATGAGATTGACTACGAAATATTTAATCTCTCTTTATTAAATCTATTAATTGAGAAAATTAATATTTCACAAGATGATTGACTCGATTTTAATTATGAGTGAGTTATGAACTCGTGCTTATAAGGGCATGTCCTTTGATTTGCATAGGTGAGAATAACTTTTATAGTTGATTCTAATATGTCTACTATTTTGAGGACGACAAAATAGGGAGCTGAGAACATAATTTTTCTGGAGGAAGACACAATCCTCTCAATGACACGAGAAAATAATAATAATTCTACTGATGTAATTTAAAATAATAATAATAATAATAATAATAATAATAATAATAATAATAATAATAATAATAATAATTACTGAGGCTTGTTTGTGAACCCTAAAGTTGATACTTCTCCCTCTCACAGCCTCAAAACAGGCCCCTGAAGGTCTGTGTTCGTCAACATCAAGCGGCTCTGTTTTGATCGCCGATCGGATCATCAAACATAAAAACAAAACCCTTCAAAAATCTCCGCCCACTATGACCCACTTTCTCGAACCAAGATTCCACCAAACCCCATTTCCCCCCCTTCTCCGCCGTATCCCCAAATCTCCACCGCCCATTTCAATCCAATGCCGCGGCGGCGCCCGCGACCTCCAATCTCGATTAGACTCCATCAACAACACCCAGAAGCTCACCGAAGCCATGAAGCTCGTCGCCGCTGCCAAAGTCCGCCGAGCCCAAGAAGCCGTAATCAATAGTCGCCCCTTTGCCCAATCCCTCGCCCAATTTCTCCATTTCATCACCCAACAAGTCCAACCACACGAAATCGATTTCCCCTTTCTAAACCCTGCACCCGTCGGAAAAGTCGCCCTCGTCGTCTTCACCGGCGACCGGGGACTCTGTGGAGGTTTCAATGCTTCCGTGATAAAAAAAGCCGACACCCGATTGGCCGAATTGAAAAATCTCGATCTGGGTCACATCCTAATCAGCGTTGGAAAAAAGGGTAACTCGCATTTCCGCCGCCGGTCCGACGTTCAAGTCGATAAATACATAACCGGCTGCGGCGGCGGTTCAGTACCGACAGCAAAAGAAGCACAAACCATTGCAGACATTGTGTTTTCTCTGTTCATCAGCGAAGAAGTGGACAAAGTGGAACTAATTTACACAAAATTCGTTTCGTTGCTGAAATGTGAGCCTGTGATTGAGACATTGCTGCCATTGTTGGGCGATGGGGAAGCCATGGGAGATGGGGGGTTTAGATTGACAACGAAGGAGGGGAAATTGAAGGTGGAGAGAGAGGGGAAAACGGGGAATTTGGAGGAAATTCCGGCATTGTTGGAGTTCGAACAAGACCCAGTTCAGATTTTGGATGGGATGATAGCTCTGTATTTGAACAGCCAGATTTTGAGGGCTTTGCAGGAATCGATGGCGAGTGAGGTAGCAGCGAGGATGAACGCCATGAGTAATGCTTCTGAGAATGCTCTGGAGTTGAAGAACTCTGTTTTGGTTGCTTATAATCGAGAGAGACAGGCTAAGATTACTGGGGAAATTCTGGAAATTGTTGCTGGAGCTGAGGCTCTTCAAGGATTTTGATTTTTGATAATTACTCTTACAGAATTTGATCCACAAATTTCATGTAGGCTTTCACAACATGAATGTATGAATGTGATAAATGCAACACCAACTATATTTTTGTATCTTCTTTTTCAATTGGATTGGTACTTAAAATAGGTGTTACCAACCCTTGACACTTGTTCTAACTTAGTCGTGTGGAATTCGGATTTTCTAGATAATATGGCGTATGCTTGAGTCTCGGGTCATGTTTGAGAGAAATATTTTGGAAATTGTGACTGAAGAAATACACTTTGATAGCATATAATTCCGGTAGGAAAAACTTTGATAGCATATAATTCAGGTAGGAAAAATTGACAACTAGTCAGATCCCCCTATAGTATATTTTGGCAGCATATAATTCAGGTAGGAAAAATTGACAACTAGTCAGATCCCCCTATAGTATATTTTGGCGCATTTTAGCCCCGGCGGGGTGTAGACTTGATTTTGGTGATCGGTTATACACCCCGTATTGGCACAACATGAAATAGTAAAAGGCTATCTAAGATGAAAACATGTAAAAGGGGTTTGGAACGGCATGCGACCATAGGCAACATGCCTTAGACAAGCATAACTGTGACACTCAACACTCGAACACACCAGAGATAAAGTTCAAAACAAAACTAAGGTAAAAGAGAGAGATAAGAGTAAAAAATAACTAAGGTAAAAGAGAGAGATAAGAGTAAAAAATATATTAGTAGAGAAAATGTGAGTTTGGAGTAAAAAATATATTAGTGGAGAAAATGTGAGTTTGGCTATAAGAAAGGAAGAAATGAATGTAGGTTCCTCTCGTGTATAACTGTCTCATGTCTCATTATGTCAGCATAACTGTCTAGTACCTCCTTGATTTCGCTTGAAATAGTTTCCTCAGTGGTCACTCTCATGTCTCATTATGTCAGCATAACTGTCTAGTACCTCCTTGATTTCGCTTGAAATAGTTTCCTCAGTGGTCACTTCTTCTATCAGTGGTATAGCCATAAAGGTAGGTTCCTCTAGTGCGAGTCCTCTTTTCAATTGTATGGCCGAGATCATTCTAAGATTACCTGGTTGCTTGATGCTTGCAGGTATTACTGTGGGGTTGCGGTCGATGATCACCAAGCATTTCGCTAATGGCATTGGGATAACTTTGTGTTCTAGGAGGAAGTCCATCCCAAGTACCACGTCAAAGTCGTCCATGTGAATCACGACAAGGTCCAACTCTCCTGTCCAAGCCCCTAATTTGAAGGGGACTCTTTTAGGAACTCCCACAATAGGCAAGGCCTCGAAGTTGACCGCTTTCATTTTTTCGGGGTTCTTTTCTATGGTGAGTCTCAATCTTCGTGCTTCTTGATCGGCGATGAAGTTGTGGGTCGCTCCTGAGTCTATCAAGGTGCTCTTGCTTGATCGAGAGTTTATTGTCGCAACTACGAACATGAGCCCTTTCTCTATTATCTCTTTTAGGTCGACCTTCCGTTGGAGGGCTGACAAGAGTTTGAGCGCGCCCATTCGGGGTTGTCTTGATCTTCCTTCTTGTCTGGCATCGTCCCGTCTCCTGTGTCGTTGCTCTCTTGAATGGACACTTGGAGTGCACTGAGAGAGGCCCGATGAGGACAGTAGGACAGTCTGTGGGGGGCCTTTACACAACAGGCATTGTAAAGATGTTGTCGGGTGGTTCTTTTGAGGGTAAGGTCCTCGAGATGTCCCCGCTTAGTTGTTCTGAGGAGGTCTATCTGTCCACCACTTGGTCTGTCGTTACTTCCGTTTGGCCTATTGGGGCTTCCATTTTGATGACCTGACGGTTTATATGTTTTGCCCCCAGTGTTTGGGGCCTGTGTTGTTCTTCTTTGGTAACCCGCTTCGTTCCCATAGTCTAGGAGTCTCTCAACGCTGGCAATTGCGGTAGCTAGATCTTGGACCTTTTTCTCGTATATTTTTGTTTTGGCCCACGGTTTTTCCCATTTATAAAGAAGAATACATTGTCCTTCTCTGATGTGCCCCTGATATCTAGCATCAGGGTCGAGAACTATCTGACATAGTCCCTTATGCTTCTAGTTTGCTTTAGGGATATTAGTTTTTCCATTGCTAGATGTTCTACATTTTCGGGGAAGAATTGGTCCCTCAACTCTCTCTTGAGGTCTTCCCACGAGTCGATGGTGCACAATCCATTCTCGATGTCTTGCACCTTCGTACGCCACCAAAGTTTGGCATCGTCTATGAGATACATCGAGGCTACTGTCACCTTTATGTCGTCGGTACAAGCCGTTGTGGCTTTGAAGTACTGTTCGACATCAAAGATGAAGTTCTCCAACTCTTTGGCGTCCGGGATCCCTTTGAAAGGTCTAGGGTCTAGGAACTTCAGTTCGTTGGATCCTGTATTAGTTTGCCTAGCCGTGACGTTCTCCATGGCTTTCATGGTCACCTCAATTCGGGTGCTCATGGCGGCCATCTTTTCTTGGATGTCATCGATCGTTGTTCTGAATTCATCAGCTAATCCATTGAACAAACTCATCATTGTATTTTGTAGCACGTTGAACTCTTCGCCACGTTCCTCCTTGTGCGCGACAGAGTTATCGGGGCTACCAGACGGTCTTGGTCTGCTCGTAGGAGCAACTCTTCCTTCGAGCGAGGTCACTCGAAACATCAGTTCCGCGATTGGCAACCCATCCAGGCGGTTGCCCATTGCGTCGATTTCTACGACTTTTCCATTCAATTCTGTCACCCGTGCTTCCAGGAAGTGGATGGTGTCAGGGACTTCTTTGAGGAACAGCATTTCCTCCTCTATTAAAGTAAGCCGGTCGGCTTGTGATTTGGGTGTCGACTTTGTCGTCGACATGTTTTCGGTCTTTGCTATGTCACGGAGCTAACAAAGCTCTGATACCACTTGTCACAATCACATTTTTGATGGCAGGGGACTTGCGATTGTGTGACACTCACTTTCCAATGACAAGTGAGCTAAGCCAATTCGTTCTTGCGTCGCCTACGGTCAAGCAACGTATGCTCGAGCCTCTGGTCTCGGTTTTAAGAGAATGTTTTAGAAAACGAGGGCAGAGAGATATTTTCGAAAGAGAGATTTTTTAAAAAGACGTTATATAAGCAAGCAAGAGAGAAATAACAACGGCTCACAATATATAACCTTGGGTAGGGAGAAGTTAACAACTAGTCGTATTCCCCTATAGTACATTTTGAGGCATTTCATGTCGACAGGCCTAGACATGATATTTTTGAGACGACATTCTTTGTAGAAATACAAAAGTAAAATACTAGAATATGAAAAGACATAAAGAGTTTGGCTTGTCATGGGCATGCGGCCATGGGCAACATGCCTTGGACGAGCATGACCGTGACACCAGACACGCGCCTAGGTGAAGTATACTTGCGGGTTTCACGCGCGAGTGCCACGTGCGCGTTTTCTGTACTCGTGGGTCGGCGGTTCGGTTTGGGTGACGGTTTGGGTTGGCTTAGTTGGACCACGAGTCGGTTTGGCGCTAGGTAACGGGTCGGATCGAGTCATCATGCGGGTAGTGGGTTGGAGTTGCTGGCCGCGTGTTGCACGATGGATAGAGTCGCGTCCTCCACTTGGCAGCTGACACGTTTCTCAACTCAACGAGCGATTCGTGTCCTTCATTCATTTGTGCACACTGAATCTGACAACGGTTGATACGTGGCTCGTCGGATATTTTTTCTCTCCTCCTGCCAATCGCAAACATAGAATGATTAGGTTTTTCCCACTTTTCTTATTTTCATATCTTTTAATCTATAATTCAAATTGATTCGGTTTTTTCTTGAATTTTACTTCAACATTAACCGATTTATGGACCACAGAAGTAGGTACGTTCACTCTTACTAGAATGAACTCTTGGAACAGTAGTTTCCGGCCACGATTTCGGCCAAGTTTCTTCACAAAGTCTATGGGGAATATTTCCTAGAACAACATATCAAAATCTCAAGCCTTAACTTGTAAGAAATGGCTCGAATCTAAGGAAAAATCGTGAACGATTACCTTGCGGATCTTCTCGGTTTTGGACCGAAAATGAAGCTTCGATCACTCAAATCTCCTTCTTCCTTCTTAGGAGGAGTTCTTGCCTCAAGGTCGCGATTGGATGCGACTTTTGGCCGTGGTCCAGTGAGTTTTCCTACTGTTCTTTCTTCCTCCTTTCTCTAGGTTCTCTCAACTTTCTCTCTTTTTCTTTTTCTTCTGCAGGTCCTTTGGTAGGTAGGGTTCTATTGGGGCTAGAGGGGCAAAATTACTCATTTACCCCTCTATTGACTTTGACTTTGACTTTTTTTTTTTTTTTTTTTTTGTCTTTTTCTGGGGCTACATATTTTGACTTAACAAAATGCAAAATAGAGATTTAAAACAAATAATAAATGACAATATTCAGAAAAAAAAAAAAAAACAAACGCTTGATAAGTAGCTTGACCATAATAAATTTTTTATAAAAAAAGAAGGCAAAACAAAATACAGAGAGCAAATATCAGCCATGTCTCTTTTCTTGCTTCCTCTTTTATTTGAGGAAACAACATTTAAAACATTAAGCAAAAGCGAGGGATCCAATAGTAAATCTTCATCTTTGTTTACCAAAAAAACAGATAGCAAATATCAAGTGTACATAATTAATACTCAAGTAAACAAAGTACATTTAAGAAGGCAAATACAAATTCTCCACCATGGCTTACACAGCCCAACAAATTTTACACAAAAATATAAACAACAACAATTCAATTGCTATGCAAAAATACCACATTAAAACCCCAAACCAATGTCTTAGCTGTTGTCTCAGACATTTCGCTGCCCATGGCCAAGCTTTAGACGATCCCTTCGACGATCTTCAGTCTCCTTCGACATGTTAAAAGAGTTTGCCTTGTTGGGTTCCAGTTCTCATCATTGTACAGAACTCATCGTAGTTGATTCTTCCATCCTACGAAACCCGAACACACCTTAGTTGCATTTTACCAGAGAAGATTAGCTCGAGTTTCAGACTTAAATATGGATGAACTTACGTTGTCTGCATCGACTTCAGAAATAATCTCTCTAATAGTCTCTTCGTCGCCCATTCCGTAATCTTTCATTGCAGCTTTCAGTTCATCTCTTGTGATATAACTGATAGAACAATAACCAAATTCTCAAAAACACTGAATTAAGTTGTTTCAAAAAGCAGATGAAAATGCTAAAGATGAGAGACTGACCCACTGTTATCCTTGTCAAAATGCTGAAACGCCTTGTAAAGATGCTCTTCTTTTTCTAGCTTGTATCGATGCATCGTAGCAGTGATGAATTCGATGTAATCAATCGAACCATTTCCATCCACATCAGCCTGAAACAGCGATCGAGGTTCTTTCAGTTCATGTCAGGAAAAAGAAATAAGGAACTTCGAGTGGTCGATGATGTTAAATCATATATTACCGCTTCCATAAGTTGTTTGACCTCAGCCTCACTTAGCGTTGAGCCAAGCCGGGCCAGTCCAGACTTCAATTCTGCATAAGTGATGGTTCCGCTGTTGTCCGTGTCCATGTTCGTGAACGTTGTTTTCAGGCCTTGGATCTCTTCCTCCGAAAGGTTTTCAGCTATAACCTGCAATTGTTTCATAAACTACCTGTTAATTCAATCAAGTATAACTTATTCTGAAATATAAGGATGATCACCTTCAGGGCAAGCTTCTTCAGTTTGTTCATTGCTCTAAATTGCTTGAGTCTTGTAAATACTGCACTGTCGATGGGCTTATCCGACGCATCTCCGCCTTCTCTCATCCATGGATGGTCTAAATAAGATACAAAACGGCATACCCCGAGTTAAATGCTACAGACTGACATACCAATTGTTTGCCAATTTTTTTAAGTAAGGATTCAAGAAAGCATTCATAGACATACCGAGAACCTGTGCCGACGTAATCCGTTGTGCTGGGTCCTGAGTTAACATTTTCTTCACCAGGTCCTTGGCACTGTTCGAAATTTTTGGCCATGGATCAGTTTCAAAGTCGATATGTCCTTGCAATATTGCATCAAATATGCCCTTCTCAGTTTCTGCAATAAAGATCATGTTATTCACAATACTGGCCAGGCATTTTTTCGAAAAAGAAAATGCGACAGGATGTTCGATAGAAAGAACATAGCAAAGTGAAAGCGAAAAAGAAAGTAATTCGCTTTTTACCTGCCCAAAATGGAGGTACACCACTGAGTAATATGTACAACATGACTCCAGCACTCCAAATATCGATTTCTTTGCCATATTTACGACGTAATACTTCAGGGGCAACGTAATAAGCACTCCCCACAATGTCTCTGTACACCTTTCCTGAAAGAAGTCAAATACCAATTCTTCAGTTGCTATCACCCAAGTTATCAAGTCAGTTGGGAAACTCGAACTAGGAAATCTTGAGCCATGGTTCCAGCCTCCGCCACATTTTTAAGGAAAGGAGTTTTACAACTATCTATTATAGCCTATAATCATCATAGGATGTATCTTAGAAGTGAACAAAATTTATCAAGACTGTGCTTGGGTGATACGAAATAAGGTTGTCTAAATCAATTAAGACACCTTATTTCGTATCATTGGAGGATTTAAGTCTTATTTAAGTGACTCTTAGCTCTGAATTGTCTTGTTAAAGTGATTGTTAACTTTATATTGTTAGATATTTGAAGTATCAGGCAGATTAATGTTTAGTATATGATCCCATTACTACTCCTCTTCACACTATAACCAGTTCACAGGACAAAATGGATAGATATTGAAGCAAGAACTATTGAGACAAGCAGAGAACCTATCAACTCGACTCTCAAATAGTGTATCATGCATCCTACAAAACGTCAAAGCTTAAAATGTCGTGCTTCATTCTTATAAAATTAAGAAAACACATTAGAAAGTTGTGCAACCAAAGTTAATCATGTTTGAAGCCATCCGCTTCATGAAATAATCTCATATAACAAGAAAGGAAATTGATAAAAAAAAAAAAAACTGAACAGACTAAGATAATTCGACATCGATTGCCCATTCGGTCAGGATGAAGGCATTAACAACTGTTGGAAAGAATAATACGCAAAGATGATAAAGCCATTCGGTCAGGTTGAGGTTATGAATCCATAATGATGAACATTGACCAAGAATAATAGTTCCTATACCCATGTGACTTCAATAATCACAAGTTGATCTCTAGCAATATTTTGTTTTTATATTGAGGTTGACTAACTCTGATCTGTCATTGTTGGATAAGTACATGAATACCACTAACGGACTTACAACTTTTCAAACATTTGAATCAGCATCAGGGTGAATATGGAGTAGTTGGGTGAAATTATTCGAGATAAAATAAAATCGATTTGCATCCCTATACTTACTGTAACGTCTCAGGCCTACCGCTAGCAGATATTGTCCTCTTTGGGTTTTCCCTTTCGGGCTTTCCCTCAAGGTTTTTACAACGTGTCTACTAGGGAGAGGTTTCCACACTCTTATAAAGGGTGTTTCGTTCTCCTCCCCGACCGATGTGGGATCTCACGATTCAAAGTCCTAGTACAGTTTGATTAAATTGGAAGATCAAAACTAAAATTTGCCCCAAGACATTGAACATTTGCAAACACTACAACAGATGATCACCAATAGCAATTGTAGAATTGAAATGTTCATCTAATTCTACCATCTAAAACTTGTAAGCCACACACAAATTCCCACACAATTTACCATAAAATTATCAACAAGAACAGAAAATTCAACTAAAGCAAGCACTGAGAAACATTCAATCAAAAAGGCATGAAGAAAAAATCCAATGAACAGAGCAAGAACCTCACCCTCTTCAATAAAAACAGACAATCCAAAATCTGTGGCTTTGAGCATTGCATCTTCCTCCTTGCTAGCAAGCAGAAAGTTCTCAGGCTTGAGATCCCTATGCATCACCCCCATGAAATGGCAGATGTGAACCACATTAACAATAGACCTGCAGATTGAGGCAGCTGCTTTCTCACTATAATGACCCTTTGCAATAATTCTATCAAAAAGCTCGCCACCAGCGCAAAGCTCCATGATCAAATGAACCGATTGCTTGTCTTCATAAGCTCCCTTGAACTCAACTATGTTAGGTTGCCCACTCAAATGCTGCATAATGTGAATCTCTCTTCTAATATCATCCTTATCATTTCTAGTCACAAGCTTCCTTTTGGAAATGGATTTGCAAGCATATTGCTTACCAGAGGAATTCTCGGTACAGAGATAAGTAACCCCAAATTGCCCTCTCCCTAATTCTTTCCCAATGGTGTAATGCAGCTTAACATCCTCTAATGGCTTCCCAAGAATCGAATCAGACCTGAGGACGGTGTGCCTGGGGCTTCTGGGAGGACCGGTTGACTTCGCCGCCGCCGAGTGGTGACTCTCCGGCGACTGATGGGAGTGTTGAGCTGGGCCTTTTGGTTGGTGCTCGTAACGATCATACTGCGGTTTGTATTTGCCTTTGCTTGAGCACACGCCCATTCTGGATCAAATCGACGATACCCTCACTGAAATAGAAGATTAGAAACTCGAAAATAAGACAATCACAGATGGAAGATTGGTCGAACACAGCTGATTTAGCTGAAACTTGGATTCAAAAGTTAAAGCGGATTTATGGAAATGGGGATCGAAGGTTGAAGGGAAGAACGATGGAAGCTATGAATCTGAAGCGGTTGAAATTGGTCAACTATTGTCCATTGTTGAAGGGGAAGAAGAACTTGGGGTTTTGTAAAAAATAATAATAATAATAATAAATAAATAAATAAATATATTAATTTAGAGTAACAGAATTATTTGAATATGTAAATTAGGTTATAAAAAATTTATATTATATTATTTATATTATATTATTTATATTATATTTAATGAGCGAACACAAACAAAAAATTTATATCCAACTTTCTTCGTGTTGTCATAACATTCATCAGATCCAAAAATATTATTTTTTTTATAAAAAAGGGTATAAAGGTAAAATTATATTTAATGAGTGGGGACACAAACGTAATTTTCAATCCAAATTTTTTAAGTCCAAAGAATTATGGATGCGAAAAATATATAAACTAAAAAAAATAAATAATTATATAATCCATAAATTCTCTCTCAAATAAATAATTTTTTGGGACTATATATATATATTTTTTTTTTCTTTTCTTTTTTTTGCTAATTTAGGGAATGATCATGGATTTATAAACAATGAATACTATCTCCATTGGGACGAGGCCTCTTGAGAAGCCAAAAACAAAACTATGAGAGCTTATACTCGAAGTGGACAATATCATATCATTGTGGAGAGACGTGTTCATCTAACATGGTATTAGAGCCATGCCCTAAAATTAGTCGTGCCAATAGATTGGTAAATCCTCAAATGTCGAACAAATAACTCCAAAAGAAAAGGAGTCAAGCCTCCTCGAAGGCAGTAAAAAATGACTAAGACTCCAAAAGAGTTGAGCCTCGATTAAGGGGAGGCGTACTTTGTTCGAGGGGAGGTGTTGGATGATGAAAGTCCCACATCGGCTAATTTAGGGAATGATCATGGGTAAGGAATCTAAGACTCTAAAGGAGTAAAGACTCGATTAAAGGGAAGCGTACTTTGTTCGAGGAGAGGTGTTCAAAGTGGACAATTTCATACCATTGTGGAGGGCCGTGTTCATTTTAGAAATCTAACTTATTTAAGACATCGAGATTAACATTTGCAATAATAATTTAAAAATAAAAACTTATTGGTCAACTATTTAATTAATAAATAATGTGACTAGACTATATTTATTGATTTCGGTGTTATTGAAATAAAATAAATAGTTATGACAAAATATTGAGACTATTAAATAATAGAATAGTATGTTAAAAAATTAATTCCCATTTAATAATGATTTTTTTTTTAGTCAAATTAGAAAATAAAAATAAAAATAAGTTTCAAAAACTTATTTTTAGTTTTCAAAAATTGACTTATTTTCTTTTAAAATAAATACGGTAGAAACTAGATAACCAAGCTTAAGAAATTTGTAGATAAAAGTAAATGTCTATTAAATTGATTTTTAAAAATAAATGACAAAATTATATTTTAAATATATTTTAACATGTTTTTTTTTTATTATTATTAAAAGTGGATTTTATTTATTTTTATATTCAAATTAGAAGCAAACAAAATTCTCTCATTAATTTTTTTTCTCACCACTTTATAAATTCCATTAAAACGTTTCAATTTTACGTGAGTCGTTTAGTTTTACCTAAAAAATATTTAATAATAATACGATAAATTCAGTAAGTGACTCTATTACTAGGGTCGGAAAATGGAAATACAAACGATTATGGAATCATGTTTATAGTTTTAGGTCCAATTTTATTTTTACGTGATGTATAGCTACATGGGGACCCATTAGGAGAATGCCCCTGTTTTCGTAAACCTTAGGTCTACATATAGGTCTACGAACTCTCGTGCAACCAACCACAAAATGAAATAGGATCCAAATTTATTCTTATAGACACACGCATGCACAAACATAGGAGAAGTAATTCACGCTCAATATCTACGTATAACATGCATGAGGTTCAACCAAAAATCATAGTTTTATAGGATGAATCATGACCTTTCTAAGTAAGACTAACATACATAATCATGGCGTTTACGACATACTATATATCATATTTCACTTCATGGTGTCTTGAGAGTCATACAAGTGACATCATGGTCATAAAATTTAGATGCATGGATGTATGATACTTCAAATAAATACATACATAGTCAGATCATTATCACATAATGTGTAATAGACAACATAAAATTTCGTTTGTGTTCAAATGATAATGAATCGACCCAAAGAAAAGTTGATACCAACTCATAAGGAATCACTACAAGGAAAAGAAGAATTTCGATTACCTTATTGATCAAATATCTCGAGGTGAGAATACTTGTTTGAGATTCAAATCACTTCATAAGTAAGATTGATCATGTCAAACTTGAATGATTCTAAACATATAATCTAAACTACATAGAATTTCAAAGAAACTTTAACTCTTGGTTGAAAGAAAGCACAAATGCTCTTTTTACTACATTTTCTAAGTCTCGTTTACAAAGATAACATACATGGCTTTATATAACCTCAAAATGAAAATCTATACGTGGAATTCCAAGAGTTGTAACTTTGATATTTTATAACCATAATTAGCCACTATGTATACTTTATAACCATAAATCTTAAAATACATGAATGAAATATATAACTCTAAACTATCATCCACCCAAACTTTTTACCCATTTAAGAATAAATGAAGCTTGATTCTTCTTTAATAATGGGGCATGAATTGCAACATCTTGTGATAATTTGAACAACATTTTCTTCATATCTTCCTTGAAGTTTATATTTCATGATTGATGTCTTGGTTCATATCACAATCACTGTTCTGTTGCCACGAGAATGCGATTGTGACAAATGGTATCATAGTCGAGTAAGCTCATTGAATTGTAGTACACAAACATGTCCACTGTAAAACAACTGGGCATGTTCCAGGCTGACTGATTTGTAGAGATCAAAGATCAATTACTCTACTTGAGTGAAGTTTCTAAGGGAATGAAACTTTTGGGATCTTGTATGAATGAGATTGCCGCTAAAGCTGACAGGATCAACGAGATGACAAGGCGCCTTGGTGTAATGTTGTCCATGAATTAATGGCTAGGGTCAAGGCCCTAGAAGACAAGACCACAACTGCTAGTGGCTTCACATGGGGATGGATTGATGGGTTATGTTGCTCGCATGGAACAACAAGCGATCGTTCAGATGGTTTCAGAAGATTTAAGAGCAACCCTTGGAGTGGTTAGGGATGAAGTGGTGGATCTGAGCGCCAGATTAAACCTCACCATGAGAGCGGTGTGGAACCAAACCCCAGTTGGGGGTGCAGTCTAATTCAACAAGATAAAGGTCTTGGAATCCAAGCCCTTCTGCTGGGCTCGAGATGTCAAGGCTCTAGAGAAGTTTATCTTTGACCTCGCACAATACTTTGAGCCACAAATATCGTGGCATAAGAAGCGAAGATCACGTTGGCAACAATGCATGCAGCTGACGATACAAAGTTGTGGTGGAGATCCAAATACATGGACATTCAAGATGGTCGATGTACTATGAACATTTAGGCGAGCTTAATACAAGAACTTCATTCTTAGTTCTTGCTAGATAATGTCGAGATAATTGCAAGAAGGAAGTTAAGGGAACTAAGGCATATTGGCAATAATGGAGACTACATTCAGTAGTTCTCTCGACTTAGGTTGGATATTTGTGATATGTTTGAGAAAGACAAGGTATTCAGTTTTGTTGAGGGGTTAAAGCCATAGACGAAGACCAAGCTCTACGAACAAAGAGTTCAAAACATTTTCAAGGCATATTTTATAGTGGAACGATTATTTGATCTTAGCAAGACATAAGGCGGAACTAGGATTCCACAAGTGGGCATAATAAAAAATATCAACCCAACTCCTCCAAAGGTATGGAAAGTGACAAACGAAGGGAATGTAAGTCCTCTCAACAAAGAGGTAAAACATAAGAGAATGTGACTAATTATCAATTCTTCATACACAGAGAATATATGCTATCAAAGTTATGGTTATTCCTTTTTCGCTTTTTTAGTTTAAACATTGATTTCTTACAAATAATTTTCAACACAATTCCTCACTCACTTTTTCTAAAAAATTTCTTTCAAACGTGACCTAAGGTTCAATAATAGGTCAAGGTTCTCTGCAAAGTTCGACTTCCGTATGACTGACTTTTTCACCGAATTAGAACCAAGTATTGTACAATCGGTGTATCGCTATCATAAGAGTGTAATTGTAAGTAGTTTAGAAATTTGAAAAAAAAAAAAAAACTTTTAATTATTTAAAACAGACCTATATTATGTTTTCATAATTTGTATAATATTAAAAAAAAAAAAAAAAAAAGTGAAATTTGTGAATGAAAGGGGCATTGACCCACTTGGCCACGTGGAACTTGTGTTTTATACGCTCATGCCAAGTAAGAAGCCGCGTGATTGGCTCTCTCTCTCTCTCTCTCTTTCTCTCTCTCTCAAATAAATATTTAAAGGATTTGTTTTTTGTTGTAATTTTCCTGAAAAGAAGAAAAACGCGTTGCCCTTCAAACGCGTTTTCACGTGAACTGCGTCAACCAAGTAAAAACACATTTTCCAAAAAAGTTACTGAATTGACCAACAACAACCCCACACGTATTTACTTTTACTTTAACTCTTTAATTTTTTTTTTTCTCTTTTCACAATTTTTTTTTTTTTTTTTTTTTTTTTTTTGTCTAATTGTTATATCTGTAAGTATAGAAGTCTCCTAAAATTTTATTATTCTTTTAAGGAGTCTATGATATGAGTTGAGAATGAGAAAATCTTCCGAGTACCTGTCACCTTTTCCATCCCTATTCTCCCATTTTTTCTTATGGATCGGGGCAAGAATTTTCCACGGGAAATTTTTCCTTTGTTTAGTCTTTAGAAAATTATTCTTTTTAAAGAATTTTTTTGATAAATAATTTACATTTTTAATATAATTTCTAATAAAAAAATTAAGGATTTATATTTTTCTTTTCAATTTTAAAATATATTAATAATTTATTAATCACGATTTTATATGTTTGAAGTTAAAAAAATACAAAGGTGGTTGAATTAATAAACGCCATATTAATTACATCCAAACAAGACGTTGACTCCAATGCATTAAAATTAATAAAGCTTTGGCCAACTTGGGTCCTGTAATGAGTTTTAAATGCAAAATCTAGTTATGTGGCAGTTTGGGTCGATTTTTTATAATATCTTACAATAATATTTTAAAAGTGGACCAAATAAAAATACTTTCTAAATTTTTTACTTTACTTCAAAAATATTCCTAATTGTTAGATTGAATGGCACGATGACCTATATGGGTCACGACCTCATGTATTTATAGATGCGTATAATGAAGATTACATTCCAAATCTATGATTTGGTAACAAACCATAAAATCATAGATTTGGTAACAAACCCTTCAAATCATAAACTAGTAAATCTTAGACTATTTTAGTATATACAGTTATGATCTATTTTAGGTTTAACACCCCCCCTCAATCTGGACGATGTACTACTAAGTTCAGATTGCGCCTAAAATAGCTAAAAGAAGGAGCTGGCAGTGGCTTTGTCATGATATCGGCGAGCTGATCCTTGGAAGATATGAGTCGAACATCAAGCTGACGAGTCGATACTCGTTCACGAACGAAGTGATAATCAACCTCAACATGCTTCGTCCGTCGATGAAAGATTGGATTGGCGGATAGGTAGGTGGCACCAATGTTGTCACACCATAGGCTAGGCGCTCGCGCTTGCGAGATCCCGAGCTCACGCAAGAGAACTTGGATCCAAATTAATTCGGCAGTGGCATCAGCAACCGCCTTATATTCGGCTTCCGTACTAGAACGAGAAACTGTCGATTGTTTCCTCGAACTCCAAGAGATAAGATTGCCACCAAAGAAGATCACATAGCCTCCAGTGCTTCGACGATCATCAGGATTCCCAGCCCAATCAGCATCTGAAAAGGCACTCAACAAATCAGTGCTGGACTTTGTAAGACACAAACCCATATCAATAGTGTCATGTAGATAACGGAGAATTCGTTTGACTGCCGCCCAATGTATAGAAGTCGGAGAGGACATGAACTGACACACTCTGTTGACACAGAAGGATATATCAGGACGTGTCAGAGACAAATATTGGAGAGCACCAACGACACTTCGATAGCGAGTAGTATCCTCAGGTGAGAGCTTTTCACCACCATTCAATAACAACTTCTCACTGGGAAGCATAGGTGTGGGCACACCTTTGGAGGTGAGCATATTGGTTCTGGCTAATAAATCTCGAATGTATTTATGTTGTGTCAGAATAAGTCCACTAGAAGTATGGCGGACCTCAATCCCAAGAAAATAACTCAAAATACCAAGATCCTTGACGGCAAAATCATCCTGAAGCTGTGTAAGAAGTTTCTCAGTAGCCGTAGAAGATGAGCTGATGATAATAATATCATCAACGTAGATGAGAATATACATCTGAATGCCCGTTTTGTTAAAAATAAAAAGAGAGACATCAGCCTTTGAAGGTGTAAAATCCAGCTGTAATAGTTTGGAGCTAAGGCGAGAAAACCAGGCACGCGGAGCTTGTTTAAGGCCATAAAGCGACTTATCCAGCTTGCAGAGATAACCAGGGTGTTGAGAATCCACAAATCCAGGGGGCTGCTTCATATAAACATCTTCATTAAGAAGGCCATGAAGAAAAGCATTTTGAATATCAATCTGCCGAATAGCCCAACCACGAGAAATAGCAAGAGATAATAAGAGCCGAATGGTAGTGGGCTTAACAACTGGACTAAAGGTATCATCATAATCGACGCCATACTGCTGTTTAAAACCTTTAGCAACCAGGCGTGCTTTGTAGCGATCAATAGAGCCATCTGGCTTTTGTTTGAGTTTGAAAACCCATTTGCAATCAATAACGTTAAGACCAGCACGAGGAGGAACTAAGTGCCATGTCTTATTTTTTTGAAGTGCCTGAAATTCATCATTCATTGCCTGACGCCAGAGGGGATGCTCCATAGCAGTAATATGTGAAGTAGGTTCAGAGGCAGAAGACCGAGCTACAAGATATGTTACTGTTCCATCTGTACGCACCTTGGGTTTTTTGATATTGTGCTTCAATCGAGTACCATACGGATGAGTAGTAGGTGCAGGATCCACATTTGAGGGGACGGCCGTATCAGCCGTTGCGAGGGGAGCAACCGATGCTACAGCAGTTGGTTGACCAACGGCCGAGGATTCGACCGGGCATTGCGCAATATCATCTGCTGGCGGAGAAGCCGATGCCTCAATCATTGGCGGAACAACCAACGCCGATTCGAATGGCAGCGACGCGGAGGATTGTTGCGGCAATTCCGAAGCTGATGTAGACACCAAATTTTCTGCATCCAAAGAGTTAGTAGGCCCAGACATATGCATGTGATCATTCTCCAAATTAGTACTGCTATTACCCAAATGCAAGGTGCACAAATCAGGGGCATTATGCGTCGACTGCATGATTGGGGAAGAATTAGGTGAGACTCTCTTGAATGGAAAAACATTTTCATCAAATATGACATCTCTAGACATATAGACACGACCAGAATCGGTGTCAAGACACTTATACCCTTTATGTGAAGAACTGTAGCCTAGAAAGACACATTCCTTTGATCGAAAAGAGAGCTTTTGTTTGTTATAAGGACGAAGATGAGGCCAACAGGCACACCCAAAAATTTTTAATAAGGAGTAATTTGGTGGGGTATGAAAAAGAAGCTCTAAGGGGCATTTTTTATCGATGACACGAGTAGGAAGACGATTGATGAGATATGTGGCTGTAAGAAACGCGTCGTCCCAAAATTTAATAGGTACATGAGCATGAGCTAGAAGGGCTAGGCCAGTTTCAACAATATGACGATGCTTGCGTTCAGCAGACCCATTTTGTTGATGTGTGTGAGGGCACGAAACACGATGACCAATTCCAAGGGAACGAAAAAATGTGTTATGAATTTTCTGATATTCCCCACCCCAATCAGATTGAACCCACTTGATTTTAGTATCTAGGAGGCGCTCAACATGAGCTTGGAATTGCAAAAATATACGAGGAGCTTCTGTACGATCATGCATCAAATAGATCCACGAAAATTTACTGAAATCATCAATGAAACTAATATAATATTTAAAACCCCCAACAGATGGAGGTGCAGGGCCCCAAACATCCGAAAAAATAAGTTCCAAAGGTGACGAAGACCTATGGGAAAAACTAGTATATGGTAATCGATGACTCTTTGCTAACTGACACGCATTACAAACTGACAAAGATGACTCACTAGCACACGAAATATTATTTAGACGCAAAATGGATTTTATTACTTGAGATGAAGGATGTCCAAGACGAGCATGCCATTGGGCGTGAGTAGTAGATCTGCTCACCAAGGCGTGCTTGAGATTATCGACATCGGATGGCTTAATAGGATAAAGACCAGATTCACACCTCCCATTTAGGAGACTTTTCCTCGACTGTCGATCCTTTATAGAAAAATGCCAAGGATGGAATTCAAAAAATACGTCATTATCACGAGAAAATTTATGAACAGAAAGAAGATGTTTGGAAATTTCAGGCACATGCAAAATATTACGCAACGCAAGAGGACGAGTAGCAGTATTAATTAGAGAATGACCAGTATGCAAAACACGCAAACCTGCTCCATTGCCGACTTGAACTTGTTCACCTCCATGATAACGTTCACGCACAGCGAGACGATCCAGGTCACTGGTGATATGGTCCGTAGCGCCTGTGTCGCTGTACCAATTTGGGTCAATCTTGTAAGAGGAAGTAGCCGCCAGTGCCGTAGGAGGAGCAGAAGAAGGTTCATCTTGATAGGACTCATCCATCCTATGCCAGCAGCGGATAGCAGTATGCCCCACTTTGCCGCAGATCTGGCAGGAAGGACGAGCAGAAGGGCCACGACGATCACCAGCAGGACGAGAGGGTGCATAACCTTGAGAACGACCACGACCGCGATCCCTACGCCCACGATTCTTCTGCTGACCACCACGACTAGCATAATTGGCAGAAGATCCAAGATTTAACTGAAGTTCAGCCTGGTGTTGTAGTTGGCGAGCTTCATACGTCATTAGATGTGCAAACACATCATCAAGGGTGAGGGCTTCACTCTTGGTAGTCATTGAGGTGACGAAGGGATCATAGTCAGGGCCAAGACCAGCGAGAAGATACGCGATCACATCATCATCCTGCAAGGCAGAGCCGGCGGCGGCCAGCTCGGTGGCTAGCCCTTTGATCTTGCAAAAATAATTTGCAGCAGATTGATCTCGTTTCTTGGACGTGGCAAGCTCAACACGAATCTGAGTAGTGCGAGCACGAGTTGACGATGAAAACATCCGCTGCAGGGTATCCCACGCCTCCTTGGACGTAGTAGCGGCAACCACATCATGAAGAATCTCCTCAGACATGGAGGAGAGAAGGCCGCTAAGGACTTGTTGATCCTGATCATACCACTGATTATAGGCCGGATTAGAGACCAGCTCAGCACCAGCAGCAGTTGAGGAAGGGATCAGCTTGGCAGGTGCAACATTGGTGCCATCGAGGTAGCCCATAAGCTTCGTACTCCGTAGGTAGGGGAGGAGCTGGGCACGCCATATGATGAAGTTGTTTTTGGTTAGACGAATTGTGACAACATGGTGTAGAGGGATTGGATATTGTTTAAGGCCAAAAGTCGCCATGGTAGTTGAGACGGTGTTGGAGATGGTGGATGGAGAGGAGGAAGAAGACATGGCGAGGAGTTTAAAAAATAAACCTTGGCTCTGATACCATGTTAGATTGAATGGCACGATGACCTATATGGGTCACGACCTCATGTATTTATAGATGCGTATAATGAAGATTACATTCCAAATCTATGATTTGGTAACAAACCATAAAATCATAGATTTGGTAACAAACCCTTCAAATCATAAACTAGTAAATCTTAGACTATTTTAGTATATACAGTTATGATCTATTTTAGGTTTAACACTAATATCCTTAGTTTTAAATGGACAACTACTATTTTGTTTTGAAAGTTGATAGTGTTGGATCGAGATCCATGCTTTACGTCAGCATTTTGGTACGGATTTCAGAAAGCTTTGGATATTTACCTCGATTTTAGCACTGCCTTCCACTGTCAAATACCCATTTGCAGTGCCTCGGCCTAAAATCCGCAGTGGCCCAAACACCTGCATTCCGCACTTGAGTCAGTGACCCAAAGTCCGCACCTCGACTTGAGAAGCAACCTGCGACGTGTCACCTCCGCACAGTGACACGTGTCGCACTTGTAGACGTTGACTCCTTCAGCTCTAGTGGCTTGGCTCGGCTTGGCTCTGCTCCCCCGGCTTTGATGGCTAAGAATCGACTATTTGAATCGGTAAAGGGTATTTTTGCCCAATTTTCACCACTCCGACCATCCCGAAGTTGGTTTTTACCTTAATCAAGGTAAGTAAGGTCACTATGATACCCTATTTCACAAATTCAAGTTAAATTAGATTAGAATTCCAAAATACTAACGAAACAAAATGAACATCCTAATAGGAAATGACTCCCGACAATAATTGGAGCAACTTTGAGAAACAGAAGACAATCGTACTCGAATTTTAGGAAGAACATTGGCTAAAGCCAACCAAGTAAGAGCTGAGTGATAGTCGCATTTTTCCACACTATTGTCAGGAATCTTCACATTGGATGATTTTGAAACGCATGATGAGTAATCGACACCCAAAAAAGATTTCGCTCTTGCCAATCTCTTTGGCTCGCTTTTCGCCGAGGTACCATTGTTCGCGCATTAGGGAAATTCTAAAAAGCCACTTTCCATTCTCTGTATCTTAATATTTCCACAGGAAACAATACTAGGACCTAAATTTCGAGTAAAAATAAAAAACCTATAGTGCCACATATATGAACTAAGAACCAAAATCCTAATAGGGCCGCGTAAAGCATTCGGCAAAAAAACTGAGTGATAGTCAATATTTTTTAAAACTATTGTGAGGAATGTTCAAGTTGGATGATTCTGACACATACATTCAGCAACCAACATCCAAAAAATAGTTTCGTTGTTGACAATATTTTCGCCTCATTTTCTTCCAGGGTACTATTGTTCGTGCATTAGGGTAGATCTGAAATGTTCTTTGTACCTTAATATTTCAATAGGAAACAACACTAGGACTTAAATTTCGAAGAAAAAAGAGCCTATAGCACGTCATATATGAACTTAAAATCAAATCCCTAACTTGGAAACCCTAACCAAATCGCGTAAAGTATTTGACAAAATAACTAAGTGACTGTCAATATTTATTGACACTATTGTGAGAAAATTTCAAGTTGGATTATTTTGACAAGTATGATCAGTGATCGACACCCAAATAAGCATCATTGTCGGCATTCTTTACGAGTCGTTTTTCATTGGGGTACCATTGTTCGCACATTAGGGTAGTTTCGAAAAGCCACTTTCCATGTATCTTAATATTTCCATTGGAAACAATAATGGACCTAAATTTTGAAAAGAAAAAAAAAAGTGACTTTTCGGAACCAGACAACGGTACCCTTGTGGGAGACGAGCCGAAATAATTGCTAATAGCAAAGCTATTTTTAGGTGTTAGATACTAATTATACGTGCCAAACTCATCCAACTAGAACATTTAATATATTTTCTTGCAAGGAAAGCCTCTTTCTTTCTCCGATTCAGGGTAAGATGTTTTGTGGGTAATCAGCATTGTGGGCAAAAACTCCATACCACAAAAACACGATATACCGAAGGATGTTTTGAGGGTAATAGTCTTTGTTGACGAATAATTCCCCATTGCAAAAAACTCTATACGCGAAAAACACCATAAACAATGAGAGTGAACAGTAAGTCTCAACTCCTTATGAATGAGACTGATTTCACTCTTTCACAACAAGGTAAAGCAAGCACTAAGAAAGAAAAAGTCAGTTCTTTCACGAGGTAATGCGGAAGGAAAGACGAAAGAAGAATGAGAGTGAACTACTTTTCCAATTGATTGATTCTTTCTCCGGAACCTGAACCTACCCTTTACGGTCTCTTTTCTTTCCATACCCTTGTGGGAGACGAGCCGAAATAATTGCTAATAGCAAAGCTATTTTTAGGTGTTAGATACTAATTATACGTGCCAAACTCATCCAACTAGAACATTTCTCTCAATAGTTTTGAAAACTATCGGTCGTCAGTCATGCTTTTCCCGGCATGCTTTAACAAGGCAACTTGTATTTCCAAATTAGGGTAGCATGCTTTAACAACGCAACTTGTGTTTCCAAATTAGGGTTTCAGTTTTAGATTTATTATGTGGTGCTATAGGCTTTTTTTCTTCGAAATTTAGATCCTAGTACTATTTCCCGAAAATAGTAAGATACCAAGAATGGTAAGTGCCTATTCGGAACTGCCCTAATAGGCAAAAAATAGCACCCCGGCGGAAACAAGCTGAAAACATTGCCGATCTTGAAGGTTTTTTAGGTGTTGGTTATTAATCATATATGTCATCACATCATGGAACTTGAACATTCCTCAAAATAGTGTTGAAATAATCAATGGTCACTTAGTTTTTTTTCCTGAATGTTTTACATGACCTCTAAATTAGAGTTTTTATTTAAAGTTCAAATATGTAGCGCATAGGCTCTTTTGCTTCAAAATTAAGGTCCCAGTACTAAAATGTCTTTTTAGAACATCATTAACATGTGATCAATTGTACCCCGGTGGAAAGCGAGCTGAAAAGATTATCGGGTGTCGGTTACTGATCATACGTGTGCAAATTGCCCTAACATGAAGCAACGGTACAATGATTGAAGACGAGACAAAAAGATAACCAAAAGTGTAACTATTTTTTTGTTTCAGTTACTGATCATACGTGTCAAAATCATCCAACTAGAATATTCCTCACTATAGTGTCGAAAACTATCGACCGTCACTCAGTTTTTTGAGCGAATGATTTACACAACCCAATTAGGGTTTCCAACTTAAGGTTTTGGTTTTAAGTTTATCTATGCGGTTCTGTAGACTTACTATGGAAATACTAAGATACAAAGAATGGAAAGTACTTTTTTGAACTACCCCATTGCGCGAACAACTGTGCCCAAATGGAAAACGAGCCAAAAAGATGGTTGATAGCGAAGCTATTTATGGGTGTCACTTGTAGATCATAGATGTCAAAATCATCCAAATTGAATATTCCTCACAATAGTGTTGAAAAATATCGATAGTCACTAAGTTTTTTTGTTCAAATGCTTTACAGACCCAATTAAGATTTTCAAATTACTGTTTCAGTTTTAAGTTCATGTATGCGGTGTTGGGATTTGTGCCCTAAAGATCGCAGTTTTATTAATTGAACATTTTCTTATTTATGAATTAAGTAATTTGTTATTGTGTGAAACATTATCCAATAATCATATAAGATCCAAGTAATAACCTAAAAGGTCTATAGTATATGGATAAGGTTGGGTGCCTTATCCCGGTAACACTATTGATACGGTCTGCTTTGTAATTGTTACAAATGATTTGATCCAAATCATTCATGTAAAGACATGTGAGTGGAGGTATCCTATACAATGAGTTTGTACAAGACTGGACCACGAAATATTTAATCTCTATTTATAAATCCGTTAATTAAGAAGATTAATATTTCACAGGATGATCATGTGCAACTCGATCTTAATCATGAGTGAGTTATGAACTCCTGTTTATGAGGACTTGTCCTTGATTTGCATGGGTAAGAATGACTTTTGTAGCCAATTCAATATGCCTACCATTTTAGGGACTTGACCAAATAGGGAGCTGGGAACATAACCTCACAAGATGAAATTCACTCCTTCCCATATAGGGTAAGTAGATGAGTAATTCTCTTAAGTACTGATTTCAGGACTTGAACAATGGGGCCCCACCCTCTCGCTGGCCCGAGAGGGACTCAGTTTATGATTAGATCATAAACGAATTGTTTATTAGAGAATCAGTAATACTTAAGGTACAAGATGTAATTATGGAGGTAAAATGAACTTTTGACCCAGTTGTAGTTACGAATAACTCGTGAAGGATTGACTTGTTTTTAACGACATTGCATATTACCCAGAAAACATCCTCCTTTGCTCTATCAAGTTTTTGCCCTGAAAGACAATTACACACAAAACATCTTACCCGGAATCGGAGAAAGAGGCATTCCTTTTATGCCCGGAATCGGAGAAAGAGGCTTTCCTTTGATGCCCGGAATCGGAGAAAGAGGCATTCCTTTTATGCCCGGAATCTGAGAAAGAAAGAAAGAAAGAGGCTTTCCCCCATAATAACACGAAAAGGTAAATTTAGTTGAAAGAATAAATTTGAAATGTTCAAGTTAATATATTTGATATATTAAATACTAGAGGAGACAAATAGATTTAATTTAAAAGGTTCAAATTAGAAAAGTATATTTATTGTATTTGATACATTAAATATTAAAAATATATTAATGTGTTTGTTAAGGATATTTAGTAATAAATTATACTTTCCCGTATATATTATATTTGATATTTTATTATAGGACAAATATCTAATATTTGCCTTATTACCATAGGTATCTTTCCATTTATTGTTATTTCCATTTATTACTATTTCCATATCCTTGTAATTTATTTGATTATAAATAAGATAACTTTCACACCATTTAGGTGTGGTGGATTAATCAAACATTCACATGGTATCAGAGCCCTTTTCGGTTTAACAACCCCGATCCCTTATTTTCAATGGCTTTTGAAATCTTCTACTGTTCTTCTCCACCACCACTGCTGGCTTTGACGCCGCAGGGGCAGTCGTCATGGCTGCCACATGCAGAGCCGATTGATTACTCTTCGGCTTCACCCTGTTGACCTCCAAATCATCCTTCGTCATACTCTGTACATACAACCTCACCTTTTCCAAACATAGCCTCTTTCATTTTCTTCCCAATTTTCCCTTTATCCTTCATCCTTCACAGAAACCCTAATCTTAGGATCTTCATCAGCATTCCTCTTCGGAAATATACAGAATCTCGATAAGCCTATCGACCTTTTGCAGAGATTTACCTTTGGAATCTAGGCGCCGCACTGGCATCTTCGCCAACCAAGTTGCCGCCGCCCTTCTCGCCAAAATTGGCTCCTTCGCCCCAATGTGGCGACTCTTCCGGCTGCCCTTCTTGCCAAAATTGGCTCCTTCGCCCAATGTGGCGACTCTTCCGGCTTCAACATTGTCTTTGTCCCTTGCTCTAGGTTTCCCCTTCTACTTCTTGGGGTTAGACATATTCTCACCAGAGCCAAGGCAGCATCGTCGCTAAGCGACAATCCCTCTTCATGGGTTAGACATATTCTCGCCGAAGCCAAGACAGCATCGCCGCTAAGCAGCAATCCCTCTGCAATTTTCGATGGCCAAGAAAGTGTTTCTCTACGCCTCATCTGAACCAGGTTGTTGACATCTTCACGAAAAGTGTTTCTCAACCTCTTTGAATTTTTCAGATCCAAGCTTCACGTTCGTTCAAATCCGACGCTCAGCTTGCGGTGGGGTGTTAAGGATATTTAGTAATAAATTATACTTTCCCGTATATATTATATTTGATATTTTATTATAAGACAAATATCTAATATTTGCCTTATTACCATATGTATCTTTCCATTTATTGTTATTTCCATTTATTACTATTTCCATATCCTTGTAATTTATTTGATTATAAATAAGATAACTTTCACACCATTTAGGTGTGGTGGATTAATCAAACATTCACAGTGTTGCTACCCGAAATTTTCTACTTAATTTAATGTCACTACTGTATACATGTCATAAACATGAATGCGGAAATACTTCATTTAGATTTTCATAAAACATAACCTTAAGCTTAAAAGACAGCCATGGACTTACGTGTTTTGAAAACACGTTTAAAACGACACAACAAAATGTTAAATAAAATAAATAAATGTTTAAATTAAAACCTCCTATTCTAGCCTAAGTCTAAGAAAATAAATACGAAAACTCTATGCATGTGCCATGGTCTCGAGTTGCGATGCCGTCGTCAGCCGTACAAGAATGTCTTTCCTTACCCTGAAAAATGTAGTAGCACATGACTTGAGTATCTAAAGAAATAATGAGTAAGTGACCCCACTATTGGAGATTATGCAACAATAACATGCATAATGCTATGACGGGACCTATCATATCAGTCTATTTTCCTACAACACTATTCTAATGGGCTATAACGACCCTAATATTTTACCTATTTAATCTAAGGTCATTACTATACATTGAAATGCAGAATATACATTAAATGGGCCCTATTCATAAATGCGACTTACACTCGCCTTTTATTACGTCAGAGAAAATGATTACAAGGGAAAAAGGAAGAGAAGAACATTATTGAAATAAAGGAAAGGTAACCAAACCCAAATGAATGTTTTATTCTACCTATAGTTTATTATGCAAATACATTTCAACCTATACTAACCTATACTAATGATGCAACCAAATTCAGTCTAGACTACGTAATGGGAAAAAAAAAACAAACAACTACCCTATGCATGTGCCACGGTCTCGGGGTGTACGATGTCGCAGTCGTTGTCACATGGGTGCCTTGCCCTTATCTGCAAAAGTAAAGTAGCACGAGGCTTGAGTATTTCTAGAATACTTAGTAAGTGACCCCCTATCGGGGTTATGCGACAAACATATGCAATGAAATGATGGGACCTATCGTTTCGTTTCGTTTTCCCTACGGTGTAATCCTAACAGGTAATCGTGGACGTGTACCATATACTCTACACGCAGCCATACGTGCGAGTATGGACTCACCAGCTAGTTCGCACACCGCTGGGCCACTGTCCCTAGCCGGTGGGCATACTCTGGGAGCCCCTTATACCGGGACCCATTAAAACTAGAACCATCACGGCAGTGCTATGCAAGGCATAATGATCGTTATCCTGCCATTGGATGCACGCGTCCATACCCTCATGATGGGATAGGGGTACCCCCCCAAATGCATGAGCACACAATATGCATGAGGTCCCACTAGTCCTACAGTTATCATTAATGAACATAACCCCATGTCACGTTTTCATGCTTACATGTCATTCTCATTCTCATTTCGTTACATATCATACATATTCCTAGCGGGGTTATGTTTCATGCAATTTACCGTATTTCATGTCATACAATTCATGCAGTTACATTCAAATATTCATACAAACAAGCCATAATCGTACAAGGGCCACACATCGTCACATGCATAACATATCACATCAACTAAGTAGCATACATAACATACATTCACGTTCACATGATTTCATACTTAAGCACATTAAGCTAACATACAATTTAATGACACGTGCATATCCACGGGCACGTGCCAACATATAGCAATTAACGCGTAACCTATGACAGGTGAGCCACTTACTTGGTAGCCTTAGCCAAAGTACTCCTTAGAATATAACGTAAGCTCCTAGCTCCTCGTGGACGTTCTACGCTTCCGTTGGTGGTTGGTTCCTATTGGTTCATTAGTCACTTTCGTTAGTATTTCATAAATAATAATAAATTCTCAACTGGAATTTGTGAAATACGACCTTAAAATGTTCTATTTTACCTTAAACAGGGCCGAAACAAGGTCCGGGAGGGTCGAAACAGTGTCAAACGGGCTAGAAATTGGTTTCCTGAGACGAATCAGCCGCCGGAGCCGAGGAGCCGCCACCGAAGCCGAGAGGAGCCGTGCTGCAGACGTGCCACATGGCACAATCAGAGAGCGACGCGTGTGCAGGAGTCTTGGGTCGAGGCGCGGGTTAACGGATCACTCGCGGGTCTCGGGCCGAACGTGGGTGACGGGCCGTGCGCTGTGATGGGCCGATTCGCGGGTGAAGGGCCAGGGTGTTTGGGCCACGGGAATCGTCGGTGCTGGGCTGACTGAAGGAATGGGGTTCGGTTCGGGTTGCCGGATCCGGCTCTCGAGTCGGACTTCGTCCTCTTCGCCCGACTGCCTGCGCGATTTTCCGGCGACCTCTCTCTCTCCTCGACAACGTCATCTCGACGTCCTTTTTTCCTCTTTTTTCCTCCGTTCCTGAGATTATTCTTCACCCTAACCCCATTTTTGGTACAGATTTCGTTGGTAGGGACTTCACACTCCCAGATCTGGAGAAGCACGGAAGTCTGTCGTTCCGTCTTCCTTGCCGACGGTGTTCAGCGTACGGGACTCGTCTAAAACCTACTCCTGTGGTGTGTAAAGGGTTCTTGGATTACTTTTGTGGTGTAAAATTGGGGTTTTGACGTTGATTCGTATGGTTCGGCTTCGCCGGAGTTTCGTTGATTTTCTGCTCCTTCTCGTTTTCTTTTCACTGTTTTCGTTTCTTTGCAGGTTCTCCCAGGATGGCTGAAGGTCGGGGATGCAATTTGTGGCATCCCAGCCCTCGGCCGCCCTTTGTGGGTCGTGTGCGAGCGAAAACTCCGGCGTCGCAGGAGTTTTCGGCTCTGCCGACGACCCTCACTTTTTTTTTTTTGGTTCCGTTACATTACCTACCCCTAAAAAGAACTTTCGTCCTCGAAAGTCTCGAACTCGTGGATCAACTCGGGATATTTTTCCTTTATTTCCTTCTCTCGTTCCCACGTGGCTTCCTCGACTTGGTGGTTACGCCACAATCCTTAACGAAACCTATACTCCTATTACGTAAGGCTTTCACCTGTTGGGCTAGAATTTTAATCGATTTCTCCTGATAACTTGAATTTTCCTCGATTTTGAGAGGTTTGTAGTCTATTACGTGCATCGGGTCTACAATATATTTCCTTAACATGGTCACATGAAATACATCGTGTATGCTTGAAAGTGAAGGTGGTAAAGCTAGTTTGTAAGCTATTGAACCTATTCTTTCTAAAATTTCGAACGGTGCAATGAATCGGGGGCTGAGCTTCCCCTTGCGTCCGAATCTTAGAATACCTTTCATGGGAGCTACTCTTAGGAACACTAGGTCCCCCTCTTCGAACTCTAAATTCCTACGCCTAACGTCGGCGTAGCTCTTTTGGCTACTCTATGCGGTACGCATTCTTACTCTAATTTTCTGTATTGCCTCGTTTGTGGATGGAAGGCGGTGCTAAAGTCAAGGCGGGTACCCATCGCTTTTTGGAGTCCGCGCCAAAAGGCCGATGAAAAACGCGGGTCCCGATCCGACACAATTGACACCGGTACTCCATGCAACCTCACAATTTCTTTAACATACAGTTGGGCCCAATTGTCTACTGTATATGTTGCCTTACCCGGTAGGAAGTGAGCCGACTTTGTCAGACGATCCACGACCACCAAGATTACCGTATAGCCCTTTAATGTTTTGGGTAGGCCTACTATAAAATCCATGGCAATGTTTTCCCATTTCCATTCCGGTATACTTAGAGGTTGTAGTAGCCCCGCGGTTTTCTGCCTAGGGGCTTTTACTTGTTGGCACACCAGACACTTACTCACGTACTCTGCGATATCCTTTTTCATACTTCGCCACCAGAAGTGTTGTTTCAAGTCTTGATACATCTTTGTTCCACCTGGATGTATCGAGAAGGTTGAGTTGTGTGCCTCAGTTAGGATTTCATTCTTTATTTCGCTCATGGGTGGGACACATAAACGTCCTTTGCATAATAATCCGTCATCTATTGACTTAGAAGAATCCGTCCACTGGGCCTACTTCCAATTGGTCTAGGATTTTACTTAGTCTTGGATCCCCACGTTGTGAGTCTATGATCCTTTGTCTGAGCGTGGGGCGCACAGTCAGTCGGGCTATTTGGGCTGCAACTTCTTTGGTTACTACCGCTATATCAGCCCGTTTGAAATCAGTTTGCACTCGTGGCTCCCTGGTGATGAGGGCCGACGAGTGTACTACTTTTCGACTCAGTGCATCAGCGACTACGTTTTCTTTTCCAGGGTGGTACTATATGTCTATGTCGTAATCTTTTACTAGCTCTAACCATCTACGTTGCCTCATGTTCAATTCTTTTTGTGTGAACAAATATTTTAGGCTTTTGTGGTCCGTGTAGATCTGGGTCTTTTCGCCATACAGGTAGTGTCGCCAAATTTTTAACGCGAATACTACTGCTGCCAGCTCCAAATCAGTGTAGGATAGTTTTTCTCGTAATCTTTTAGTTGGCGTGACGCATACGCAACCACCTTGCCGTGTTGCATCAGTACACAACCTAATCCCTTTTTGGACGTGTCACTGTAAATCACATATCCCACAGAACTTTTTGGAACTGTGAGCACTGGGGCGGATACTAGTCTTTGTTTTAGTTCTTGAAAGCTGGCCTCACAAGTATCGTCCCAAACAAAAGGTACACCTCTTTTTGTCAATTGGGTGAGAGGCGTGGCTATTCTAGCGAAGTCCTGGACAAACCTTCGATAGTAGTCCGCCAATCCCGAGAAACTTCGTATCTCGGTGACAGTTGTTGGGCGTTTCCATTTCGTCACCGCTTCTATCTTATTGGGATCTACGAAGATTCTGTCTTTAGACACTACGTGCCCCAGAAACGAAACCTGTCGTAGCCAAAATTCACACTGGGTGAATTTGGCATATAACTTGTTCTCCCTTAGGATAGTTAAGGCTTTGCGAAGGTGCTCTTGGTGTTCTAGGTCCGTTTTCGAGTATATCAGGATATCGTCTATGAACACGATCACAAACGAGTCTAAGCACTCCTTAAATACTCGGTTCATTAGTTCCATAAATACCGCTGGGGCTTTGGTGAGACCAAAAGACATCACCACAAACTCGTAGTGACCATATCTGGTTTGAAAAGCTGTTTTCGGTATGTCTTCATTTTTAATCTTAATTTGATGGTATCCTGATCGAAGATCTATTTTAGAAAACACTGTGGCCCCACGTAGTTGGTCAAATAGGTCCTCAATACAGGGTAACGGGTATTTGTTCTTTACCGTCCTCTTGTTTAATTCCCTATAATCAATGCATAAATGCATTGAGCCGTCTTTCTTTTTAACAAACAACACTGACGCACCCCAAGGGGACACGCTAGGTCGAATGAAGCCCTTATCTAGCAGGTCTTGCAGTTGTGTTTTAAGTTCTTTTAGTTCGCCTGGTGCCATGCGGTACGGGGCCTTAGAGATGTGTCCCGTTCCTAGTTCCAGATCTATTCCAAAGTCTACTGCGATGGAGGAATTCCTGGGAGGTCCTTCGGGAAGACATCCATAAATTCGTTTACTATGGGTACTGTATCTATGGGTTTTTCCTTTCCTTTTGTATTTACTACACAGGCTAGAAATGCCCACCCCCCTTGTTGTATCAGGCGTCTCGCTTTCATCATCGATATTATTTTTAGGGTGGTACCTGAGGAGGTTCCTTTAGACTTAAAAGTAAGTCCGTTGGGAGGTGTGAATATCACCTCCTTCTTATGGCAGTCTATGCTAGCAAAGTTTTCGGCTAACCAGTCCATTCCTAGTATGACGTCAAAATCCATCATATCCACTACCTTTAAGTCTACGTGGATGGTTTGTCCAGCTATTACCACTTGTCCGTCCTTTACTCTATTTTTCGTAACTAAGTCTACCCCTGCTGGGGTACCGACCGACAAGTCATGCATTAAGCGTTCTACTACGAACCCTGCTTGTTTAACAAATGGTAAAGCAACAAAGGAATGGGTAGAACCAGAATCAAACAATGTCAACGCAAAGTGTCCTAGTATAGAAAGTGTACCTGTCACCACGGTGCCAGATGTCCCCGCCTCTTTACTGGTCGTTACATATGCCCTGGTCTGTGGATGGGTTTGTATGGTGGGCTCTCGGATGACCGGTCCCGTTGGATTTCTTGGGCTCTTTGTAGGGCAAGTTCTGGCCACATGACCTGCATGACCACAGATATAACACATACCTGAGCCCGCCAAACATCTCCCCACATGTTGTTTTCCACAGTTACGGCACAGGGGCTTCTCCATTGCTAGGTGGCCTATTGGGGGTGGAGCAGGTGGTCTACTCTGATATTGAGGTCTCTAGGACGGTGGTTGGAATTCTGTGGTATCGACCTCGACAGGGCGTTTCCTCCCTGTGACGACCGTTGGCTCTGTTTTCTTTTCCTCTGGGGGTTCCTCTAGGGCCTTGGCCATCCTTAGGGCCTCTTCATAGGTTTTTGGGTTAAAGGCCTCTAACATGCGGCGGGTTTTCGGGTTCAATCCCAACACAAATTTTTCTGTCTGTTTATCTTCAGTGTCAGCTAATGACGATGCAAACCTTCTCAATCTCATGAAGTCCTGATCGTACTGATCCACCGTGCGATCACCTTGGGTTAAGTGGTTAAACTCTTGTTGTTTCTTTATACGGGTTTCCTTTGGATAATAGTATTTTAGAAAAGCTTCCTTAAAGGTCTTCCACGTTGTAATTCCCCCGCTCGGGTTGATGCTCTGTTTATTATCCGACCACCACACTTCTGCATCTTTTTGTAACACGTATGTCACACATGCCACCTTATGTTCATCAAGGCATCTCATTGATTCAAAGGTCGTTTCCATGTTTGCGATCCACATCTGAGCCGCTGTGGGATCTTCCTTTGAACCGACAAAAGGACGGGGGTTATACCGCCTGAAATCCTTTAACCAACTCGCACCCCTATCCGGGTGCGGGTTGTTCACTGGTTGGATAGCTACCGCATCCACCAGTTGCGGGGCCGCCGCGTTGGCTGGTTGCGTGGCCATCGCGTTGGTTGGTTGCGTGGCCATTGCCGCGACTTGTTGCGTGGCCAACAACGTGGCCTGTTGTGTGTCTAGCATAGTTTGCATTGTTTTTTGGAGGGACTCCAACATTAACCTTGTGGCGGGGACTAACCCGGCCTGTGGTGCAGTTTGAGGGGGCGGTGCGTATTCAGGAGGGGGTACAGCTTGTGGGGGAGGTGCGTATTCAGGAGGTGGTACAAACGCATATGGGCCGGTAGTCGACCCCTCTTGGGAAGAACTTCTATCGGCGTCTCCTCTTCCTCCTCTCCTAATGGGAGGTCTCCTCTCCCTCTCCTACCTCTTCTACGTCCTCTGTGCGGCATGGTTCTAGAAACTAAGAAAATGATTCTAGCTAAGTTTATGATTTACAACATTCCCTACATCCTACCATATAATTCATATGTATATATAAAAAAAACATTAATATCATAACGTAAAGACATGCATTACATCAGATCACATCAACACCAGATAACATCAACACCTTTTCATACAGTATCATGTCATGCATCATTTGAAGCCAACCACATTAAATATATCACAAATGTCATACATTCCTCATTCTACATAAGGGGTACCTAGCAACGACGGGGCATCGGTAATTGGACCGTGGAACATGCCAAGCCTACTCTGTAGACTAGTCTACAAGATCTATAACCTAGGGCTCTGATACCAACTGTAACGACCCTAATATTTTACCTATTTAATCTAATGTATTACTATACCTTGAAATACGGAATATACATTAAATGGGCCCTATTCATAAATGTGACTTGCACTCGCCTTTTATTACCTCAGAGAAAATGATTACAAGGAAAAAAAAAGAGAAGAACATTATTGAAATAAAGGAAAGATAACAAAACCCAAAATGAATGTTTTATTCTACCCTATGGTTTATTATGCAAATACATTTCAACCTATACTAACCTATACTAATGATGCAACCAAATTCAGCCTAGACTATGAAATGGAAAAAAAAAAAAAAAAAACAAACTACCCTATGCATGTGCCACGGTCCCGGGGTGTACGATGCCGCCGTCGTTGTCACATGGGTGCCTTGCCCTTATCTCCAAAAGTAAAGTAGCACGAGGCTTGAGTATTTCTAGAATACTCAGTAAGTGAACCCCTATCGGGCTTATGCGACAAACACATGCAATGAAATGATGGGACCTACGTTTGTTTCGTTTTTCCTACGGTGTAATCCTAACAAGTAATCGTTGACGTGTACCATATACTCTACACGCAGCCCATACGTGCGAGTATGGGCTCACCAGCTAGTTCGCACACTGCTGGGCCACTGTCCATAGCCGGTGGGCATACTCTGGGAGCCCCTTATACCGGGACCCGTTAAAACTAGAACCGTCACGGCAGCTCTATGCAAGGCATAACGATCGTTGTCCTGCCATTGGATGTACGCGTCTGTACCCTAATGCTATCGTTTTATCAATCTATCACAAACCTATCCCTTTCTACCCATAACCTACCCGTATTCTTTTATCAAACTCTCATATCCATAGCACTTTGGTATGTAACCTAACCTTAACGTTTCATGAACGTATCTTACTCCTATCGTTACATTTCGTTTTGTGCATCCTTCTCGTATCCTATCTCAAACATATCATTGAGAACATCGTACCGTGATTATTATCATACAATTCACATATTATAACACATACATAACATATCATAAGCATATCGATCCACAAACAATTCACACGTATCAATATATATGATACATGCAGAACCACATGGAACGTGTCAACATCAAATATAACTATGCCGATTCTAAGGTCACTTACCTGGTTAGCTTAAGTCGTCGTCACGAATATATCCTTAATTAAAGTTCGATTCCGTTATTTGAAATCCAAATCAACGTATGTGAGCCCATGACATCAGTTTCAAGTTTGGACTCTATAAAATTATTTCTCTAGTTTACATGGGTCATTGTTAAAAGTCTTGAAGTGTTATATATATAATGCTATTTTCAATTAGATAAAATTGAATGTAGTTCCTATTTTGTTTTTAAATTTTGTTCAACAAATCTTTCCTCGATCTTCTTAAATTTTGTTAAACAAATCTTTTCCAAAATCTTCCTCTCTCGCTCTGTAATCATTTTCATTCTGTAAATAGATTTTCAATTCTGTAAATAGATATTACTTTCCAATTTTAATGCTACAATCTTACTATTTATAGATCTGCCAACTAAAATTTTATTGATTCTAATCTTATTTACTCTAACTTAAAATGCTAAAAAAAATCTAATTAATTGGATATGAGATCGGATTATTACAGGAACCTGTCAAATATGAAAAAAGATTTGATCATAAATTAATTTCTTATAACAATAACTATAAAGGAAAAAGGGAAATCTAAGATAGGATTTTAGGTAATAACTGACCAAAATCTTTCAAGTAAATCTGCATCATATCTTCTTATGTTGAAAAGTCATTTTACTTTTTCTCAAATCTGACATTTTGGTTTATTTTTGTTGGGTTGAGGGAAAGGATGCCGTTGGGATGAGAGGTCAGTAGAGAGAGATGGGTAAATTTTATTTTATTTTTTATTTATTATTTTTATTTTTAAGTAATCTTTTTTTAGTTATTTATTTCTAAATTATTATTATTATTATTATTATTATTTTGACTTATATATTTTTTTATAATTATTTTTATTGGTTTATTTATTATTATTATTATTTGGGCTATTATATAATGTATATTAAATATATGAAATAAAAAAATATATATACGAAAATAGAATGTGATTCCATACAGTAAATATATATTGAGATAGTGTAATAGCCCAAAAATAAATAAAGAAATAAACAAAAAAAAATAGTTAAAATAATAATAATTAATTAATTAAAATTAAAAAAAAAAAAAAATTTCCCCACCTCTCTCTCCACTAACCTCTCATCCCTTCCCACAATTATCTCTCCTCAACCCATCTTACTGTTAGGATCGATACCAGTTATTAGCTCTGATACCAATTGTTAGGATCGCACAACAACGCACACGCTCGATCTAGATGAACACAAAGAATGGGATAGTGAAATTTGCAAGGAGAACTCTGGCTAAAAGGATTTTTTATTGATGACTTCAGGTATGTACAACAAGAGAGAGTACAGAGAATAGAAAAGTACATTTTCAAAGCTCTACCGGACGAGATATATATATGGTTTAGTTTACTATATATAACTTTACCAGATTTAGCCATCTACTATATATAGCTATTTACCATATATAGCTTTACCGGATATAGCTTTACCATATATAGCTTTACTATATATAGCTTTACCAAATATAGCTTTACCGGATATAACCGTTGACCAAGCTATAAATAAGTATCAGGCTCCATAACCTAACAATTCTCCCACTTGGAGACTGATCTAGTCAACCAAGAATTTCACTCTCAAACGACCATGAGCATCTTCACTGCACCATACCAATTGAGGTTTTGCACAACCTCAATATTCCAACATCAACACATTTTGTCAACATGTTTGCTGGATTCTTTGCACCCTCTATCTTCTCCAAACACGTCACCATCTTCAACTAACCTCCGAGTGAAATTGTATCGCCTTCTGTGTTTTGAATGATAGACTGGGTTCCTCGCCAACAGCAAGAGTCTCAGGAGTTTCTTGAGTATCCGCTACAACATCACTCTGTGAATCTTTGAGCAACTCAACATCAACTCCTACTCGCTTCACCTCTGGTGTTTCAGCAAGAGTCTCAGGAGTTTCTTGAGTATCCGCTACAACATCACTCTGTGAATCTTTGAGCAACTCAACCTCAACTCCCACTTGCTTCACCTCTGGTGTTTCAGCAAGGGTCTCAGAAGTTTCTTGAGTATCCGCTACAACTTGAAAGTTTAAATCAAGTATTTCTGCATTAAGTGTTTTTGTTAAACAGTATTTGTAGAGTTTATGAATGTCTGCACTCTGTGAATCTTTGAGCAACTCAACATCAACTCCCACTTGCTTCACCTCTGGTGTTTCAGCAAGGGTCTCAGGAGTTTCTTGAGTATCCGCTACAACATCACTCTGTGAATCTTTGAGCAACTCAACATCAACTCCCACTTGCTTCACCTCAGATGTTTCAGCAAGAGTCTTCCGGCCCATGCAACCTCCTCTGGAGTTTCAGTGACGCTTCCGGCCGACGCAACTTCCTCTAGAGTTTCGCGACGCTTCCAGCCGACACAACCCCCTCTGGAGTTTTAGCGACGCTACTTTCGGCCGACGCAACCCCCTCTAGAGTTTCAGCGACGCTTCCGGCCGATGCAACTTTCTCTAGAGTTTCAGCGACGCTTCCGGCCAACGCAACCCCCTCTGGAGTTTCAGCGACGCTTCCGGTACTTTTCTTCAATTCTTTAACAGTCTTTGTGAAGCTAACTCGTTTATGTTTGCTCATAACGCAGTTCTCACAAGGACTCATAACAATCTCCGCATCAAATACACCTTGTTCATAGCCGACGATTTTTTGTACATATTCGACAGCGTCAACAGACCTGACGTTGTCTTCTCCTTGATAATGTTGAACGCCACGTTTCTGGATAGCGTCAACCGGATCAGCCCCAAGGCTTGTCGATCCTTGAGCTTCCACTGTTCCGTGGTCATGGTATCTGGCTTCACCCCCAACAGAGGTTCGTGAAGATCTTTCTAGTACAGATAATCTTCAATCTGCATCTTCCAGAAACCGAAATCAGATCCATCGAATTTCTCAGTTCCAATCTTTGAATTTTCCATCTTCACAGATCGCGGTGACTTCCGCCTGGCTCTGACTTCCGCCTGGCTCTGACTTCTGCCTGGCTCTGACTTCCACCTGGCTCTGACTTTCGCCTAGCTCTGGTTTCCGCCTGGCTCTAACTTCTGCCTGGCTCTGACTTCCGCCTGACTTTGATTTCCGCCTGGCTTTGACTTCTGCCTGGCTCTGACTTCCGCCTGACTTTGACACCGCCTGGCTCTGATACCAGTTGTTAGGATCGATACCAGTTGTGAGCTCTGATACCAATTGTTAGGATCGCACAACAACGCACACGCTAGATCTAGATGAACACAAAGAATGAGATAGTGAAATTTTCAAGGAGAACTCTGGCTAAAAGGATTTTTTATTGATGACTTCAGGTATGTACAACAAGAGATAGTACAGAGAATAGAAAAGTACATTTTCAAAGCTCTACCAGACGAGATATATATATGGTTTAGTTTACTATATATAGCTTTACCAGATTTAGCCATCTACTATATATAGCTATTTACCATATATAGCTTTACCGGATATAGCTTTACCATATATAGCTTTACTATATATAGCTTTACCAAATATAGCTTTACCGGATATAACCGTTGACCAAGCTATAAATAAGTATCAGGCTCCATAACCTAACACTTACGACCCATCTTACACCAACAGCAAGAAAAGAAGGAAATAGAAAAACAACAATGGTCAGATTTGAGAAGTAAAATGGCTTTCAACATATTGCAGATTCAGAGTTCGTCAGTTATTACGGTAAAATCCCATCTCAGATTTCCTTTTCCTTTATATTATGGTTATAAGAAATTAATTTAGTTATGGTTATAAGAAATTAATTTAGGATCAAATCTTCTTTCCTATCCTACCGTCTGTAATAATCAGATCTCATATAGAATTATTAGATTTTTGTTAGCATTTTAGTTATACGAAATAAGGTTATAAGATTAGATTCAATAAAATTTTAGGTGGCAGATCCATAAACTAAAAGATCAGATCTCATATACAATTATTAGATTTTTGTTAGCATTTTAGTTATACGAAATACGGTTATAAGGTTAGATTCAATAAAATTTTAGGTGGCAGATCTATAAACTAAAAGATCGTAACCTGTACTTAAAATTGGCCAGTAATATCGGTTTAAACCTAGTTACAGAATGAAAAAAAAAATTAGAGAGAAAGAGAGGGAGGGAGATTGAGGAAAGATTTGTTAAATAGTATTTAACAATAAAAGGAAATATTAGAGGGCAGTGAGCTCCTTCAGCTCCTTTGAATTTTGTCTAACAGAAAAGATCAGAATTTTCATCAGAGGGTAGTGAGCTTCTTTAAATTTTGTCTAACAGAAAAGATTAGAATTTTAAGATGGCCCATGTAAATTAGGGAAATAATTTTATAGAGTTCAAACTTGAAACTAATGTCATGAGCTCATATAGGTTGACTCGGATTTCAAAGGACGGAATCGAACTTTCATTAAAGATATATTTGTGACAATGACTTAAGCGAGTCAGGTAAGTGACCTTACTATCGGCATGGTTATTTTTGATGTTGACACGTGCCCTGTGGTTTTGCACGTGTCATATATATTGATATGTGTGAATTGTCTGTGGATCGATATGCTTCCTATATGTTATGTTATGTTATAATATGTGGATTGTATGATAATAATTATGGTATGATGTGCTCTAGGAGATGTTTGAGATAGGATACGAGAAGGATGCACAAAACGAAATGTAACGATAGGAGTAAGATACGTTCATGAAACGTTAAGGTTAGGTTACATACCGGAGTGCTATGGATAGGAGAGATTGATGAAAGAATACGATTAGGTTATGGGTAGAAATATGTATGATATGTAAAAAATGAGAATGAGAATGACATGTAAGCATGAAAATGTGACAGGGAGTTATGTTCATTAATGATAACTATAGGACTAGTGGGACCTCATGCATATTGTGTGCTCATGCATTTGGGGGGATACCCCTATCCCATCACGAGGGTACGGACACGTACATCCAATGGCAGGACAACGATCGTTATGCTTTGCATAGCGCTGCCGTGACGGTTCTAGTTTTAACGGGTCCCAATATAATGGCTCCCAGAGCATGCCCACCGGCTAAGGACAGTGGCCTAGCGGTGTGCGAACTAGCTAGTGAGCCCATACTCGCACGTATGGGCTGTAACCTGACCGCAGATCTATCTTAGAAAATATCGTTGCTTCTCTTAGTTGATCGAATAAGTCTTCTATTCTAGGCAGAGGGTATTTTTTCTTTATGGTTCTCTTATTTAACTCTCTGTAATCGATGCACAAACGCATCGATCCATCTTTCTTCTGAACAAACAACACTGGCGCAACCCAGGGGAATATGCTAGGTCGAATGAACCCTTTATCCCGTAGGTCTTGTAATTGCGCCTTGAGTTCTTTCAACTCTGCTAGCGCCATGCGATAGGGTGCTTTAGGAATAGGCCCTGTTCCCGGCTCGAGTTCGATGACGAAGTCGACCGCTCAAGAAGGGGTATTCCAGGTAGGTCGTCCAGAAATACATCTGGGAACTCCTTGATGGTGTTAATATAACACATGCGGAAGCAATTTGGATCTTAAGCACTTTAAGAACATTAATTATAGTATATAACTAGCATGGACTCTAATGACTCCATAAAATTACAGACCTTTCTTCATTCATTAAAGCCCATACACATTAGGCTTATTACAATAATTGTATCAAATGGAAGCATAATGCCAAAACCAAAACCATCCACTTTAGCAACCACAAATTTCATTCATGAAATAGTACCCACCATGATCAAATTAATGTAAATAAAGTGCCTAAAACCTCGCTCTGATACCAATTGATTGTGTTAATATAACACATGCAGAAGCAATTTGGATCTTAAGCACTTTAAGAACATTAATTATAGTATATAACTAGCATGTTCATAAGTATTAAAACTTAATTAGTTTAGATACTAACCTTTTGTAGTTCAAACTCCTTTTTCCTCACGAACCGGTTTCGAACCACCACTAGTGTCTTCTCCACTATCCTCCGGCCTTAGAACGGGATTGTGGAATCCGGTGAGTGACTAAACTTGGAAGGGATTTTGTATATGTGAAGAGATGTTTGTGAGAGGTTTTTCTCAAGGTTTTCCACCAAGAAGAAGAAGACCTTCCATGTACCATGATCACTCTATTTAAAGAGTCATGTTTGCATGTTCATGCAAATTTGAGATCACCAAATTTTGACACTTAAAATTCCACTCAAATGTTTGGGATTATGTGGCAAGCATGCATGTTTGAGTTAACCAAATCTTGACACTCAAAATTCCACTCAAACTTGTGGGGTTTATTTGGCAAACATGCAAGTTTGGTTAAACCAAATTTTGACACCTCAAAATTCCACTAACATGGATTTTTCCATGAGATGAAGTCAACATTTTGACTTTCTTCATTTTAGTTCAACAATTAATTTGAATAATGAATTTCAAATTAAAGTAACATTAAATGATTAATTAAACTATTTAATTAATATTTAATATTAATTCAAATGCCAATCCCAATCAATTCCGACACATAATTGATTAAGATATTTAAATCTTATTTAAATATCTCAGATTCTCTCCTTTTGTTTAATTCGTAAATTAAACAAAAAATGCGGTTAAATATATCGTATATATGTAGCGCATATTCCCTAATTTGAATTCGAACACTTCGAACTCACTCGTCACTGTTCTATGGTTTAGACCGATATGAGCTAGCAGAGGGACCTAATGGACCTATAGATCATGGGCTCCAACGATCCAAGATTAACCGGCTAAACTCATTAACCTTGTTAACCAACATTCGTTAACTACTAGGACACTCCACTATAGCCTAGTAGTTGCACTCCCTTCACTATAGATATATTTCTGTCCATTTGATATAACCATGATTAGTAAGTCGATCCTTCACAGGTTGTTCGTAACTAGAGCTGGGTCAATTTACCGTTTTACCCCTAAAGTTACTTCTTGTTCCTTATGTCTCACTGATCCTCTAATGAACAATTGGTTTGTGGTCCAACCAGTAAACCGAATCCCTCTCAGGCCAATGAGAGGGTGGGGCCCCTTGTTCAAGACCTGGAGTCAGTGCTTAAGGGAACTACCTGTCTTCTATCCCTAAAAGTGGGTAGGAGTGAATTCCATCTTGCACCCCACGTCCCCAGCCATTCACCCAGTCTTACCCCTGAAATGGGAGGCCTATTGAGTCGGCGAACTAGAGCCACTCTCACCCATACAAATCTAAGGATAATTCCGAATAAACAGGAGTTCATGGTTAGCTCAGGATTAAAATCGAGTTACCTAGGTTATCGAATGAAAAGAAAATCAGTCTCAACAGTAAACGACATTATAAAGTGAGAGTGGTTTTCTTCATGGTCCGATCTTATGCAATACTCATTGCATAGGACGCCCCCACTCACATGTCTCCACATGTACAATTTAGTGATCACATTGTTTATATCATATACAAAAGTGGGCCGCATCCATAGTATCCCTAGAATAAGGTACTCAGCCTTATCCTTATACTATAGATCATTTTGACTATATACTTGAACTTGATCCACTCTTATGTCTCTACATATAGTTCAAGTAATCATACTATAGCCAGAGTGTTCTTAGTTTATTGGATTTAGATTAATGATCGTAAAGTTCACTTTATTCAATAACAATCTTTATTGAATAAATAACAATAATAACTTTATTGAAAATAGAATATGTTTTTGTTTACAAACCTATGAGTTTTAGGACATAAAACCCAACACTCCTTTACTATTGGCAAGTTTTCGAGGGTCTTTTCTTTTCCTCTTATGTCTATGACACCTACTAATATAGTTCAACCGCCTTGTTCGACTAATCTCTTTGCTTTCATCATCGAGACTACCTTTGGGGTAGTCCCAGCACTTGTGCATTTAAATTTAAAGCTAGGTCACACCGGTGGTGAGAATATCATTTTTTTTTTGCGACAGTCTATACTAGCACGATTTGCAGCTAGTCAATCCATGCCTAGTATTACGTTGAAGTCGGCCATCTTTACTACTATTAAGACTACGCTTAGAGTTTTGTCGGCTACTATTGCTTGATCATTCTTTACTCTATCCTTAGTTACTATGTCTACCCTCTTAGGGCTGCTTGCCGACCATACATGCAACAAGGGTTCTAATTCAAACCCTGTCTCTGATCCCTCTCGAGGTGGGCTCTCTTCAGCCTCACCTCATCCTCTATCTCTAATAGGAGGTTGTCCCCTTCCTCGTCTTACTCTTTCGCATGGTCTAAGCAGCATGGTTCTAGAAACCAAGATAGCATCTCTTAAGTCTAAGGCTCATTACCTATGAAATTATGCTATGCATCACATCTACTAAGTTCACATCATATTGCAAACAAAATCACTCAGCATGCAACACATCACATCATGCTCTTAAATAAATACGTGAAATATCACAACAATTTCAGTAACATTAACATAAAAATGCATGCGAGTTTGAAAACGTTTCTCTTATCTTATCTTTTGCAAGGTGTACCTGACGGTGATGGGGCATCGAAGTTGGGACCATGGAACGTATCATAAACATTGAATGCGGAAGACTTCAATTAAATTCCATAAAACATAACCTTTAATTTAAAACACAGCCATGGACTTACGTGTTTCGAAAACATCTTTAAAACGACACAACAAAAGACTCGAAATAAAGTAAATAAGCGTTTAAGTTTAAAACATCCTATTCTATCCTAAGTCTAAGAATATAAATGCCACTATCCTATGCATGTGCCATGATCTTGAGTTGCGATGTCGTCTTCAGCCGTACAGGAATGCCTTGCCTTAACCTAAAAAATGTAGTAGCACATGGCTTGAGTATTTAAAGAAATACTCAGTAAGTGACCCCACTATTGGGGTTAAATGCAACAATCACATGCAATGAAATGATGGGACCTATCTTTCATTTCGTTTCGTTTCGTTTCATTTTATTTCGTTTCGTTTCGTTTCATTTCATTTAGTTTTCCCTACGGTGCAATACTAACAGGTAATCGTGGACGTGTACCATATACTCTACACGCAGCCCATACGTGCGAGTATGGGCTCACTAGCTAGTTCGCACACCGCTGGGCCACTGTCTCTAGTCGATGGGCATGCTCTGGGGGCCCACCGGGACCCATTAAAACTAAAATCGTCATGGCAGTGCTATGCAGGGCATAACAATCGTTGTCTTGCCATTTGGATGGACGCGTCCGTACCCTCATGATGGGATAGGGGTATCCCCCCAAATGCATGATCACACAATATGCATGAGGTCCCACTAGTCCTACCGTCATCATTTAATGAACATAACCCCGTGTCACATTTTCATGCTTACATGTCATTCTCATTCTCGTTTCGTTACATATCATACATATTCCTAGCGGGGTTATGTATCATGCAATTTACCGTATTTCATGTCATACAATTCATTCAGTTTCATTCCAATACTCATACAACAACTCATAATCGTACAAGGGCCACACATCGTCACATGCATTCATATCACATCAACTAAGCAGCATAAATAACATACATTCACGTTCACATGATTTCGTACTTAAGCACAATAATCTAGCATACAATGTATCATCTCATAACCAAGTCATAACGTAAACACTTCATAGTCATATCGTTCTCTAACTTACCATAGCCTTAACGTTCTTATACCTATCACGGACATATCATTACGTGACATACCTTAGTCATATCGTCACAAGAACGTACCCTAATGCTATCGTTCTATCAATCTATCACAAACCTATCACTTTCTACCCATAACCTAACCGTATTCTTTCATCAATCTCTCCTATCCATAGCACTCCGGTATGTAACCTAACTCTAACGTTTCATGAACGTATCTTACTCCTATCGTTACATTTCGTTTTGTGCATCCTTCTCGTACCCTATCTAAAACATATCCTTGAGCACATCATACCATAATTATTATCATACAAACCACATATTATAACATAACATAACATATAGGAAGCATATCGACTCACAGACAATTCACACATATCAATATATATGACACGTACAGAACCACAAGGCACGTGTCAACATCAAATATAACCATGCCGATAGTAAGGTCACTTACCTGGATAGCTTAAGTCGTTGTCACAAATATATCTTTAATGAAAGTTCGATTCCGTCCTTTGAAATCCGAGTCAACCTATATGAGCTCATGACATCAGTTTCAAGTTTTATCTCTATAAAATTATTACTCTAATTTACATTGGCCATCTTAAAATTCTGATCTTTTTTGTTAGACAAAATTTAAAGAAGCTCACTGCCCTCTGATGAAAATTATGAATGTTTTCTGTTACACAAAATTGAAAGAGCTCACTGCTGATATTTCCTATTATTGTTAAATACTGTTTAACAAATCTTTCCTTACTCTCCCTCCCTCTCTCTCTAATCTTTTTCATTCGTTAAATAGGTTTTAAAATTGAAAGGAGCTCAGTGCTTTCTGATATTTCCTTTTATTGTTAAATATGTTTAACAAATCTTTCCTCAATCTCCCTCCCTCTCTCTCTAATCTTTTTCATTCTGTAAATAGGTTTTTCAATTGTGTAAACAGATATTACTGACCAATTTTAAGTACAGGCTACGATCTTTTAGTTTATAGATTTGCTGTTAGAAAACACTCATACAACTAAGAGAGGCAATAAACCAACTTACTCATTATTCAACTTGTTACACAATACATATATAGACAGAATAGGAACCAAGTGTTGAACTCGAGCAACCAGTCAACCTCTCGGCCAGGTATCGGAGGATGGAAGACCTATTAGGAAGAGGTGAACCACCTGGCCGGTAAACTGCCTTTACATCCTAGAGTTGGAGTAGAGCGACCAGTCAACCTCTCGGCCAGGTACCGGAGGATGGAAGACCTATTAGGAAGAGGTGAACCACCTGGACTGGCGGTGCGCCAGCTCGAAGAAGAGGTGGCCGAACAAGACGTGGAGTCTGTAGGACATGTCGGTCGGGACACCGAGCGGTGCACGGTAAACTGCCTTTACATCCTAGAGTTGGAGATAGAGCAACCAGTCAACCTCTCGGCCAGGTACCGGAGGATGGAAGACCAATTAGGAAGAGGTGAACCACCTGGACTAGCGGTGCGCCAGCTCGAAGAAGAGGTGGCCGAACAAGACGTGGAGTCTGTAGGACATGCCGGCCGGGACACCGAGCCATAGGGCTTTGCTGGCTCCCGTATCTAGGAACCAAGTGTTGCTTTTCTTCTCAATTTCTTCTGGGAAAACCTTCTCTTCATAAAGAGCCATCTCCGTCAACTCTGGTGAACCGAGAGTTCGGACCTCACAAACTTGTGCCGTAAGTAAGGCTGGCTCATCCTCATCACTTTGCGTCTCAGCCAAGTGCGCCTGATCCTTCCATTTCTTCGATCTACAATCGGATGCATAATGGCCAATCTTTTGACAATTATAACACTTCACCTTCCGACATTCTGAGGCATAGTGGCCTAGGCCTTGACAATTGTAGCATCTTACCTTGCTCTTGTCAGCCTTCTTCTCTTGATGGAACGAGTCGTTTCCACGTCCATGACCTCTCCCTCTCCAGCGACCACTGCGACCTCGCCCTCGGCTATGGCCTCCATTGTCGTTACGTTCTTTCTCTTTCCATTCTCCTTGAGTCAATAAGACATGCTCAGCATTCTCTTTGTTGCCACCGATCCGTTCCTCATATGCTTTAAGACGGCCGATGACTTCCTCCATGGTCATCACCTTTAAATCAGCAAATTGCTCTATTGCTGATGTGATATGAAGAAACTTAGGAGGTACTGAGCGGAGGAATTTTTTCACCAAGTATGCCTCTTCAAACTTGTCTCCAAAAGTACGTATTTTATTAACGACTTCTGTCAACCTTGCTGCATAATCATCAATAGTCTCGGACTTCTTCATATTCATAATTTCAAACTCAATCTTCAGAGTTTGGATCTTTGCCTCCTTTACACGTTCAGCACCGAGATGAATAGTTTTTAGTGTCTGCCATGCTTTCTTTGCTGTCTCTTTCTCTGTTAACAAAAACAACATCTCCTCAGGGATTGCTTGATAGATAGCTGCTAAGGCCATTTGATCCTTCCTTTCATCAAGACTATCCAGAGACTTAGTTGATTCGATTGCGTCCCACACCCCTTGAGCACGCAAATAGACCTTCATCTTCATAGTCCATGCTGAGTAGTTGGTTCTCAATAACGTCGGGTATTGAAGTGATACCAGACCTTCCTTTGTTGCAGACTTCGACGACATGATCTTTGGCATGTAACCTGGCTCTGATACCAATTGTTAGAAAACACTCATACAACTAAGAGAGGCAATAAACCAACTTACTCATTATTCAACTTGTTACACAATACATATATAGACAGAATAGTCACACTAACCGCCAATAACTACCCTTAACCGCTAATAACTACCCTTAACCGCTAATAACTTCCCTCAACTGACATAATTTGAAATACAAACCGTAAATAAAATGAATTACGGTTAATACAAGATTAAATAAACTAACATTTGCCACCTAAAATTTTATTGAATCTAACTTATAACCTTATTTTGTATAATTAAAATGCTAACAAAAATCTAATAATGGTATATGGGATCTGATTATTTAAAGATAGGAAATAAAATTTGATCCTAAATTAATTTCTTATCATCATAACTATGAAGGAAAAGGAAATCTGAGATGAGATTTTACCGTAATAATTGACAAAAATCTCTAAATCTGCCATAGCCATTGTACTTCTTCTCAGATCTGACCATTGTTGTTTTTCTGTTTCTTTCTTTTTTTTGGCAGGTGGGATGGGTCGAGGAGAGATAATTGTGGGAAGGGACGAAGGGTTAGTGGAGAGAGGTGGAGAATGATATATATATTTTTTAATTCCAATTTTAATTAATTACTTAATTTATATTATTATTATTTTAACTATTTTTTTTATAAAGTTTTTTTTTTATTTGTTTATTTCTTTATTTATTTTTCGGCTATTACATTCTATCCCTCTAAAAGAAACTTTCGACCTCGAAAGTGTTTTAATCTTAGAATAACTCGGGTTCTTATTTTAAGAGTTCTTTGTTAAGTCTTCAAGTACCACTAAGTAGAAATTCTTAACAAGTATACCCTAATCCATATGAGTCATAAACATTTATTTGCATGCATCAAACTTGTCACTTTGTATTCATAGAAACTTTGATTTCATATAAAGTGTCTGGCTGGATAGTTACATATTTTAAATCTTGATCATACTCTAAAATTGTTTTAATTCCCTAAAATCTTTCATACTTACCCTTAATATCATAAATAAGTCTCATATAATTTTCCTATAGTATTTTGAGTCTCCTAGGATTTTGAAAACGTCATAGAATTTTCATAAGGGTCTTTTGGTCATTTACCACCTCAAATCTTGGTTTAATTCTTCAACATATTCCAATGGTCTTGTAATTTTGTGCAATCCCTTTACACCATCGACATACGGCTCCTCATCAAATTTTATATCACTTGAGGTCACTTTGGTCATAAGCCAGTGGTACATAATTACAGGGATATTTTAGTCATTTTACACCTATACTTGGTTTAGACCGTTATCATAACCTAATAGTCACCAAATTTCATACATAACCTTATCATGCCATATTGAGTCTTCTTATAAAATTTCATGGACAACATAATTTATCTAAGGTTTGTGGCTCAGGCACTTCATTGAAATAAATGTTCATAGGTACAATAAAGTTGAAAAACATACCTAGTTCCTCACTTTTTTTTTTCTATGATTCCATCTACTGGATCGATAGTTCTACTAGTTTCTGATTTACATTGTTCTCCAAATCAGATTTTCTACACTTAGCTAAAGGATCACTAATTGACCTGTTTGTCCATACATCCTCAAAATCTCATTTTAAAATACCGGATCTCCGCCTACACAAGAAAATTGTTGGTAAAACTCCAAAATGACACTTTCTTTTGATCTTAATTTTTCCTCTCCAAAGAAATACAACGAAAAATTTCAGGGTAGAAACCTTCTCGAGAATTTCTCTTAAGATTGGAACCCATAGCTGATGATAGAACAAGAATAGATATTTTTTGTTTCCTACTCACACGCACTCATACCTTTGTTTCTCGATCAATCTCTAATTCTAATCTTCCTCCCCAATCAAATATTATGGTGCCGGTATAGACCAAAATTTCGTTACAGTCCAATTCTAACCAGTAATAGATACCCGGGCTTTGCAATATTTGACTGACCACAATTTTGTATAGTCCATTTACTATAGGAGTTCCCCGAGAATTCACTAGAGGAATGTTTTCAATTAAAATTGTTCGTTCTCTATATTTTTAATAATTAAAAAGAAAGAAAGAATCCCTTTCCTTTCCTCATTATTGTTTGTGTTCACTTGATTTGGTTCATCATTAATGTCTCATCTTTGTAGATGAATTTCATATACAAATTTGCCTATTTTCCCATACAAAATCAAGAAATTTGTAATACTTTTCTCTTTTGGCTACCTACCCCAATTCTAGTAAATTTTTTGGAGTCAAAATCATGACATGAACCTGGTTAAGAACTCCACCCTATCCCAATGCAAATAGATTGCACTAGTAAATCACATGGATCTAAGAACGACTTCCTGTATTTGATTTGTGGTCAAGCTAGAGTTTGAGGATTTGGTAACTTTCATAGGAAACATTGTCAAATAGGCTTTTCTCTTGGTATACCTTATCTAGTACAGCCCAAAACTAATGCTCCTATAACCATTACGGAAAGACAACACAACCCTTTCAACGTCTTTGTAATATCAAGAATGGGCTTAACAAAATTCTCTTCTAAAAATTGGTATTATATAAGCATGGTGGATATCCTCAATTGCCATAAAACTTGGGATACTTGAAAATCAAACTTAAAATGACAGTGTTGAAACTTTAACTATAGTAATGCCTTTTAACCAGGTTGACATGGCTAAAAAAAATTGATTGGTAATTTTCTACAACAATTTGTTTATGTTGAGCTTCCTGAGTGCATTCGTATACCCGAAGGAGGATTACCACAAAACTTCTAGTTGATTTAGAGACAATGTCCCACTCTAATCCTCGTGAATCCCCCACCCAAGTTCATCTTAAATCATGGTTTCTTAAATTTAAGGTATCTTGACAATCTCATATCTCATACCCTAGTCCCTCCCCATATACCTCTAAAATTTTGACCATGATCGTAATGTCTCGTCCAAACTATGGCTTGATACTTTTAAATCACCTCACAACTTCCCTAATTGGTTGTATTATTATTATTTATTTTTTATTTTTTTATTTTTTTATTTTTAGCTCGTATTAAGGCAGGATAGTTTTCTACATTTCAGTACTTCCAAAGCTCATCTTCCATTAATGGCACTTATGTCATTCACCAATCAATTTAAGTATACATGTTTTAAACTTTTATGGTCTTAACTCAATTTTTTTTTTCTTACTGATACTTTAATTTCAATTTTACATACTTCAAAGTTATAAAATTCTTTCTCAGACACTACCACTTTTAATATCTATAGTATATTATAGGATATTGACATCTATCAAGCTTCTTAGGTCATTTTATTTCATCTAAAACTACTTACTCTTCCGTATACATTGTTACAGTCCTCCCCATCTCTATGGACATAAGACTGTGTAGCTTATCTATGTTCAAGACGTCTAACTAAAACATCTGATCTTGCTTAGCAAAATCATTTTCACGCATACACTAACATTTAGTAGCTTACTAAAACTATAGCTACTCATTCACAATAACAACCTCAGTAAGTCAAAACATCATCAATACAACAATTTACATTCACATTCCATGCAAGGTAAAACATAACATATTCTACATTTAATATAAATGTAGAATTAAGGCAACAATAATGAAGTAAATTATAATTACAATCAATGGTGTAAAAGTCCAATTATGAGTTATATTTTATAATGACCAAGCAATAACAACATACACAATCAACGACATTTCATTTTTTTATCTTAAGCAAGACATACCTGACGGAGACGGGGCATCAACGGTGAGACCATGGAACATGCCAAGCCTACATCATAGGCTAGTCTACAAGATCTATAACCTAGGGCTCTGATACCAACTGTAACGACCCAAAATTTTCTACTTAATTTAAGGTCGCTACTGTATACGTACCATAAACATTGAATGCGGAAGACTTCATTTAAATTTCATAAAACATAACCTTTAACTTAAAACACAGCCATGGACTTACATGTTTCGAAAACATCTTTAAAATGACACAACAAAAGACTTGAAATAAAATAAGTAAGTGTTTAAGTTTAAAACATCCTATTCTATCCTAAGTCTAAGAAAATAAATACCACTATCCTATGCATGTGCCATGATCTCGAGTTGTGATGCCGTCGTCAGCCGTACAAGAATGCCTTGCCTTAACCTGAAAAATGTAGTAGCACATGGCTTGAGTATTTAAAGAAATACTCAGTAAGTGACCCCACTATTGGGGTTAAATGCAACAATCACATGCAATGAAATGATGAGACCTATCTTTCGTTTCGTTTCGTTTCGTTTTCCCTACGGTGTAATCCTAACAGGTAATCGTGGACGTGTACCATATACTCTACACGCAGCCCATACGTGCAAGTATGGGCTCACCAGCTAGTTCGCACACCGCTGGGCCACTGTCCCTAGCCGGTGGGCATGCTCTGGGAGCCTTTATACCGGGACCCGTTAAAACTAAAACCGTCACGGCAACGCTATGCAAAGCATAACGATCGTTGTCCTGCCATTGGATGTACGCGTCCGTACCCTCGTGATGGGATAGGGGTATCCCCCCAAATGCATGAGCACACAATATGCATGAGGTCCCACTAGTCCTACAGTTATCATTAATGAACATAACCCCCTGTCACGTTTTCATGCTTACATGTCATTCTCATTCTCATTTCTTTACATATCATACATATTCCTAACGGGGTTATGTCAACAACCCTAAATTTCCACATACACAGAGTCGCTACTGACGTCTCATGCTCATCTATAATGCAGAAATAAAACTCTTACATGAACATAATTTATAACGTAAACTTCAAAAACACTTTTAAAACAACTTCTTCTTTGGAAAACACAGCAATGGTCTTACGTGTTTAAATATGAATTACTGAAATTTAGAGAAAACAAAAACAAATACAAAATAATTTAAAACAATGAAATGCAAAACAACCTATTCTAACTACTAGAAATTTAAATATGAATCTACCCTATGCACGTGCCACAGTCTCTGCTCGCAATGCCACCGTCCTCCCTACAAGTGCGCCTTGCCTTTACCTGAAAAATGATGTGGCACACGGCTTGAGTATTTCAAAGAATACTCAGTAAGTGGCCCCACTATAGGGGGCCATGCAAATGTAAACACATGCAATCATGATTTAGGGACCTATCTCTAATCATCTTAGGGGTGGCCTCCAGTCTCGGACAAATTGGATGTGTAGTACTTCCCTACACACGACTCACACGTGCGAATGTGAATCCCCAGGGCGCTCGCACACCCCCTGGACCCTCTGGTCAAGCTAATCTATAGCGACGTCCAGAGGTCAGCGGAACCCCATAGTGTCATGCACCTCATGAACACCCTCATCTGTGTGCTTTTGCACCTGTGCGCATACGCGCTCATCATACGGTGCGCGTCCGCACTCATCATCTCTAGGGGAAGTAGCCCTATGCTTATGAACATACAATATGCATGAGGTCCCTCTAAATCCATCATAATGTCTCTTCTGACACAACCCTCTAGTCTCATCTCTTTGTTACTCTAGGTAACACATACTCGTGGATATTTATATTAATATCATTTTCACGCTCTTAGGGTTGTGTCCTATGTCGATCTAACGACATGATGCAATATGGCACTCATCATCATATAGCATGCTCAATATGGAAAACATCATCATATTAAGGTAAACGTCACGCAATCATCATACTCATCATATTGCCACAAAGTGCATCAAACATATCAAGTCCAACATTCATCAAAATATATATATACTGAGCACATCATCAGGTATCATAACCCACACATCATCATAACTCATACATCATCAAAGTCATACATCATACATCATCATAACTCATATACCGCATCGTACGACATAGTTCATACATCATCTGTAACAGCCAAAAATAAATAAATAAATAAATAAAAATTATTATAAAGAACAAGATTTACATGGGAGAGAGATTTGAGATTTGAGATTTCTCTTCATATCTCAGATCTTTTTTTTTTATCCAATTATTTAGTTTAAATATTTAGTTTTATTTAGCAAGAAAGATTCGTCAGGATCAATTAGCAGAAAAAATAGAATCGATTAAATTGGCCAAAATAATTGCTAACCTAATTGAAAAGGTAGCAAACAAAACTAAAGAAGGAGGGTTAAACAGATTTAACGTATCAGAATTTCTTCTCTCGGCAAAAACAAACACAAAAAAAAAAGGTTCAGATTTAGTTTTGGCAGTGAGAGATATTTTTCTAGAAAAAGATTTTGCATTTGAAGAGGTCAATAGTTTTTCTTTTATTTTATTTAATGATATTAAAAGGATTTTGCATTTAAGTAGTTTTCCTTTTATATTATTTAATGATATTAAAAGTCATCCTAAAACACAGGGGATAATTAAAAGGAGGGAAATACAGTCAGAGACCGGGAGGGAAGATTGTGAATATAATTGAAATTATCTGGTAAATGTTAAAGAGTATTAAACACTGTAAGAGAAAATAGAATATCTGGAAAATTTGAATGGGTATTAAATGGTTTATATGAAAATAATACTATAACAAACGTATATAAATATTTCAAGACCTAACTCAGGCAAAGACTCTAACGTTCGCATGAAGTATAACACATGGATCAATATAAATTAGAGAAACAATTTTGTAGAAATTCAAACTCGGAACTGATGTCATGGGCTCACATAGGTTGACTTGGAGTTCAATGGGCTTTCATTAAGGATAACGACGGAGTCGAACTTTCATTAAGGATATATTCGTGACAACGACTTAAGCTAACCAGGTAAGTGACCTTACTATCGGCATGGTTATTTTTTGATGTTGACACGTGCCCTGTGGTTCTGCACGTGTCATATATATTGATATGTGTGAATTGTCTGTGGATCGATATGCTTCCTATATGTTATGTTATGTTATATAATATGTGGGTTGTATGATAATAATTATGGTATGATGTGCTCTAGGAGATGTTTGAGATAGGATACGAGAAGGATGCACAAAACAAAATGTAATGATAGGAGTAAGATACGTTCACGAAACGTTAAGGTTAGGTTACATACCGGAGTGCTATGGATAGGAGAGATTGATGAAAGAATACGGTTAGGTTATGGGTAGAAAGGGATAGGTTTGTGATAGATTGATAGAACGATGGCGTTAGGATACGTTCTGGTGATGATACGACTAAGGTACGTCACGTAATGATATGTCTGCGATAGGTAAAGAATGTTAAGGCTATGGTAAGTTAGAGAGCGATATGACTATGAAGTGTTTACGTTATGACTTGGTTATGATATGATACATTGTATGCTAGATTATTGTGCTTAAGTACAAAATCATGTGAACGTGAATGTATGTTATTTATGCTGCTTAGTTGATATGATATGAATGCATGTGACGATGTGTGGCCCTTGTACGATTATGGCTTGTTGTATGGGTAATGAAATGTAACTGAATGAATTGTATGACATGAAATACGGTAAATTGCATGATACATAACCCCGCTAGGAATATGTATGATATGTAACGAAATGAGAATGAGAATGACATGTAAGCATGAAAACGTGACACGGGGTTATGTTCATTAAATGATGACTGTAGGACTAGTGGGACCTCATGCATATTGTGTGATCATGCATTTGGGGGGATACCCCTATCCCATCACGAGGGTACGGACGCGTACATCCAAATGGCAGGACAACGATCGTTATGCCCTACATAGCACTGCCGTGACGGTTTTAGTTTTAACGGGTCCCGGTGGGCCCCCAGAGCATGCCCACCGGCTAGGGACAGTGGCCCACCGGTGTGCGAACTAGCTGGTGAGCCCATACTCGCACGTATGGGCTGCGTGTAGAGTATATGGTACACGTCCACGATTACCTGTTAGGATTACACCGTAGGGAAAACGAAACGAAACGAAATGAAATGAAACGAAACGAAATGAAAGATAGGTCCCATCATTTCATTGCATGTGATTGTTGCATTTAACCCCAATAGTGGGGTCACTTACTGAGTATTTCTTTAAATACTCAGGCCATGTGCTACTACATTTTTCAGGTTAAGGCAAGGCATTCCTGTACGGCTGACGACGGCATCGCAACTCGAGATCATGGCACATGCATAGGATAGTGGTATTTATTTTCTTAGACTTAGGATAGAATAGGATGTTTTAAACTTAAACGCTTATTTATTTTATTTCGGATCTTTTGTTGTGTCGTTTTAAAGATGTTTTCGAAACACGTAAGTCCATGGCTGTGTTTTTAAGTTAAAGGTTATGTTTTATGGAATTTAAATGAAGTCTTCCGCATTCAATGTTTATGGTATGTATACAGTAGCGACCTTAAATTAAGTAGAAAATTTCGGGTCGTTACATCATCGTAACTCATACAATTTTTAGCCTATCCTATAGTAAGGCCACTTACCTGGTTGGCCTTAGCCGAAGTATTCCCTAATTTAATTAACGTAAGCTCCCGTTCCTCGTGAGCTGCTCCAAAGGTTGCTAGAGTTCGCTTTATATCGAACCGTTCGTCACCTTTCGTTAGCATTTCACATTTTAATTAATAATCCAACTAACAATGTGAAATACAGCTCTAAAAAGGTCTCAGTAAAAATCGAATTTTACGTTTTCATTGTTTCTAAATTTTGGTTGGGCAGTAAAACTTAAATTGAAAATATGTCAATATTATTTCATGGTGCTCCAATTATTCAATCCAACTATGATTTGTTATAATATTATATTCTCTTGGTACAAATAATAATAACTTTTCACATATCATTCAATCCAACTATGATTTGTTATAATATTATATTCTCTTGGTACAAATAATAATAATTTTTCACATCTTCTATTTTCTTTCTCTCTGTTGTACCACTTTTGTTTCTCCTCTCTCTCACCTTTTTCTTTCATGCGAATGACTATACAATTATAAAATAGTATTCAATCAATTCTGTTTTCTCCTCCTCCTGTAGTATGATTATCAATTAACAGAAGCCATTTTCAATCTTTTTTTTTTCTTCTCTTTCCTAAAAACTACTCTCATTAACGGGAGCCATTTTCTATTCTATTTTCTTCTCTTTCAATCTATTATATTTTCTTCTCTTTCCTTTTTCAATCTATTATATTTTCTTCTCTTTCCTAAAAACTATCAACGGAAGCTATTTTCAATCTATTTTGTTTTCTCCTCTCTCTCAAATTACTATCCAAGTCGAGAAGTCATTTTCAATCTATATTAATTTTCCTTAGTAAAAATGCCTATGCATCCATCAATTATGATTTTCTTCTCTTTCCTAAAAATGATATTCAATTTAGATGCAATTCACAAAACCATTTTCAATCCATTTTGATTTTTGATCAATATCAAAAAATCTAAATAATTGAATAGGAGATCTAAGATAACTTTTCTATCTCTGTCAAAAGATAAAAGAAAAGGAGATCTAACTTACCGATTACTTTTCCATCTCTTTCCATTCCTATTAAATCAAGTGAAGGCCATCTCCCATTCTTCTCTCCCAAAATCTGTGATTTTTTTTTTCCAGATCATTTTGCAGTTAGGTGTCCGGGAGATATTTTGGGAAGGTGGAGAGAGAGAGAGTGATAATTTACTTTTTTTTATTTATAATTATTATTTACTTATTCTTATTATTATCTCTCCTTACATTATGTTTCATGCAATTTACCTTATTTCATGTCATACAATTCATGCAATTACATTCAAATATTCATACAAACAAGCCATAATCGTTCAATTTACCTTATTTCATGTCATACAATTCATGCAATTACATTCAAATATTCATACAAACAAGCCATAATCGTTCAAGGACCACACATCGTTACATGCATTACACATCACATCAGACTAAAAGCATACATTCACGTTCATATAACTACGTACTTAAGCACAATAATCTAGCATACAATGCATCATATCATAAACAAGTCATAACGTAAACACTTCATAGTCATATCGTTCTCTAACTTACCATAGCTTTAACGTTCTTATACCTATCACATACATACCATTACGTAACGTACCTTAGTCATATCATCACCAGAACGTATCCTAACGCCATCGTTCTATCAATCTATTACAAACCTATCCCTTTCAACCCATAATCTAACCGTATTCTTTCATCAATCTGTCCTATCCATAGCACTCCAGTATGTAACCTAACCTTAACGTTTCATGAACGTATCTTACTCCTATCGTTACATTTCGTTTTGTGCATCCTTCTCGTATCCTATCTCAAACATCTCCTAGAGCACATCGTACCATAATTATTATTATACAATCCACATATTATAACATAACATAACATATAGGAAGCATATCGATCCACAGACAATTCACACATATCAACATATATGACACGTGCAGAACCACAGGGCACGTGTCAACATAAAAAATAACCATGCCGATAGTAAGGTCACTTACCTAGCTCGCTTAAGTCATTGTCACAAATATATCTTTAATGAAAGTTCGATTCCATCCTTTGAAATCCGAGTCAACCTATATGAGCTCATGACATCAGTTTCAAGTTTGAACTCTCTAAAATTATTTCCCTAATTTACATTGGGCATCTTAAAATTCTGATCTTTTCTGTTAGACAAAATTTAAAGAAGCTCATTGCCCTCTGATAAAAAGTCTCGTCTTTTCTGTTACACAAAATTTGAAGGAGCTAAAGGAGCTCACTGCCCTCTGATATTTCCTTCTATTGTTAAATAGTGTTTTAACAAATCTTTCCTCAATCTCCCTCCCTCTCTCTAATTTTTTTTTTCATTCTGTAAATAGGTTTTTCAATTGTGTAAACAGATATTACCGGCCAATTTTAGTTTATAGATCTGCCACCTAAAATTTTATTGAATCTAACCTTATAACCTTATTTCGTATAACTAAAATGCTAACAAAAATCTAATAATTGTATATGGGATCTGATTATTACGGACCGTAATAGGAAAGAAGATTTGATCCTAAATTAATTTCTTATAACCATAGGAAAAGGAAATCTGAGATAGGATTTTACCTAATAACTGACAAACTCTGAATCTTCAATCTGTTGAAAGCCATTCTCAAATCTGACCATTGTTGTTTTTCTGTTTCTTTCTTTGTTTGCAGTTGGGGTAAGATGGGTCGAGGAGAGATAATTGTGGGAAGGTACGAGAGGTTAGTGGAGAGAGGTGGGGAAAGATTTTTTTTTTTTTTTTTTTAATTTTAATTTTAATTAATTAATTAATTAATTATTATTATTATTATTTTAATTTTTTTTAATAATTTTTTTATTTTTTTATTTGTTTATTTATTTATTTATTTTTGGGCTATTACAATCTTAATTATGAGTGAGTTATGAACTCCGGTTTATGAGGACTTGTCCTTGATTTGCATGGGTGAGAATGACTTTTTAGCCGATTCAATATGCCTACCATTTTAGGGACTTGACCAAATAGGGAGCTGGGAACATAACCTCACAGGATGGAATTCACTCCTTCCCATGTATAGGGTAAGTAGATGAGTAATTCTCTTAAGTGCTGATTACAGGACTTGAACAATGGGGCCCCACCCTCTCGCTGGCCCGAGAGGGACTCAGTTTATGATTAGATAATAAACGAATTGTTTATTAGAGAATCAGTGGTACTTATGTCACAATTTAGTGCAACTTATTTTAGTTTGAATTAGTTATGGAATATATAATATTCGTAATCTTGAAGAATATATTAGTTAGGAAATATATCTTAGATATTCGTAATCCGTTGAATTTGAATAGTAGTATATTTTATTTTATTATTAGGATTTAGTTAATTTATATTTTCTTTGTTGTATCCTATTTAAAGGTTGTGAATATCAATGAAGATTGAACATTCGATCCCAATTCTTTTTCTAATTCTTAAATATGTATTCTTTCGTTGAGTAATAATATTTTCATATCTATGCACACTTTTGAGTGGTAGATATTGCGTCAACTTAAGGTACAAGATGTAATTATGGAGGTAAAATGAACTTTTGACCCAGTTGTAGTTACGAATAACTCGTGAAGGATCGACTTGTCTTTAATAATAACCCATGGACATAACTTGTCCTACCGTGCATAAGAGTTCAACTATAGGACTATAGTGGAGTGACTTATAGTTAATGAATAAAAATTAATTAATTAAAGAGTTTAGTTAATTAATTTGATGTCATTGGAGCTTATAACCCCTAGGTCCATAAGGTCCCCATGCTAACTCATAATAACGCCAAAAGGTAAAGTTAGTTGAAAGAATAAATTTGAAATGTTCAAATTAATGTATTTGATATATTAAATATTAAAGGAGAAAAATAGATTTAATTTGAAAGGTTCAAATTAGAAAAGTATATTTATTGTATTTGATATATTAAATATTAAAAATATATTAACGTGTTACTACTCGAAATTTTCTACTTAATTTAATGTCACTACTGTATACATGTCATAAACATGAATGCGGAAATACTTCATTTAGATTTTCATAAAACATAACCTTAAGCTTAAAACACAGCCATGGACTTACGTGTTTTGAAAACACCTTTAAAACGACACAACAAAATGCTAAATAAAATAAATAAATGTTTAAATTAAAACCTCCTATTCTAAGTCTAAGAAAATAAATACAAAAACTATGCATGTGTCATGGTCTCGAGTTGCGATGCCGTTGTCAGCCGTACAAGAATGTCTTTCCTTACCTGAAAAATGTAGTAGCACTTGACTTGAGTATTTAAAGAAATACTGGGTAAGTGACCCCACTATTGGAGATTATGCAACAAAAACATGCAAAATGCTATGACGGGACCTATCATATCAGTCTATTTTTCCTACAACACTATTCTAATGGGCAGCTTGGATGTGTACCATATACTCTACACGCAGCCCATACGTGCGGGTATGGGCTCACCAGACAGTTCACACATCACTGGGCCCCCTTTTCTTGTTGGACGAGCCTTCTCTGGTAGCTCTACTGTTGCCGATACTCATTAGAATTAGTAACTGTCACGGTAGCATTATGTAAAACATAATGATACTTCGCCTGGCTCATGGATATACACGTCCGTACCCTTGTGATGGAATAGGGGTATCCCCCAATGCATGAGCACACATAATGCATGAAGTCTCAACATTTTTCCGTTTTCATTATCATTTAATACAACTCGCTAGTGTTCTGTACATATCATATCATTTCACATATCGTTCATCATTTATATCATATCGTTTCTCATTCTTCATTTCTCATTCTTCATTTCTCATATCATACATAATTCTATCGGTGTTATATTTCATGTCATTTATCGTGATTTCATGTCATTCATATCAGGTTGTATACACACAATTTAGGAGACATAACATAACATCTCATGCGTTTAACATAACATTTCATCATATACATATCATACCATAACATATTATATCACAATATATCATATCATAGAACATGTCAATTTATCACATATCTCGTACCATAACATGTTTCATATCAAATGACAATATATATATATATATATATATATATATATATATATATATATCACTCACATGTCGTATCATAATCATATCATCATAGGAACATACCCTAACGCTATCGTTCAATCAATCTATCACAAACCTATCCCTTTCTACCCATAACCTACCCGTATTCTTTTATCAAATTCTCATATTCATAGCACTTTGGTATGTAACCTAACCTTAACGTTTCATGAACATATCTTACTCTTATCGTTACATTTCATTTTGTACATCCTTCTCGTATCTTATCTCAAACATATCATTGAGAACATTGTACCGTGATTATTATCATACAATTCACATATTATAACCGTAATAGCCCAAAAATAAATAAAGAAATAAACAAATAAAAAAAATAGTTAAAATAGTTAAAATAATAATAATAATAATTAATTAATTAATTAATTTAAATTTAAATTTAAAAAAAAAAAAAAAATCTTTCCCCACCTCTCCCCACTAACCTCTCATCCCTTCCCACAATTATCTCGACCCATCTTACGCCAACTGCAAAAGAAAAGAAAGAAACATCAAAACAATGGTCAGATTTGAGATGTAAAATGGCTTTCAACAGATTGCAGAGTTTGTGAGTGAATACGGTAAAATCTTATCTCAGATTTCCTTTTCCTTTAGAGTTATGGTTATAAGAAATTAATTTAGTTATGGTTACAAGAAATTAATTTAGGATCAAATCTTCTCTCCTATCTTACCGTCTATAATAATCAGATCCCATGTACAATTATTAGATTTTTGTTAGCATTTTAGTTATACTAAATAAGGTTATAAGGTTAGATTCAATAAAATTTTAGGTGTCAGATCTATAAACTAAAAGATCTTGTACTTAAAATTCGCCAGTAATATCTGTTTACACAATTCTGAAAAAAAAAAATGAGAGAGAGAGGGATTGAGGAAAGATTTGTTAAACAGTATTTAACAATAAAAGGAAATATGAGAGCAGTGACCTCCTTTACTCCTTCAAATTTTGTCTAACAGAAAATATCAGAATTTTTATCAGAGGGCAGTGAGCTTCTTTCAATTTTGTCTTGCAGAAAAGATCAGAATTTTAAGATTGCCAATGTAAATGAGGGAAATAATTTTATAGAGTTCAAAGGACGGAATCGAACTTTCATTAAAGATATATTTGTGACAATGACTTAAGCGAGCCAGGTAAGTGACCTTACTATCGACATGGTTATATTTGATGTTGACACGTGCCCTGTGGTTCTGCACGTGTCATATATATTGATATGTGTGAATTGTCTGTGGATCGATATGCTTCCTATATGTTATGTTATATAATATGTGGGTTGTATGATAATAATTATGGTATGATGTACTCTAGGAGATGTTTGAGATAGGATACGAGAAGGATGCACAAAACAAAATGTAACGATAGGAGTAAGATACGTTCACGAAACGTTAAGGTTAGGTTACATATCGGAGTGCTATGGATAGGAGAGATTGATGAAAGAATACGTAGGTTATGGGTAGAAAGGGATATGTTTGTGATAGATTGATAGAACGATGGCGCTAGGATACGTTCTGGTGATGATACGACTAAGGTACGTCACGTAATGATATGTCTGCGATAGGTATAAGAATGTTAAGGCTATGGTAAGTTAGAGAACGATATGACTATGAAGTGGTTACGTTATGACTTGGTTATGATATGATGCATTGCATGCTAGATTATTGTGTTTAACTACATAGTTATGTGAACGTGAATGTATGCTTTTAGTCTGATGTGATGTGTAATGCATGTAACGATGTGTGGTCCTTGAACGATTATGGCTTATTTGTATGAATATTTGAATGTAACTGCATGAATTGTATGACATGAAATACGGTAAATTGCATGAAACATAACCCCGTTAGGAATATGTATGATATGTAAAGAAATGAGAATAAGAATGACATTAAGCATGAAAACGTGACAGGGGGTTATGTTCATTAATGTAACTGTAGGACTAGTGGGACCTCATGCATATTGTGTGCTCATGCATTTGGGGGGATACCCCTATCCCATCACAAGGGTACGGACGCGTACATCCAATGGCAGGACAACGATCGTTATGCTTTGCATAGCGCTGCTGTGACGATTCTAGTTTTAACGGGTCCCGGTATAAGGGCTCCCAGAGCTTGCCCACCGGCTAAGGACAGTGGCCCAGCGGTGTGCGAACTAGCTGGTGAGCCCATACTCGCACATATGGGCTACGTGTAGAGTATATGGTACACGTCCACGATTACCTGTTAGGATTACACCGTAGGGAAAACGAAACGAAACGAAACGAAAAGAAACAAAACGAAAGATAGGTCCCATCATTTCATTGCATGTGATTGTTGCATAACCCCAATAGGGGGTCACTTACTGAATATTCTAGAAATACTCAGGCCTCATGCTACTTTACTTTTCAGGTTAAGGCAAGGCACTCCTATACGGTTGACGACGGCATCGCAACTCAACTCGAGACCATGGCGCATGCATAGGGTAGTGGTATTTATTTTCTTAGTCTTAGGCTAGAATAGGATGTTTTTTAAACTTAAACTCTTATTCATTTTATTTAGTCTTTTGTTGTGTCGTTTTAAAGATGTTTTCGAAACACGTAAGTTCATAGCTGTGTTTTAAGATAAAGGTTATGTTTTATGAAATTTAAATGAAGTCTTCCGCATTTAATGTTTATGGTACGTATATAGTAGCGACCTTAAATTAAGTAGAAAATTTCGAGTCGTTACAATTATGGTCCTAAAGTAGGAAGATTATAAACTCTTGAAAGACCTCAGGGAGGGTAAGTGTTTCATTTTGAGGCTATAACATAGCCATATATATTATTTTTGTAAATAAGACAGTTTAAGTTGCATGTTTAGAATCATTCAAGTTTGGAATTACTCATGTTATTGTCTTCTTTTTCTCACTTTCCCAACTATCCCATTCCTCTTGTGGTTGCTCTATCCGCTCATAAATTAATGAGCATTTATTTGCCTCTTCTTGATATTTTAGACGTCATTGATATTAAATTCAACTTTATGGTCACTCATTCTTAATGTTAGTAGACATTTATAATGTTTTGTTTGTTCTTAAAATTCGTCTCCTTGAGATAATTTGTACATCATGGTCTGCTTCATTATCTAAAATGATAAAATTTGCTTAAAATATAAATTTATCCACTCAAATTAAAATGCCATAAATCTTTTCTTTTGGATAAGTGATGGACCTATCCAGCTAGTTGGATGGTGACTATATCTAAAGGGAATGAACTCTTCATCCACGCCGCGGAATCATTGGGAACCGTTTTGATTTTTATTAAGAATTAAAACAAAGCAATAAATAGAAGAGTAAGAACGGTAGAAACCCTAGGTTGCAAGACTCATTTCAACCATGCAAAAGCTTTTCAACATTCCACGAGATCTTCCTTGCTATGACTCGAACACAAGGTCAAGGCTTGTGGGAGCCTTTTGAAAGAAAATCCCAAAGGGATTGGAGAAGAAGAGTTTCGAGAATTCTTTAGAGATGTAATTTCATTCTCTAGAGAAAGTGGGAGAGATTGATGTATCTTTGGCTCAACCCGAGGGTCCTATTTATAGGGACTCTCGGAGAATATTTGCATATTTAATATATTAGGATATTATACCTTATACAAATCATATTTAGATATTACAAGACATCCTAATATATATTTAACTAATTTGAATCTCATTCAAATTTCAAATATATTTTTATTTAATGTATCAAAATACATTAATTGATTTAATATTTAATTGTATTTGGTTTAACCTATCTAATATATCAAATATTAATTTGAACCCTTTAAATTAAATATATTTTATCTATTTATTTAATATATCTGATATATTAAATACTAATTTGGCATTTCAAATTAAATTTATTTTCTCCTCTATTTTAATATATCTAATATATTAAATATTAATTTGAACCCTTCAAATTTTCTTTCAAATAAATTGAATCTTTTAGCGTTACTATGAAATAGGAAGGGGACCTTATGGACCTACAGATTTTAAGCTCGAATGATACAAAATTAATTAATTAAACTCTTTAATTAATCAATTTCCATTCATTAACTATAGGTCACTCTACTATAGACCTAGAGTTGCACTCTTATGCACGGTAGGACAAGTTATGTCCATCGATATAATCATTACAAGCAAGTCGATCCTTCACGAGTTGTTCATAATTGCAGCTGGGTCAAAAGTCTGTTTTACCCTTGTAATTACATCTTTCACCTTAAGTACTACTGATTCTCTAATGAACAATTTGTCTATGATCCAATCATAAACTAAGTCCCTCTCGGGCCAATGAGAGGGTGGGGCCCCATTGTTCAAGTCTCGAAATCAGTACTTAAGAGAACAACTCATCTACTTTCCTTATATGGAAAGGAGTGAATTCCATCTCATGATGTTATGTTCCCAACTCCCTATTTGGTCAAGTCCCCAAAATAGTAGGCATATTGAATCGGCTAAAAGAGCCATTCTCACCCATGTAAATTAAAGTACAAGCTCTCACAGGCAGGAGTTCATAACTCACTCAGGATTAAGATCGAGTCATATATGACCATCATGTGAAATATTAATCTTCTTAGTTAACGGATTTATAAAGATAGATTAAATATTTCTTGGTCTAGTCTTATACAAACTCATTGTACAGAATACCCCCACTTATATGTCTCCACACGAATGATTTGGATCAAATCATTTATAACGATTACAAAGTGGGCCGTATCAATAGTGTTACCAGGATAAGGCACCCAACCTTATCCATATGCTATAGACTCTTACTTGGACACGATCCTCTTGTATGTCAACCACATACGGTTCAAGATTACATTAATAACCTTGGATTTTCATACCATGGATAACTATTAAATCACAAATAAAATAATGAAAATTATTGTTAAAAAACTAAATAATTAATTACGAGGCTTTAGAGCATAAATCCCAACAATATCAGCTTTTCGGCATTTCGGTATCTGCTGGCAGCTTTTCAAGAGGTCTATTTCTTAGCTCAATTGTTAATTTGTCCATTTGAAGTTCCATATTTCATAAGCATGCTTGATGACTCTGTGTCACAGCATAGTTCTCAACAATATATTCCTTTATTATGTCAGAATTTAGTGCTAACTTATTTCTAGTTTGAATTAGTTATGGAATATATGATATTCGTAATCTTCCAGAATATATTAGTTAGGAAATATATTTTAGATATCGTAATCAGTTGAATTTGAATAGTAGTATATTTTATTTTATTATCAGGATTTAGTTAGTTTATATTTTCTTGGTAGATATTATTTAGTATCTTGTATCCTATTTAAGGGTTGTGAATATCAATGAACATTGAACATTCGATCCCAATTCTTTATTCTTATTCTTAAATCTGTATTCTTTCGTTGAGTAATAATATTTTCATATCTATGCACACTTAGGAGTGGTAGATATTGCGTCAGTTGGTATCAGAGCCAAGTTGGTACGGTTTAATATTATTACTCAACGAGATGAATAGTGAGAGTGCTTCTATGGGTGTAGCTATGGAGAAGCTGGTTGGCAATAACTACAGTTATTGGAAGTTATGCACGGAAGCGTATCTACAAGGGCAAGATTTGTGGGATTTAATTGAAGGTGATGACACAGACATTCCAGCAGATACTCCACAGAATGCAGAATTACGCCGACAATGGAAGATTAAATGCGGAAAAGCCTTATTTACCTTGCGAACTTCGATTAGCAAGGAGTATATTGATCATGTTCGTGATTTAAAGTCACCAAAGCAAGTATGGGATACACTTCAAAAGTTGTTCACCAAGAAAAATACCGCTCGATTACAATTCTTAGAGAATGAACTAGCTATGGTAACTCAAGGTAACTTTTCTGTTGAAGAATATTTTTTGAAAGTGAAAAATCTGTGTTCTGAAATTTCAGAATTAGATGCTGAGGAGCCCGTGAGTGATGCCCGATTACGTCGTTATCTTATTCGTGGATTACGAAAAGAGTTTATGCCCTTTGTTTCCTCAATACAAGGGTGGGCAAATCAGCCTACAGTCATTGAGTTGGAGAATCTTCTTTCCAATCAGGAAGCCTTGATTAAGCAAATGACTAGCAGCAACGAGTTTTCCCCAAAGTCAGAAGATGTGTTGTATGTAAAAGATCAAAGGAGACAGAATTTTCACTCAAAGCCTTCATCAAGCAATGGGAATCAATTCAGAAGTGAGGAGTCGTCAAAGAAACCATTTAAAACTTGTTACAGGTGTGGAAAACCAGGCCATTTTAAACGGGATTGTGAGGTGAAAGTGGTGTGACATCATTGCGGAAAGCCAGGCCATATTAAACCAAATTGCAGAGTCAAGATGCAGGAAACAGAAGCAAATGGTGTACATGAAAGTAAGAGTTCTTCAGATCCAATTTGGGAACACTGCTTAACCACTGAGGCTCTTGACCAGCCAACAAATGTGACTTCAGCTGTTCATCAAGTTGATGTCTCTGTAGATTCTCATGCTTTTATAGACTACAACGAAGAATGGATTGTCGATTCCGGCTGCTCTCATCATGCAACTGGAAACGAAACTCTTCTATCAGACATTCGTCCACATTGGCAAAAGAAGATCATTGTGACAGCTGATAATTCAATGCATCATGTGACGAAAGAAGGAGATTTGAATGATGGGAGTGTTCTGCTCAAGGACGTCTATCATGTTCCTGGTTTAAAGAAAAATCTTGCTTCTGTATCACAAATAACAGATTCAGGAAGGTATGTTCTTTTTGGTCCTAAAGATGTTCAAATACTCTCTAATGTGAAACATGTTGATGCTAATGTCCAGTTTTGTGGAAAAAGAAAAGAATCTTTGTATGTTTTATCAGCTAGTGATGAATATATCAAGAAGGTTGGTCATAATGCAAGCACAAATCTTTGGCATGCTCGTTTGGGTCATGTGGGTTTTCAGATGTTGGAGAAAATATCCACAAAACAACTTCTTGATGGTGTCCCTCTCTTTAAAGATATTCAGCATGATGAGGTTTGTCCAGGCTGCCAATATGGTAAGTCTCATCGTCTTCCTTTCACAAGCTCAAAGAGTAGAACTTCAACAGTGCTAGAATTGATTCATTCTGATCTTCTGGGACCGACGCAAACAGCAAGCTATACCGGCCTTCATTACGTGATGGTGTTTGTGGATGATTTCTCTCGCTTCAGTTGGGTATACTTCTTAGAACACAAAAGTGAAGCCTTTTCAAAGTTCATTCAATTTAAGCATGATGTGGAAAAAGAATTTAAATTGAAAATCAAGTGTTTGCGCACTGATAATGGAGGGGAATTCCTTTCAAATGATTTTATGGAATACTGTAAGGAGCATGGGATTCAGCGTCAACTGACTTGTCCAGGAACCCCGCAGCAAAATGGGGTGGCTGAGCGCAAGTTAGCTCATCTTACATCAGTTTGCTTGTCTTGGCTGCATGCGAGGAGTCTTCCAAGAGAGTTATGGGCCTCAGCTTTTCAAACAGCTTGCCATGTTGTAAATCGGCTGCCTCCATGGCCAGGGACAGAATCATCACCATTCGAGCTGATTTATCATCGTAAACCCAATGTGAGTTATTTTCGTATTTTTGGGTCTATTTGTTATGTTCATGTACTGAAACAAAATCGAACCAAACTTGACCCAAAGGCCAAGAAATGTATTTTTGTTGGCTATGATATTCATAGAAAGGGTTGGAGGTGTATGGATTTGGAAACAAAGATGGTTACTGTGTCTCGTGATGTGGTGTTCGATGAAATTTCAAGTTACAAAGACGATTCAGATGGCAGCAAAAGTACAAATACTGTTGCACTTTTTCCCGATGATTCTACGTTAGGAAGAGGAGATTCTATTGCGACAGACATTCAAGCTGAAGAGAATACAGAAGCCACAGAAGCCACTACAAATATTGAAGGTGTCACAAGGAAAAATCCTCAAAGACGGAAAAGATTACCAGGTCATTTGTCTGACTTTGTTGTTGACATTAATCAATTTTCTGTTCTGTCTTGTTTTTTTATGGGAGATACAAGTGAAAGTGAGCCAAAGTTATACACAGTGAAGCTAAAGGAATTTCAGAATGGGAACATGCAATGCTGGAAGAAATTTCAGCACTAAAAAAGAATGACACCTGGGAACTTGTACCAAAGCCTCATGATGCCGACTTAATTACTTGTAAGTGGGTTTACAAGGTGAAGAAAAAAGCTGATGGTAGAATTGATAGACACAAAGCTCGTCTTGTTGCTCGTGGGTTCTCTCAGCAATATGGTCGAGACTATGACGAGACCTTCAGTCCGGTCGCAAGGATGGTAACAGTACGGACAATCATCTCTTTAGCTGCTAGTAAAGGCTGGAAATTATGGCAGCTTGATGTGAAAAATGCTTTCCTTTACGGAGAGTTGGATCGTGATATCTTTATGGAGCAGCCGCAAGGATTTATCTCTAAGGAATATCCTAATTATGTGTGCAGACTTAAGAAGGCATTGTACGGACTCAAACAAGCTCCTCGTGCTTGGTTTGGTAAGATTGCTCAATATCTTAATTTTTGTGGTTATAAGTCTTCATGTGCTGACCCAAGCTTATTTGTTAAGAAAACAACAATTGGATGCACTCTACTTTTACTTTATGTTGATGACATGATTATTACTGGTGATGATATTGTTGAAATTAGTAATCTCCAAGATGCCTTGTCTATTCGTTTTGAAATGAAAAGATTAGGTGAAGCTGATTGTTTTCTAGGTTTGGAAATTAAAAGAGGTGAGGATGGTTATTTTCTCTCTCAAAAAGGATATGCATCAAGTTTATTGGAGCGGTTTCATATGGAGAATTCAAGAGAAAAGACTACTCCTATGGAACCAAATCTCAAATTAGCTAGGAGTGAAGGAAAGTCATTAGTAGATGCTACATTCTTTCGTTAACTTGTTGGTAGTTTATTCTATTTGACCATCACAAGGCCAGATATTGCCTTTTCAGTAGGAGTTGTGTCCCAATTTATGGACCAACCACATGAGACTCATTTAGTTGCAGCAAAAAGGATTCTTTGTTATATCAAGGGCACTCTAAATTATGGATTAATGTATGAGAAATCAAAGTCATTTTTACTGAGTGGTTTTGTGGATGCTGATTGGGCTGGTGACGTGAATGACAGATGCTCCACAACAGGTTTTTGTTTTACAGCAGGCTCTGCTGCAATTTCATGGTGCAGTAAAAAGCAAAGCACAGTTGCTTTGTCAAGTTGTGAAGCAGAATATGTAGCTGCTACAATGGCTACTCAAGAGTGTTTGTGGCTCAGGAGGCTTATTCAAGAAATGGTAACTACTCTCGATCAGCCAATTCAAATTAATTGTGATAATGAGAGTGCAATCAAACTTGCTGGAAATCCGGTATTTCATGCTCGTTCGAAACATATTGAAACTCATTATCATTTTGTTCGAGAGAAAGTGTTATCGCAGGATGTTGAATTGCAGAAAATACACACTAATGAGCAAGTTGCAGACATATTTACTAAGGCACTTGCCAAACTGAAGTTTGAAGTTTTTCGTAAGGCGCTCGGAGTTATTGAGAAATAAGCTTGCACTAAGGGAGGCTGTCAGAATTTAGTGCTAACTTATTTCTAGTTTGAATTAGTTATGGAATATATGATATTCGTAATCTTCCAGAATATATTAGTTAGGAAATATATTTTAGATATCGTAATCAGTTGAATTTGAATAGTAGTATATTTTATTTTATTATCAGGATTTAGTTAGTTTATATTTTCTTGGTAGATATTATTTAGTATCTTGTATCCTATTTAAGGGTTGTGAATATCAATGAACATTGAACATTCGATCCCAATTCTTTATTCTTATTCTTAAATCTGTATTCTTTCGTTGAGTAATAATATTTTCATATCTATGCACACTTAGGAGTGGTAGATATTGCGTCATATTAGACTCTCAAGTGATGTCCCTGGTGTATGGCATTGACTGACTCGATGTTGATTTGACTATGGGGTGTAGTGCAAATTTTTTGCAAAATAAAACAAATATAATTTAAAGCATAATATACATTATAGTTCATCAAATTTAAGTTCATGCATTAGTAATTAGAACAAAACATAATAGTTAAAACACAAAATAAGGAACATCACAAAATATTTAAGACAAAAAGGGATGAGGACGATAGTTGATGCTTCTTTATGAAACTTGCTTCAAAGTTAGCTCACAACCTTGACCAACTCCTTATTTACTTGAAAAACATGGAGTGAGTACAAAGACTCTAAATAGCCTACTTGTAGGCTCTTGATCGTGTCTTTGATATGCTAGAGTATCATACTCTTTCTTTTCTTATTCTAGTTATTGTTGTAGGTACTTAGGCCCTTTGATTCTGTTCTTGAATTGTGAGTTCTTGACATGCACTATGGTTCTGGGTTATCGTCTTTAGAACTTATATCTTGATCTATGTTCTAGTCTTTGATCGTTGTCTTGTTCTTGGTAATTTTACGAAATATCTACATATATATCTTGGACGGATGTTTGCTAAATATCTACCAAATATATCTTTACAAAATATTTACTATATATATATATTTATAACAGATCTTTACTGCATCAGACTCCATATTGGAACATGTTCCACATCACCTTCACCCTCTTCTCCTTCGTACAAAAAGATCCAACTTGGGAAAAACTCAACTCCGTCCCATCATCAACTTGAAAAGTTGCATCTTGTATAAAAATAAAAAATAAAACGAAATTCTTTATTATTATGAAGAAAAAAAAAAAAGATAAAAAAATAATCATATTCACATCGATTTAGATAAAAATTTATTTAATTGAAACCTTTGACTTAGGGCTTATGTTTTCACATGGCGAAAGATATGAATTCTATTTATACCACAATTCTTAAACAACAACCCAATTTCTCACGTTTATCATTTAATGCGTTTCTAAATTGTTTATTATAAGAAATTTGTGGAGGAGAAATCCGTGCATGAATCGAGTATAAACATGAGGAAGCACAAATAGTTTAAGTTAAAAGATTCTTTCTTATCTTGATTTTGAACCAAGATTAAGAGTGGTTCCTCCCCACGTTTCAGTATTTTAATCTTCAAATATAAAAATCCTAAATTAAATAAATAATTTTAATTATTTGGGATGTGATCCTCCTCGACCTCAATAAATAGGTGCGTAAATGAAAGCTCCACCCTCATCCACTCACTCACTGCCAATTAAACTGTAAACCTATGGCTTACTGCTCAGCAAACAGCTTCCAGATCCCGGCCACCAACGTCATTTCACGGCCGCGCACTGTCACTCCCTCTGTCGGCGCCTCCGTGTCCTTGTGGCGCCGCCCTTCTTCTATTCCATCTATTTCAAACCGCAACATGTCCTTCAAATGCCATGCCATTTCCAAGTGTCGTGGTACTACGCCCTCACTTCCTTCCCCTCTCTCTCTCTCTCTCTCCCTGGTTCGTGAGAAAATTTGTTCAAACAATATGTTTTTCAAATTTTTCGTTTTTTTGAGACCCATTTTCGATCTTTTGATTAGACTAGAGATATATAATGTTTTTTAATAGTCGAATTAGGTTGATATTAGCAATTTACGTGTTTCGTCGTTACGAGTCTAAATTTGCTTAAATGTTGATGGGACTTATAATGCTTAAAAGTTTTGAATTTTTTATCAACACTTAACCACGTAAATGGAGTGAAAGTAAAAAAAAGGACATAAAAAATTATAACTATGAGTAAAAATTTATTTTTTCCTTCCAAATATTTTCCTATCATAATATCAACAGCCATCAATATCTTGTATGACAGATATCATACCTATTGAAACCGACAACGCTCCAGAAGCATTAGGGCCATATTCTCAGGGCATCATAGCCAACAACTTTATATTTGTGTCTGGCTCCCTAGGACTCATTCCCGAGGTAGCTTCATCACCTTATGATTTTGTTTACGGTTACGTTCTACTTTGTATGTAGATTATGTGGATTTTTTTAAATGTTTAATCCAAGCGTAGCTCAGTGATTAGGTACACTTACATGTGTTGTAGATTCGTAGTTTCAAATTTCGTGTACGTGTATGCACTTTCTATGATGTCTAATTGAATGCGTACGTATATGGTTTAATGTAGACAGGAGAATTAATTTCCGATGATGTTGGAGAGCAAACTATGCAGGTATTATTTATTATTTTTATCTTTTTTTTCATTAGATCTTGTTGTGCTTTGTAGATCCAAAAGTTTTATAAAAAAAAAAAATGTAATGAAATATGATTATGCAGGCCCTCAAAAATATAGGTGCAATATTAAGAGCCGGAGGTGCGGATTATAATAGAGTGGTTAAGACAACTATTATGTATGAAATCCTTTTTCGTATATTTTGAGGTTTTGTTTTTTATGAAAATGGTCGTTTTTTAGTTTGTCTTCAAACCTATATTTTTACCAACAATTCTTTGTTGCAGGCTGGCTGATGTAGCAGACTTTGCATTAGTGAATGAAATTTATGCTCGATGTAAATTCTTTTCTTTCATTTTTTTTTTGGTAATTTTTCTAGTGAAGAAAATGAAATTGAGAGGCGTTCTTGGTCTTTTTTACAGACTTTTCCAAGCAACCTTTTCCAGCTCGGTCAACATTTCAGGTTGGAGCGTTGCCCAAAAATGCCAAGATCGAAATCGATGCAATAGCTTTGGTTTAAACTGTAGTACCTCGACGTGACATGAGCGTGCTAGGGGTTCTCAAAAATATGATATATTAGTATGGTTTTAAATTTAATAAGTTGGAGATAGGCTAAATACAAGAAGATCCCAAATTAGATGAGGGTTTGTTGCTAGTTGTTAACAATATTATTGTAATAATTTTATTATCTGGTCGACATATCCTTTTTAAGATGTGGAAATGGAGCTAATAAATATATTGTTGTCTTGTTTTATGCGGCTTAAAGAGTAATTTTTATTCTTTGGTTACCTAAATCATTTTACTAAAATATATAGATAATGGACTCGTATAATTATTGGGTTTGACCCTACTATTGTAATAGTGATCATATTTTAACATTTCCCCTCAGTATTAGTTCTCATTCGCTCTACAATATTGGATTGACAACGAAAACTCTCGTTTTTGTATTTAGCCCTCCTATAAATAAGTTTGTCACTTGGTTATCGGTATTCTTTCTTTAACACACTCTCTCTAATAAAATGGTAATGTACCTCCACATGCTTTGTTCTAGCATTAAGCCTCGAATTTTCAGCTAGGCGAACTGCAGATTGGCTGTTGCAATGAAGTGGCATTGGATAGTCAATTTTCAAGTGGGAATCATTCGTAAAGAATTTCAACCATGTACTTTCTTGAGCTGTTCTGTACTCTGCTTTCTGTAGTTAACAATGTACTATTGGTTTTTTTTTCGACACCAAGAAATTATTCCAAAACAAAGTTTGAACACATACTTGGTGCTTGATCTTCGGGTATCGCTATATCATTTGACATATTGCAGGATCTTTGAACCGCACCAAATGAGGGTTCTTTGGACTTTGCATGTACACACTAATGATTCCAACTCCATTTTTAAATCTCTTTGGTTGATCCATATACATCTCCCCGTCTAACTTTTTGTAATACCTGAATTTTTAAAATAAATAAAAAAAAATAAAAATAACAACAACATAGGGGCAAAATAGTCAATTTGGCCAAAAGAATAAAAAAATAGAGAGAGAGGAAGAAAGAGAAGAAGTTAGGGTTTGGGAGAGAGGAAGAGCAGAGAAGACAAACGGCCGTTAGAGATTGAATCCAAGGCAAGAAACTTCAAAACAATACTTCTCTCGGCACTGGAAAAGGAGTTTGGGTGGTGGATTCACTCATTCCGGCAAGAAAATCCGAGAACGGACAAAGTAAGGTTCCGAACTTCTTGTTTGAATTTTATCTATATCTGAGGAGTTTCTTGAGCGTTAGATCTTGAGTTTTTGAGGTATGTAACTAAAATAAGATTCACACAGGTTTCTTGAAGTTCCTGGACAAGAATGGGACGAAAATTGGAGTTTAGTCGGACTTCCGGGTAAACAAAATAGAAAATGTGAGTTTCTCCGTATCTTTGGACGGCCTTAACTCATCCTGTGTTCAAGGAAAAAAATAAAGAAAAAATATATTGTAGAAGTAGAAGATGAGATATACAATTTTTGTGAAGAAACTTTGTTGATATGGATTACGGATTCAAAGATAAGAAAATCCGAAGAAAATAGATCGAAAACGCTAACATCTGGAAATTTGAAACACACGCAGGAGAGAGAAAGAGATCGCCACGCGTCGACCACCGAACGGAAGAGCGCGGCGGAGCCGGCGTGCGTCACGTGGCCCGTACGCCCGCCGAACTGGTCCGGAAACCCACGGTCAAACCCGACATTCCCGCCAAACACTGTGCGCCACGTGCAGTGCTCAGAAAATTTGAAGGTAAGTCCGCGGCCGCTGGGGTTCGAAACGCGGCACTGCCCGCGCGTGTGCCCTGCGCGTGTGGGCGTGTACTGGCGCGTGGGGACCTGCTGTCGCGTGCACAGCGCGTGGGACACCATTCTCTCACCCGTTTGGCCTTCGTTTGCTTGATTTTCGCCTCGATTTCAACTCTGATCTTATTTTATGTGAATTAGGATCTATTAAAGAAATTCCAGAATTTTGGAACCTTTACCGTCAAGAAAACTCGAACTCGGGAAGGCACGCGTCAACCAAGTAAGTAGCCATTTGGATTCCCACGAGCAGTACTTGTAGGAACCGCTTGGAATAAGCATGCATTCTATCATACCCGTATACCTAGCTAACCGAACCTAGCCAATTAGTATGGAAACTTCGAAAAATGAAATGATTAAGGAAAGCTAGATATGAAATGTTTATTAAATCTGTTTTGATTGAGATTCTAATAAAGTATGTATGCAAGAGGAGGATGGGAAACTTGTGAATCTGCGCTCCAAGTGAAGATGGACGTTATCTTTCCATTGAGCATGTTTGTTAATATTGCATGAACTGCTGTGTGCTAACTCCTATGCTTGATGATTGCTTGGTTTATCTTTCTTGTTGAATATGATGAAATTATGAGCTTAGATTAGGGTGCTTGTGATTAAATAGGCTAGACGAGACCCTAGATTGGGAGACCTCTAGAATACCGTGTATTTAGACCCGTGAAACGATTACCAGTGGATCTAGAGCCCAGAATTCCAAACCCGATAGGTTTGTGAGACCAGGCACGAGAATCTAGAGATGCATGAATCCAAGTCTAAGCCACCAAGTTCCACCCTAGAAAGGATAGTAGAACACCACGATAACTGTAGGTAGCCCGCTAGAGTTGAGCAGTGTGGGTAGTGTCATCAGAACCTCCACTTTCCTCTCTGCTCCGATACCATACCGTCGAGACAGAGCTCCGGTACAAAGATCGTTGAGCTTGGCAAATCCGGATAGGGAAGTGTGACAGGTGCCCAGACCTAGTGGTGATAGCTAAGGGGTCTTTTGAACAGGACTCCTAGGCCGTAGAAACCTGTCCCTAAGCGGGGGACGTGGAGCCACGTAGGATGACTTAGTAGCTGACCGGCACACAGGGGGTCGCACCCCGAATTTAGCGGATGTATGGTCCCGTGAGAGGGTTGTCAGCTAACCTCTACGGATGATGTTCAGAGAGAGTCACGTATTTCAGATCCAGCCATACGATCCCCTCAGATTTATTTATGAGGTCGCGCCTCACCTCAAGACACTGACTATTTCACTGCGTATGATGGGCAAGCCTCCTAAGATACAGAAAAGAGAGTTGTAGCTTAGATCACTCTCCCTAGAAACCCGAGAAAGACCGTGGATACCTACCACGATAAGGATGCGAAAAGAGCCTACAAGTAGGCTGCTTACTGAGTATATTTTTATACTCACCCCTTTCTCCCTTTTTTTTTTTTTCAGGTACCAGTCGATACGGGGAGGTGTTTGAGAGCTGCACTGTTTCAGAGGGGTGTCGTTCCGGAGCGTCAGTCCCTTGTCGGTCTTTTAGAGTCTTTTGCATTTCATTTCATATTTGTAATTTCTTTTGTAACAATTTGAAACAAATCTTTTCTCTATTTTGTTTTAATTAGATGGTATTTTTATCTTTTACTCTACATTTCTTTTATTTTATTTTCTTTTTGTTTGTTTTCGATTTTTTTCGAAACCTCGAAAATCGGGTCGTGACACTTTTCGTGCAAGAAACTATTCTTATCTTTCTGCCATAAATTTCAATCTTTACTAAGTGCAAGTGTTGGAGGAATTTGTATATAGTGATCTTCGCCACTAGATTAAATGTTTCATCATAGTCTAGTCTATATTATTGAGAGAACCCTGGAGCTATGGTCTGAGTCATATAATATCTCTCAGTTAATCCACTTGAGTGACACTTTATTTTGTAAATCCACTTGCAAGAGATAGGTTGGACATCTCCTAGTTTCCAAGTTTGGTCTTGCTCTAAGGCTATCATTTATTTCTCCATTGCATGCTGCCAAGCCATATTTTGTGATGATTATTCATATATCTCTAGCTCTTTATCTTCATCTTTTATAATAGTTATATGGGCATACTTTGGATTTGACTTTTGGATTCTTTCTGACTATCTAAGTCGTTGAGGTGTCATTTCCCTTTTCATCGAGTTCACTTATTTAACTGATTACGAATATCTAAGATATATTCATAACTAATTATTATAAAAGTTTCTCCAAATATTGTATCTTAATACTCCCCCTCTGGTTGGAGAGTGTATGTCAATCACACCCAACTTGTCTTTCAAAAATCAAATTGATGTCTTCCCAAAGCTTTAGTGAAGACATCTGTCAATTGCATTTTAGTCAAAACATAACACGGTTTGATGATTTCAGCTTGTAACTTTTCTCGAACTATATGGCAATCTATTTCAATGTGTTTCATGCGTTCGTGAAAAACTGGATTGACTGCTATATGTAATGCTACTTGATTATCACAATACAATAATGTTGGTTCGGACAGTGGAATTTCAAGTCTTAACAAATGTATCTTAACCAAGTTAACTCTAAACAAGTATTTACCATAGCTCGATACTCGGCTTTTGCTGATTATCTGGACACATTGGCTTGCTTCCAAGAAATAATTGAATTTCCAAGGAAATGTAGAACCCAGAAATAGACCGTTTAGAAGTTCGACACCACAATATGCTTGTGATCTTAAGTTGTTTTCCGTTGGTTGTCAGAATCACCCACAATAAATAGCATGAAATACAACCCAACATGAATGATATGAAAAATGATATGATATGAATAAATCGCTAGCGGAGTTGTATTAAACAATAATGAAAAAGGAAAAATGTTGGGACCTCATGCATTATTATGTTCTCGATCATTGGGGAGTACCTCTATTCCTTCACGAGGGTACAGATGCATACACTACTAGACAGGAAAACGATTATGTTTGACATAATGTTGTCGTGACAACCGCTACTTCCAACGGGTGTTTGGCATCGAGAGCTACCAGAGAATGCTCATCCAACAGGAAAAGGGGCCTAGGAGGTGTGTGAACCGACTTGTGGGTCCATACTCGCACGTGTGGGCCGTGTGTAGGAAGTTAATTGGCTTGCCTCCGTGGAGACCACGTAGTAAGCCTAGACAGAATAGATCATGCCTCAGTGCAGGCCACATAGTAGGCTCATACAATATTGTTCATTTAGAAAAAGACGACTACCACAGGAATTATGTAGCCCTCAAGCATACCATTACCTTGAGTAAGTTTATTTAAGTTTGTAAGTCGAGAGATAAGATTCACCAACCTTGAAAAATGAGTTATGGAGGTCATGGTTGCAAGGTTTTGGTTGGAGTCTTAAGGAGCTAAGTTTAATTTTATGGACTTCCAAGAGAACGATGTGTGCGACATGCCACTTATGAATTATGGGGTGAAGGATATTCTTCATGGAAGATGGCACAAGAGATGACAAATTACTTTGGTGTAACGACCCTAAATTTTCTACTTAATTTAAGGTAGCTACTGTATACGTATCATAAACATTGAATGCGAAAGACTTCATTTAAATTCCATAAAACATAATCTTTATCTTAAACACAGCCATGGACTTACGTGTTTCGAAAATATCTTTAAAACGACACAACAAAATGTTAGGTTATGGAGCCTGATGCTTATTTATAGCTTGGTCAGCGGTTATATCCGGTAAAGCTATATTTGGTAAAGCTATATCCGGTAAAGCTATATATGGTAAATAGCTATATATAGTAGATGGTTAAATCGGGTAAAACTATATATAGTAAATAGCTATATATGGTAGAGGGTTAAATCTGGTAAAGCTATATATAGTAAATTGAACTATATATATATCCCGTCCGGTAGAGCTTTGAGATGTACTTTCTATTCTCTGTAATTCTCTCTTACTGTACATACGTGAAGTCATCAATAAAAATAAATTCTTTTAGCCAGAGTTCTCCTTGCACTTTTGTTTATCCCATTCTTTGTGTTCATCTAGATCGAGCGTGTGCGTTGTTGTGCGATCCTAACAACTTGTATCAGAGCTAGGCAAAATTCACCACGATCTGTGAAGATGGAAAGTTTAAAGATTGGAATTGAGAAGTTCGATGGATTCGATTTCGGTTTCTGGAAGATGCAGATTGAAGATTATCTGTACCAGAAAGATCTTCATGAACCTCTGTTGGGGGTGAAGCCGGATACCATGACCACAGAACAGTGGAAGCTCAAGGATTGACAAGCCTTGGGGCTGATCCGGTTGACGCTATCCAGAAACGTGGCGTTCAACATTATCAAGGAGAAGACAACGTCAGATCTATTGAAGGCGCTGTCATTATGTATGAAAACCATCGGCTATGAACAAGGTGTATTTGATGCGTAGATTGTTCAATCTATAGATGTCTGAAGGTGGACGTGTTGCTGATCATATAAATGAAATGATCATAAGTCAACTGAGTTCGGTAGAAATTAATTTCAAAGATTAAATTAAAGCATTGATTTTGATGTCATCCTTACCCGAGTCATGGGATACTGTTGTTGCCGCAATCAACAGTTCCCGAGGATCTGATAAACTGAAGTTTGGTGAAATTCGAGATGTAGTTCTCAGCGACAGTATTCGCAAATGAGAAACTGGAGATTCATCAGGCAATGCTCTCAGTGTTGATCGAAGGGGAAGAAGTAAACCGAAGGGCCCAAACAAAGGGCGATCAAAATAAAAAAACTAAGAAAAATCTCCAAATAGACCAAACGTAACGTATTGGAATTGTAGAGAAAAAGGTCACTTTCGGACAGGTTGTACAAGACCATAGAGGAAGCAGAATCACAAATCTGGAGATGATGATGATTCTATAAATTCAGCAGAAGACATTAGAGATGCTCTAATCCTCAATGCGGACAGTTCGATTGAATCCTGGATTCTGGATTCAGGTGCATCTTTTCATTCGTCTCCAAATAAAGAGTTGTTCCGAAATTTCAAGTCTGGAAATTTTGAGAAGGTGTATCTTGCCGACAACAAAGATTTGGAGATTAAAGGAAAAGGAGATGTCTGCATAAAAACTCCGGTAGGAAATCAGTGGACATTAAAGGATGTCAGATATATTCCTAGTCTCAAAAGGAACCTGATCTCTATTGGTCAGTTGGATAGCACAGGTTATGCAACAAAGTTAGGGAAGGGTTCGTGGAAGATTATGAAGGGCGCTACGGTGGTAGCACGTGGCTCAAAATCTGGAACCCTATACACCACTACAGGGTGTATGAACATAGCTGCTGTTGCTGAGAGTGCTTCAAATTCAAGTCTACGACACAATAGACTTGAACCTATGAGCACGAAAGGAATGAAGAGGCTGGCTACGAAAGGAGTTTCAGAAGGTCTGAAATCTGTTGATGTGGGTCATTGTGAGAACTACGTTATGAGCAAGCAGAAACGAGTTAGCTTCACAAGGACCGCTAGAGAATTGAAGAAAGTGCGGTTGAAAATGGAACCAGATTTGGAGCAAGGTTCCAAGACCACGAAGCAAGTGGGAGTTGAGGTTGAGTTGCAGGGAAACTCACCTAGTGATGTTGTAGCAGATACTCAAGAAACTCCTGAGACTACTGCTGAGGAACCAGATGTGGAGCAAGGTTCCAAGACAACAAAGCAAGTGGGACTTGAGGTTGAGTTGCGGAGAAAAGCACCAAGTGATCTTGTAGCATATACTCAACAAACTCCTGAGGTTGTTGCGGAGGAATCAGTAGTGGAGCAAGTGACACCTGAACTGGTGTTGAGAAGATCATCCTGTACTATCAGAGTACCAGATATGTATGTACCTTCATTACACTATCTGTTGCTAATGAAAGGGAACCACAACCCTTTGATGAGGCCCTACAGTTGGAGGATACAACCAAGTAGGAGCAAGTCATGGATGATGAGACGTCTAGGCTTCAAAAATGCGTTGTACTGAGGTTGAGTACGTGGCAATAGTTGAAGCTGGAAAGAAGACGATATGGATGACTGACTATCTAGAAGAATGGGCAAGAAGTAGCACGAAGATATTCTTTACAGAGATAGTCAGAGTGTCATACAGTTGGCGAAGGAACCTGGTTTATCATTTCAAGAGAAAACACAGTCTCGGGGGGTATGATGCCACCGTCGATGTCACATGGGTGCCTTGCCCTTATCTGCAAAAGTAAAATAGCACGAGGCTTGAGTATTTCTAGAATACTCAGTAAGTGACCCCCTATCGCGGTTATGCGACAATCACATGCAATGAAATGATGGGACCTATCGTTTCGTTTCGTTTTCCCTACGGTGTAATCCTAACGGGTAATCGTGGACGTGTACCATATACTCTACACACAGCCCATACGTGCGAGTATGGCTCACCAGCTAGTTCGCACACCGCTGGGCCACTGTCCTTATCCGGTGGGCATACTTTGGGAGCCCCTTATACCGGGACCCGTTAAAACTAAAATCGTCACGGCAGCGCTATGCAAAGCATAACGATCATTGTCCTGCCATTGGATGTACGCGTCCGTCCCCTCGTGATGGGATAGGGGTATCCCCCCAAATGCATGAACAGTTATCATTAATGAACATAACCTCTTGCCACGTTTTCATGCTTACATGTCATTCTCATTCTCATTTCTTTACGTATCATACATATTCCTAACGGGGTTATGTTTCATGCAATTTACCGTATTTCATGTCATATAATTCATGCAGTTACATTCAAATATTCATACAAACATGCCATAATCGTTCAAGGACCACACATCGTCACATGCATAACATATCACATCAGACTAAGCAGCATACATAACATACATTCACTTTCACATGATTTTGTACTTAAGCACATTAAACTAGCATACAATTTAATGACACGTTCAAATCCACAGGCATGTGCCAACATACTGCAAATAACACGTAATCTACGACGGGGGAGCCACTTACTTGGTAGGCCTTAGCCGAAGCACTCCCTAGAATATAACATAAGCTCCTAGCTCCTCGTGAACGTTCTACGTTTCCGTTGGTGGTTGGTTCCTACTGGTTCATTCGTCACTTTCGTTAGTATTTCACAAATATAATAAATTCCCAACTGGAATTTGTGAAATACGACCATAAAATGTTCCATTTTATCTTAAACAGAGCCGAAACTAGGTCCGAGAGGGTCGGAACGGTGTCAAACGGGCTGAAAACGGGTTTCCCGAGCCGAATAAGCCGCTGGAGCCAAGGAGCCGCCGCCGAGCCGATTAAGCCGTCAAAGCCGCGCTACAGACGTGCCACATGGCACAATCAGAGAGCGATGCGTGTGCAGGGGTTTCGGGTCGAGGTACGGGTTAACGGATCACTCGCGGGTCTCAGGCCGAACGCGGGTGACAGGCCATTCGTAGGTGACGGGCCATGCGCGGTGATAGGCCGGTTCGCGGGTGAAGGGCCGGAGTGTTTTGGGCCGCGGGAATTGTCAGGTTCTGGGCCGAACGAAGGGAATTGGGTTCGGTTCGGATTGCCGGATCTGACTCTCGGGTCGGACTTCGTCCTCTTCGCCCAACTGCCTGCGCGATTTTTCGGCGACCTCTCTCTCTCCTCGACAATGTCATCTCCACGTCCTTTTTCCCTCGTTTTTCCTCCGTTCCCGCGATTCTTCTTCACCCTAACCCCGTTTTTGGTACAGATTTCGTTTGTAAGGACCTCACACTCCCGGATCTGGAGAAGCTCGGAAGTCCAACGTTCCGTCTTCCTTGCCGACGGTGTTCAGCGTAAGGGATTCGTCTAAAACCTACTCCTGATGTGTGTAAAGGGTTCTGGGATTACTTTTGTGATGTAAAATGGAGGTTTTGACGTCGATTCGTATGGTTCGGCTTCGCCGGAGTTCCGTCGGGTTTTCTGTTCCTTCTCGTTTTCACTGTTTTCGTTACTTTGCAGGTCATTTCAGGGTGGCTGAAGGTCGGGGACGAGTTCTGTGGCATCCCAGCCCTCGGCGGCCCTTTGTGGGTCGTGTGCGAGTGAAAACTCTGGTGTTCGTCGGAGTTTTCGGCTCTGCCGACGACCCTCACCTTTTTTTTTTCTGGTTTCGTTACATTACCTACCCCTAAAAAGAACTTTCGTCCTCGAAAGTCTCGAACTCGTGGATCAACTCGGGATATTTTTCGTTTATTTCCTCCTCTCGTTCCCACGTAGCTTCCTCGACTTGGTGGTTACGCCACAATACCTTAACAAAACCTATATTCCTATTACGTAAGGCTTTCGCTTCTCTGGCTAGAATTTTAATCGGTTTCTCCTGATAACTTAAATTTTCCTCAATTTCGGGAGGTTTGTAGTCTATTACGTGCGTCGGGTCTGCAATATATTTCCTTAACATGGACACATGAAATACATCGTGTACGCTTGGAAGTGAAGGCGGTAAAACTAGTTTGTAAGCTACCGAACCTACTCTTTCTAAAATTTCAAACGGTCCAATGAATCGGGGGCTGAGCTTCCCCTTGCGTCCGAATCTTAGAATGCCCTTCATGGGAGCTACTTTTAGGAACACTGGGTCCCCCTCTTCGAACTCTAAATTCCTACGCTTAACGTCGGCGTAGCTCTTTTGCCTACTCTGTGCAGTACGCATTCTTACTCTAATTTTCTATATTGCCTCATTGGTGACGCGGACCAGCTCGGGTCCTACTAGTTCTCGTTCTCCTACTTCGTCCCAGCAAAATGGGGATCGACATCGTTTTCCATACAACGCTTCAAAGGGTGCCATCCCGATGGTTGCTTGGAAGCTGTTATTGTAAGAGAATTCCATTAAGTGCAGTTTGGTGTCCCAACTCCCTGTGAAATCCATAACGCATGCTCGAAGCATGTCTTCCAGAATTTGGTTTAACCGTTCCGTTTGGCCGTCCATTTGTGGGTGGAAGGCGGTGCTAAAGTCGAGGCGGGTACCCATCGCCTTTTGGAGTCCGCGGTAAAAGGCCGATGTGAAACGCGGGTCCCGATCCGACACAATTGACACCGGTACCCCATGCAACCTCACAATTTCTTTCACATACAGTTGGGCCCAATTGTCTCCCGTATATGTTGCTTTACCCAGTAGGAAGTGGGCCGACTTTGTTAGACGATCCACGACCACCCAGATTACCGTATAGCCCTTTAATGTTTTGGGTAGGCCTACTATGAAATCCATGGCAATGTTTTCCCATTTCCATTCGGGTATACTTAAAGGTTGTAGTAGCTCGGCGATTTTCTGCCTTGGGGCTTTTACTTGTTGGCACACCAGACACTTACTCACGTACTCCGAGATATCCTTTTTCATACTTCGCCAGTAGAAGTGTTGTTTCAAGTCTTGATACATCTTTGTTCCATCTGGATGTATCGAGAAGGTTGAGTTGTGTGCCTCAATTAGGATTTCATTCTTTATTTCGCTCATGGGTGGGACACATAAACATCCTTGACATAATAATCCGTCATCTGTCAACTTAGAGAATCCGTCCATTGGGCCTACTTCCAATTGATCTAGGATTTTACTTAGGCTTGGATCCCCACGTTGTGAATCTATGATCCTTTGTCTGAGCGTGGGACGCACTGTCAGTCGGGCTATTTAGGCTGCAACTTCTTCGGTTACTACCGCTATATCAGCCCGTTCGAAATCAGTTCGCACTCGTGGCTCCCTGGTGATGAGGGCCGATGAGTGTACTGCTTTTCGACTCAGTGCATCCGCGACTATGTTTGCTTTTAAAGGGTGGTACTGGATGTCTATGTCGTAATCTTTTACCAGCTCTAACCATCTACGTTGCCTCATGTTCAATTCTTTTTGTGTGAACAAATATTTTAGGCTTTTATGGTCTGTATAGATCTGGGTCTTTTCGCCATACAGGTAGTGTCGCCAAATTTTTAACGTGAACACTACTGCTACCAGCTCCAAATCATGTGTAGGATAGTTTTTCTCGTAATCCTTTAGTTGGCGTGACGTATACACAACCACCTTGCCATGTTGCATCAGTACACAACCTAACCCCTTTTGGGATGCGTCACTGTAAATCACATATCCCACAGAACTCTCTGGAACTGTGAGCACTGGGGCGGATACTAGTCTTTGTTTTAGCTCTTAAAAGCTAGCCTCCCAGGTATCGTCCCAAACAAAAGGTACACCTTTTTTTGTCAATTGGGTGAGAGGCGTGGCTATTCTAGCGAAGTCCTGGACAAACCTTCGATAGTAGCCCGCCAATCCCAAGAAACTTCGTATCTCGGTGACTGTTGTTGGGCGTTTCCATTTCGTGACCGCTTCTATCTTATTGGGATCTACGAAGATTCCATCTTTAGACACTACGTGCCCCAGAAACGAAACTGTCGTAGCCAAAATTCGCACTTGGAGAATTTGGCATACAGCTTGTTCTCCCTTAGGATAGTTAAGACTTTGCGAAGGTGCTCTTGGTGTTCTAGGTCCGTTTTCGAGTATATCAGGATATCGTCTATGAATACGATCACAAACGAGTCTAAGCACTCCTTAAATACTCGGTTCATTAGTTCCATAAATACCGCTGGGGCATTGGTGAGACCAAAAGACATCACCACAAACTCGTAGTGGCCATATCTGGTTCGAAAGGCTGTTTTCGGTATGTCTTCATATTTAATCTTAATTTGATGGTATCCTGATCGAAGATCTATTTTAGAAAACACTATCGCCCCACGTAGTTGGTCAAATAGGTCCTCAATACGGGGTAATGGGTATTTGTTCTTTACTGTCCTCTTGTTTAATTCCCTATAATCAATGCATAAACGCATTGAGCCATCTTTTTTTTTTACAAACAACACTGGCGCACCCCAAGGGGACATGCTAGGTCAAATGAAGCCCTTATCTAGCAGGTCTTGCAGTTGTGTTTTAAGTTCTTTTAGTTCTACTGGTGCCATGCGGTATGGGGCCTTAGAGATGGGTCCCGTTCCTGGTTCCAAATCTATTCCAAAGTCTACCTCTCGCGATGGAGGAATTCCCGTGAGGTCCTCCGGGAAGACATCCGTAAATTCGTTTACTATGGGTACTGTATCTATGGGTTTTTCCTTTCCTTTTGTGTTTACTGCACAGGCTAGAAATGCCCACCCCCCTTGTTGTATTAGGCGTCTCGCTTTCATCATCGATATTATTTTTGGGGGTGGTACTTGTGGAGGTTCCTTTAAACTTAAAGGCAAGTCCGTTGGGAGGTGTGAATATCACCTCTTTCTTATGGCAGTCTATGCTAGCGAAGTTTTCGGCTAACCAGTCCATTCCTAGTATGACGTCAAAATCCGTCATATCTACTACCTTTAAGTCTACGTGGATGGTCTGTCCAGCTATTACCACTTGTCCGTCCTTTACTCTATTTTTTGTAACTAAGTCTACCCCTGTTGGGGTACCGACCGACAATGCATGCATTAAGGGTTCTACTACGAACCCTGCTTGTTTAACAAATGGTAAAGCAACAAAGGAATGAGTAGAACCAGAATCAAACAATGTCAACGCAAAGTGTCCTAGTATAGAAAGCGTACCTGTCACCACGGTGCCAGATGTTCCCGCCTCTTTACTGGTCGTTACATATGCTCTGGTCTGTGAGCGGGTTTGTATGGTGGGCTCTCGGATTACCGGTCCTCTAAGGGGTTCCCTTGGAATTCCCGAGCTCCTTGTAGGGCAAGTTCTGGCCACATGACCTGCATGACCACAGATATAACACATACCTGAGCCCGCCAAACATCTCCCAACATGTTGTTTTCTACAGTTATGGCACAGGGGCTTCTCCATGGCTAGGTATCGGGCTATTGGGGGGGAGCAGGTGGCCTATTATGATATTGAGGTCTCTGGGACGGTGGTTGGAATTCTGTGGTTTCGACCTCGATAGGGCGTTTCCTCCCTGTGACAACCGTTGGCTCCGTTTTCTTTTTCTCTGGGGGTTCCTCTAGGGCCTTGGCCGTCCTTAGGGCCTCTTCATAGGTTTTTGGGTTAAAGGCCTCTAACATGCGGCGGGTCTTCGGGTTCAATCCCAACACAATTTTTTCTGTCTGTTTCTCTTTAGTGTCAGCTAATGACGGTGCAAACCTTCTCAATCTCATGAAGTCCTGATCATACTGATCCACCGTGCGATAACCTTGGGTTAAGTGGTTAAACTCTTGTTGTTTCTTTATACGGGTTTCCTTCGGATAATAGTATTTTAGAAAGGCTTCCTTAAAGGTCTCCCACGTTGTAATTCCCCCGCCCGGGTTGATGCTCTGTTTATTATCCGACCACCACACTTCTGCATCTTTTTGTAACACGTATGTCGCACATGCCACCTTATGTTCATCAGGGCATCTCATTGATTCAAAGGTCGTTTCCATGTTTGCGATCCACATCTGAGCCGCTGTGGGATCTTCCTTTGAACCGACAAAAGGACGGGGGTTATGCCGTCTGAAATCCTTTAACCAACTCGCACCCCTATCCAGGTGCGGGTTGTTCACCGGTTGGATAGCTACCGCATTCACCAGTTGCGGGGCCGCCGCGTTGGCTGGTTGCGTAGCCATTGCCGCGACTTGTTGCGTAGCCAATAACGTGGCCTATTGTGTGTCTAGCATAGTTTGCATAATTTTTTGGAGGGATTCCAACATTAACCTTGTGGCGGGGTCTAACCCGGCCTGTGGTGCAGCTTGAGGGGGCGGTGCGTATTCAGGAGGGGGTACAGCTTGTGGGGGAGGTACATATTCAGGGGGTGGTATGGTTTGTGGGGGAGGTGCGTATTCAGGAGGTGGTACAAACGCATATGGTCCGGTAGTTGACCCCTCTTGGGATGAGCTTCTATCGGCTTCTCCTCTTCCCCCTCTCCTAATGGGAGGTCATCCTCTCCCTCTCCTACCTCTTCTACGTCCTCTGTGCGGCATGGTTCTAGAAACCAAGAAAAGGATTCTAGCTAAGTTTATAATTTACAACATTCCCTACATCCTACCATATAATTCATAAAAAAAAACATAAATATCATAACGTAAAGACATGCATTAGTTCAGTTCACATCACAACACATTTTCATACAATATCATGTCATGCATCATTTAAAGCCAACCACATAAAATATATCACAAAGATCATACACCCCTCATTCTACATAAGGTATACCTGGCAACGACGGACATCGGTAATTGGACCGTGGAACATGTCAAGCCTACTCTGTAGGCTAGTCTATAAGATCTATAACCTAGCTCTGATACCAACTGTAACGACCCTAATATTTTACCTATTTAATCTAAGGTCATTACTATACCTTGAAATGCGGAATATACATTAAATGGGCCTTATTCATAAATGCGACTCACTCTCACCTTTTATTACCTCGTGAAAGAGAAAACGATTACAAGGAAAAGAAAAGAACAATATTGAAAATAAAGGAAAAGTGACAAAACCAAAATGAACGTTTTAATCTACCCTATGATTTATTATGTGAATATATTTCAGCCTATACTAACCTATACTAACGAAGCAAAACCGAATTCAGCCTAGACTACGAAATGGAAAAAAAACAAACATCTATCTTATGCATGTGCCACGGTCCCGGGGGGTACGATGCCGCCGTCGTTGTCACATGGGTGCCTTGCCCTTATCTGCAAAAGTAAAGTAGCACGAGGCTTGAGTATTTCTAGAATACTCAGTAAGTGACCCCCTATCGGGGTTATGCGACAATCACATGCAATGAAATGTTGGGACCTATCGTTTCGTTTCGTTTCGTTTCATTTTTCCTACGGTGCAATCCTGACGGGTAATCGTTGACGTGTACCATATACTCTACAACAGCCCATACGTGCGAGTATGGGCTCACCAGCTAGTTCGCACACCGCTGGGCCACTGTCCTTATCCGGTGGGCATACTCTGGGAGCCCCTTATGCTGGGACCCGTTAAAACTAGAACCGTCACGGCAGCGCTATGCAATGCATAACGATCGTTGTCTTGCCATTTGATGTATGCGTCCGTACCCTAGTGATGGGATGGGGGTATCCCCCAGATGCATGAACACACATAATGCATGAGGTCCCCCTATTTCTACATTTATCTTTAATGACCATAACCCCCTGTCACGTTCCATGCTTCATGTCATTCTCATTTTCAATTCACATTTCATACACACTTCTATCGGGGTTATGATTCTAGACAGTTTACCGTGTTTCATGTCATACAATTCATGTTGTTCACATTCACATAATCCATACAAACATGCCATAATCATTCAAGGACCACATATCGTCACATGCATAACATATCACATCAACTAAGCAGCATACATAGCATACATTCACGTTCACATGATTTCTTACTTAAGCACATTAAACTAGCATAGAATTTAATGACACATGCGAATCCACGGGCACGTGCCAACAATGGTTAGCTTAAGTCGTCGTCACGTATATATCCTTAATGAAAGTTCGATTCCGTCCTTTGAAATCCAAGTTAACCTATGTGAGCCCATGACATCAGTTTCAAGTTTGAACTCTATAAAATTGTTTCTCTAATTTACATGTTAAAATTCTGATATTTGCTGTTAGACAAAATTTAACGGAGTTTCATGCCCTCTAGTATTTACTGTTTCATTTTTAAATTCTGTTCAACAAATCTTCTTTCTCCATCTTTGTAATTATTTTTACTTCTGTAAATAGATTTTCAATTCTGTAAATAAGATATTTCTCTAATTCTATATTTATTTTTATTCCGTAATTGACCAATTTTAATTGATTGTTGGGCTATTATCTTACCTATTTATGGATCTGCAACTAAAATTTTATTAATTCTAACCTTATTTCCTATAACTTCCAATGCTAACAAAAAAAAAATTAATTAATTGAATATGAGATCTGATTATTACATGATCGAGTAAGATAAGAAAGAAGATTTGATTCTAAATTGATTTCTTATAACTATAACTATAACTATAAAGGAAAAAGGGAATCTGAGATGATTTGACCGTAATAGCAGACAAAATCTCTCTAGGTAGATCTGCATTATATCCTTGTTGAAAGACCATTTTACTTTTTCTCAGATCTGACATTTTTTTCTGTTTATTTTTGGATGAATTGTGATATGGTGGGGTTGAGGAAAGAGGATGCTGTTGGGACGATAGGTTAGTGGAGAGAGGTGGGTAAATTTTATTTTTGTTTTTATTTTTATTTTTAAGTAATCTCTTTCGTTATTTAATTATGAATTATTATTATTTTTATTATTTTAACGTATATTTTTTTTATTATTTTTATTTGTTTATTTATTTATTTATTTATTATTATTATTATTATTATTATTATTTTTATTATTATTTTTATTATTATTATTATGCTTATTATTATGATTATTATTATTAGAATTAATGGACCAAATAATGTGACCTTAGCACGTCATTTCCAAAAATCGACAAAAAAAAAGTTTAGTTTCGATTAATATTTTGAAAAGTTATGCTGAGAAAAGTTATAATGGTATGATTTTCCATGGTATGAGAAGCAAAAACACAAAAGAAAAAATAATTTCATTATCTTGCCATTTTGGCATTATTTTTTTGTCAAGTTACAATTGGCAAAATTTTGACGCGATTGTAAGTAGTTCTAAAAACTTAATTTTTTTGTGCTAGACTCTTGCTATATATGCAAAAGATAGTACTAAATTAAAAAATGAAGAAGAAAAATCCATGTAGCATTGAATTAATGATCTTTGAATGTGAAACACTAGCGCGAAAACGGTATTCGCATCATTTCAAAAAATCAATGAAAAAATTGAATTCTGGTAAATATTTTGAAAAGTTAGGGTAACGAAAGTTAAACTTTGATGCCTTTGGAAGGTATGAGAAGCAAGAACACAAAATAGAAAGTTTCACTATCAAGCCATTTTTGCAATAATTTTCTTCCGGTTACAATTAGTGAAACTGACGTTATTTTAAGCCAGTTTGAAAACTTCATTTCTTGTGCTAGCCTCTTTTTATATATGCAAGATATAGTACTAGAACAAAAATTAAAAAGAAAAAAGTCAGTAACATTGAATTAATGACCTAACAATGCGGAACCCATGCACAAAGATAAAAAGCGACATGCGAGCGACATTCATCCTGTTACGTGAGTACCAAGATAGACAAGTATTAGGATGTGACTAAGGAAGACAGTGAATCATTCAATACACCAAGAATAACATGTATGAAAGTCAAGTTGAGGCATAAGCAAGACAAAGGTAAAGGATAGACAAGAGTTTTAAAAGACAAGCTCGAAAAAGAGCCTAGTCGGGCTTCAAAGTCAAAATTTTGGTACAATTTTGGCATACTCTCTGGAGTTAAATCCATCTATATGAAATAAGAAAACTTGCCAAATTTAGTATCGGTCGGGCACCCAGCAGACACTCCATGAGACCGTACGACCATCCGCAAAAATAATGATTGCTATTGTTAGATAAAAAAGCCTCAAAATGTACTATAAGGGGAGGCATGGTGCCAGTTCTCCATCATTACTTGGCAGCTGGTTCTTTACCTAAGTGATCCTTGATGGTGTCTCATATCGTAGATTCAACTAGCTCTTTGTCCTAACAATTGAGAGCTTATCTCCTCTTGATTTCTTCAACAAATGTAACTTTTTTTTTTTTTTTTTTTTTTGAAAAGTTCAAGAAAAATGGGACTAAATTGAAATTCATTTAGGTACATCTATCCAGACATTATGATCGGATCATAATGAATAGTATGAGAATCTTTTGTACTAAAGTTAGTTGATAGAAAGTGGAATTGTAATCCAACTCTAAGCATAGTAAAATTTTATAAAATTGTGAGGTAAGAGGAGAAAACAAGACTATATTAGATATAGTCACGTATTAGAAAAAAAGAATTATACGTCATTACCGAACTCTTGTTAAGATATGCAATACGGATTGCATAGTGAACACTATTGCCTTTAAAATTGTCTATGAGATAAGTGTAGTCTACTCCTAAATAGAAACAAAATAGTCTTTTATTGAATTATAAATAGAAAAACATATTTGTAGGATAAATGTAATTTTCTAAAAGTTCAAATAAAAGGACATACCTTATTTAATTAAATAGTTCCAGCTAAAGCCGTTAACAAAAGTGGATAACAATTTAATTTTACTTGATAGTCGAGTGGATCCTAGTCATTAATTGAATAAGCGTCACCTTATTAAGACAATTATGAGATGTTTGTAGATATGTTCAATAGTTCCAAGTGAAGCCGCTAATAGTTAACAAAAATTGTTAACAATTTAGTTTCATTTGATAGTCAAGTGGATCATAGTCATCAATTGAATAAGGTAAAGTCATAAAATCTATGGATTTGTAGATGTTATTGATGAGGTTAAATTCATCCGATATGAATGGATCTACAAAAGAAAAATTGGGTATAGATAAGAAGTAGGGGTGTACAATGTCCGGGTTGGATCGGGTTGGGGGATTTTTTTGACCCAACCCAAAAGTTCGGGTTGGTTGGATTGGTAACCCAACCCAACCCAACCCAACCCTCTATGTTCGGGTTGGGTTGTCAATTTTTTTTTTTTTAAGTTTTATTTATCCACAATCTATAATTAATTCGGATACAGTCTTAAATAAAATATATTAAAAGTTCTCAAACAAACACAAATCAATCTATAATTATTGACAAAAAAAATAATAAAAAATCAATAAAAAATAACGAGCGAAAATTGTAACAAATTAACATAGTTCAATATTGTCATAAAATTAAAGACAACTAAATACCGACATTTTTTAGAATTGGTTAAAGTAACAAAAATACAACAGTAGATCAGTATGAAACAAAAATACAACGGTAGATCAGTATGAAATATTAAGGTATTTTTTAAAAAATATCTATATAAATAAAATTAAACAAAGACAAAGAAATTAAATAATAAAATAATATAAACAAAACAAAGAAATTGAACCCGGGCGTAAATGTTCATGGACTAACTTCAGTACCACTCTAGCAAACCCATTAATAAGAAAGAATCTTCATAATAATTCTATATATTTTATTTAGCTCGGGTCAACTCGAGCGTTTTGCCCATGAACTCGAAACCGAACCGATTCAGTTCGGGTTCAGAAAAATGAACCCAACTCTACCCGAAATACTAATCCAACCCAACCCAACCCTTATAGTTTCGGTTGGGTTGGTCCGGGTTGTCGGGTTGCCGGGTTGAATGTACACCCCTAATAAGAAGATATAGTTCTTCAAAATAGGACTTAGCTAGAAGTACTCTCTCCGGTTGTTATTTTAGAATCTATTATTATTCTCTAATTTATTTTTGCATATATAAAATATGTTAAATGAATATTTAGAAATCTTTTGTGAAAATATATCTAAGAAAATGTATGTACACGTGTTATTATATGGATTTATTGTTAAAGATCAAAAGCAAAAGGTTGGTTAAAAGAGTAAAAGTTCATTTCTGAAATGAATTTAACATATAGATGTTTGAATAGAAGGTTTGATAACCCATAACTTTGGATAAATTGTAATGAGAAAACAAGAAAATTATTAATTACTTAGTGGATTTTCTTAATTTTTTTTTTAGGTTGACAACGTATTACTTATTAGGAATGATGTAATCTTTCCATCTAAACATAAATGAATGACTACCTAACTAATTCCAAATAAATGATTTGGAACCAATTCCAAAAAAATGATTCGGGATAATTCTATAGGTCTTAAAAATAGAGATTTAAAGATAAACATTAATATTGTCTCATATATCTTGCATTGACAAAATTGTTGTCAAATATTTCATGCCAAACTTTAAAGAAGGATAATGATCCTTCAAATATGAAGTTAAAGGAATAGTATATCATAAGTAATTTCAAATGTTACGAGTATATAATTAATTATTTTTTCTGAGTGGGAGACATACATAGATGAGAATTAATTTTAGAAAAATTAAAGCATTCTAGTATGTATTTGATATTTAACCATCACAAAAAGACCTTAGAGTAGACAAATTTAAACAGGAATTGAGTGAATTACAAGTTATTAACAATGCGAAGTTAATGCAAAATCTAATCAAAATCTGCATTTCGGGACTACATATATCAACCGGTGAGAGCTGTAGCATATTTGATCCATTGAAGGACATGAGTCAAGCGCGTTATGGAGGAATGTGTCTGGTGCTGAAAAAGACACGTAGCGTACCTTTTTGGCCAACCTAACACGCGTTCGACCCACAACCTATATGCACAAACGAGAAACCCTACATACGAACCAGAACCGCGACCTGAACCTGACACAACGACCCGACTAGCTGACCCGCGAGTGTTGCACTTGCTCCTGCATGAAACCATCATCTAACGTAGGAAAGCGTACATAAACATTGAATGCGTACGCTAGTTTTTCATCCTGAATTTTATACTAATCTTATTTTAATTAGGTCCCACCCCAAGAAAATTAGAATATTTAGACACCTCCTTGGTAAGAAATCTTACTCAAGAAGGTAGTGACAAACAAGTAACCACACTAATTTAGGTAAGCAATTGTAACGACCCAAACTTTTCTACTTAATTTAAGGTCGCTACTGTATACGTACTATAAACATTGAATGCGGAAGATTTCATTTAAATTCCATAAAACATAACGTTTAACTTAAAACACAGTCATGGACTTACGTGTTTCAAAAACATCTTTAAAACGACACAACAAAAGACCCGAATTAAAATAAATAAACGTTTAAGTTTAAAACATCCTATTTTATCCCAAGTCTAAGAAAATAAATGTCATTATCCTATGCATGTACCATGATCTTGAGTTGTAATGCCGTCGTCAACCATACAGGAATGTCTTGCCTTAACCTGAAAAATGTAGTAGCACATGGCTTGAGTATTTAAAGAAATATTTAGTAAGTGACCTCACTATTGAGATTAAATGCAACCATCACATGCAATGAAATGATGGGACCTATCTTTCGTTTCGTTTCGTTTCGTTTTCCCTACAGTGCTGTCCTAACGGGTAATCGTGGACGTGTACCATATACTCTACACACAGCCCATACGCGCGAGTATGGGCTCACCAGCTAGTTCGCACACCGCTGGGCCACTGTCATTATCCGGTGGGCATACTCTGGGAGCCCCTTATGCCGGGACCCGTTAAAACTAGAACCGTCACGGCAGTGCTATGCATTGCATAACGATCGTTGTCCTGCCATTGGATGTACGCGTCCGTACCCTCGTGATGGGATGGGGGTATCCCCCCAGATGCATGAACACACATAATGCATGAGGTTCCCCTATTTCTACATTTATCTTTAATGACCATAACCCCCCTATCATGTTTCAGGCTTCATGTCATTCTCATTTTCATTTCACATTTCATACACATTTCTATCGGTGTTATGGTTCCAGACAGTTTACCGTATTTCATGTCATACAATTCATGCGGTTCACATTCACATATTCCATACAAACATGTCATAATCATCTAAGGACCTCATATCATTACATGCATTACACATCACATCAGACTAAAAGCATACATAGCATACATTTACTTTCACAGAACTAGGTACGTTCTATAACGTAAACATAGCACACATAATCTAGCATACAATGTATCATATCATAAACAAGTCATAACGTAAACACTTTATAGTCATATCGTTCTCTAACTTACCATAGCCTTAACGTTCTATACCTATCACAGACATATCATTACGTAACGTACCTTAGTCATATCGTCACAAGGACGTACCCTAACGGTATCGTTCTATCAATCTATCACGAACCTACCCCTTTCTACCCATAACCTAACCGTATTCTTTCATCAATCTCTCCTATCCATAGCACTCTGGTATGTAACCTAACCTTAACGTTTCATGAACGTATCTTACTCTTATCGTTACATTTCGTTTTGTGCATCCTTCTCGTATCCTATCTCAAACATATCCTTGAGCACATCGTACCATAATTATTATCATACAAACCACATATTATAACATAACATAACATATAGGAAGCATATCGATCCACAAACAATTCACACATATCAATATATATGACACGTGTAGAACCACAGGCTAGTAAGGTCACTTACCTGGCTAGCTTAAGTCATTGTCACGAATATATCTTTAATTAAAGTTCGATTCCGTCCTTTGAAATCCGAGTCAACCTATATGAGCCCATGACATTAGTTTCAGGTTCGAACTCTACAACATTATTTCTCTAATTTACACTGGTCCATTGTTAAAAGTATGAAATGTTATATATCTATAATTATATTTTTATTAAATATCTTATTTTTCATACTGTTGTATAAGAAAGTAGATACAGCTATTTCAAGTTATTCTCGGCTTTACTACTCTCTGTATTTACCCTCTGTGTTTACCTTTGTGGTTTTTAATTCCCTAATCTTCTTTCCTTTTAATTCTGTTCTCATGCATTACTACTCTCTGTATTTACCCTCTGTGTTTACCTTTGTGGTTTTTAATTCCCTAATCTTCTTTCCTTTTAATTCTGTTCTCATGCATTACTACTCTCGTATTTACCCTCTGTGTTTACCTTTGTGGTTTTTAATTCCCTAATCTTCTTTTTTTTTATCTGTTTCCTTATAATTCTGTTCTCATGCAATTTCTAGGGATCTCTGTTTCCAAATTTTTCCTTATTTTAGTGGTTCCTATTCAGAAATTTTCTTGGTCATTCTATTTTAATCTATTCATTTGGCTACTGATAAAAATTTAATCTAATATTACTAATTTGAGGTGATTGACTAGAATTGTATAAGTGATTGACATTTAGTTTCTAACTTAAGCTAGATCATTGTAATAATTCAATCAAGATCTAACTATAATTGGTTGTGATTTCTAAAAAATAAAATAGGATAAAAGAAAATGAAGATTTAATATATACCTTATTGATCATATCTATGTTCACGTAAATCTCCAAGTGAATCTCAACTCGGTAAAGGTCATTCTCATTTTTTTTTCTAAGTAAATCTGAGGATTATTGACTTTCTATTTCTTTTTGCAGTAATTGTTACTTTCGGTGTAAGATGGGTTGAGGAGAGATAATTATGGGAAGGGATGAGAGGTTACTGGAGAGAAGTGGGGAAAGATTGTTTTTTTTTTTTTCATTTTTAATTGTTTATGTATTTATTTATTTTTGGGCTATTACAGCTATACCTGTAGGAATCACTTGCTTTTCATGCTTGCTAATAAATCTACTTTTAACTCCAATTTGATAAGAACTTATAAAAAACAGATAAATATGTGAATAGTTGCACTTGATTTAGGAACTATAAAGTTGTATATTTTTAATTCTAGAAAGAAGGATGAGACGTTTGTAATTTGCGCTCTGGGTGTTTGATGGATGTTATTGCCTCACTGAGCATGTGTAACTATTTACATGACTTAATGTATGATAGCTCCAAGTGTAAGAATATGTGTACTCCCTATTAAAAGAATAATATAAAAAAAACTAGTTAAGACTAGTGTGGTACGGATAGGTTGGCTTGATGAAGAGTCAGGTTAGGACGCCTCCAGTAGACCGAGTACCATAGGATCATGAACGACGATTAGAGGTAAGAATCCTAGTGCTCTAAGAGAAACAAAAGGCCATGAGGACTAAATAGAGTAGACTTGGAGAGGAGGGTCCCTCAAAAGCCACCTAAACGACCCTAGAAGCTTAGCAGACTACCACGGCCTAAATATGGCCATGGAAGCTCCTAGCTACTGAGTAGTGGGAACGATGTCAACAAGTGCTCCACTATCCCTTCCACACCGATAAAAATCAAGCGTATCCGATGTCACGAAGTAACTAGTATCTCCCATCACGAAGTGTAACACGAGGCCCCTGTTCCACTTTAGGTGGGATGCCCTGTTATATGTACCATTAGCAGGATGCCATGATGGACTTATTATTTCCCTCAAGATGCCCTAAATCGCGATTTGCCAGCAGGACACCACCATTATGACGACGCCACCTATGACATGATAACCTTTGAGGTTTAGTTCCTAAAAATGAAACAAGAAGTCATATCTTAGCTCAAGGTCCAGACATGCTCCAAATTAACAATTATTTTCTATAAGGTCTATTCTATATGACAGGATAAGTTCAAGATTTCAAGTTGATTGGAGCAAGTTTGGAACCTAAACCAAGATAGAATTTAAGAAATGCTTAAAGGAAACACCTCAAGATTCAAGACCCTTCTAGAACCCTCTAAGGGATCCATTATGATTCTATGATGTTCTAGAATAACTCATGCTAGTTATTATGATAGGTTTATATGATTACGAATGTCTGTGAAAACTTATGCCTCAAGGAATTATGAACCTTAGGAACTTACAAGATTGTGAACCAAGAATAAACAAAACAAGCCCTACAACCACCAAAGCAAGAAGAATGCTAGTCCTCCGACTTAGAAACTAAAAAATGCTAGGTAATATTCTAAGAATGCTTCCTGGACATAAGTTGTCATAGGCATGCTTAGAATATTACCTAGCATTCTTGCACCATGGGATGAGATGCCCTGCACCATGTTATGGGTACCAAAAGATTTGCAGGATGCTATGTTCATGCATGCTGTAACGACCCAAATCCACCGCTAGCAGATATTGTCCTCTTTGGGCTTTCCCTTTCGGGCTTCCCCTCAAGGCTTTAAAACGCGTCTGCTAGGGGAAGGTTTCCACACCCTTATAAAGGGTGATTTGTTCTCCTCCCCAACCAATGTGGGACATCACAATCCACCCCCCTTCGGGGCCCAGCGTCCTCGCTGGCACTCGTTCCTTTATCCAATCGATGTGGGACCGCCCCCAAATCCACCCCCCTTTGGGGCCCAGCGTCCTTACTGGCACACCGCCTCGTGTCTACCCCCCTTCGGGGAACAGCGAGAAGGCCGGCACATCGTCCGGTGACTGGCTCTGATACCATTTGTAACGACCCAAATCCACCGCTAGCAGATATTGTCCTCTTTGGGCTTTCCCTTTCGGGCTTCCCCTCAAGGCTTTAAAACGCGTCTGCTAGGGGAAGGTTTCCACACCCTTATAAAGGGTGATTTGTTCTCCTCCCCAACCAATGTGGGACATCACACATGCGTCAATCATGTGACCTTTATGGTCTATCATGGGGAGTAATCAAGGGCCACGATGGAATAAGAAGAGTGTAAGTTACCTTAGCCAAGAATCAAGAACCTCCTAAGACCTCCCACGGTACATTATACTCATGACTTAGACCACACTGCTTGGAACGCATGAAACTTTGAGCGTAGGTACTAAAATTGTGTCGCTTGAAACGCATGAAACCTCGAACACAGTTTGACATGTTTATGACTAGTACCGTAAATCCTAAGGGGGAGTGTTTTGGAGAACGAATTAAGAAACAGAACAAGAGCCTAGAAAGAACCAAGAACAAGAGAAAGATCAAAGACTTGAACATGGATCAAGATCCAAGTTCTAAGGACAAGAGCCAAGAACCATAGTACTAAGGCCCGTAGAGGATAACCAAAGTTTCAGAGTCCAAGGACCAAGGTCCTCAGGATAAAACATGATAAGAACCCACAAGTCAAGAATGAGAACTAGAGGGCTTAAGTACTTGCAACAAGATCAAGAACAAGAAAAGAAAGACTGGGTACCCTAGCATATCAAGGATACGATTAAGAGTCTACAAGTAGGCTGCTTACTGAGTTTTTGTACTCATTCCTTATTTTCCATCTTTTTCAGGTAATAAGGAGCTGGTCGAGGTTGGGAGCGGACTCTGGAGCCGGTGTCATAGACATACCTCACCCATCGTCCTTCAACCCTTTTTATGTTAAAATATTTTGTGTTATTCCTTATTTTGTGTTTTAACTATTGTGTTGTGTTTTAAATACTTATGTATGAATTTTATTTTGATATAATGTATATTATGTTTTAAATTCCTTTGTTTTTATTTTACGAAAAATGTACTTGTCTCTTCAAAGTCATTCAGTCAGTCTGGTTCTTACAAAAATAGAACTTTGAAACTAGTGTCAAGACCAGAAGATATCAAACCTGTCTCTTGCAAGTGGATTTACAAAATAAAGTGTGACTCAGATGGATTAATCGAGAGATATAAGACTTAGATTGTAGCTCCATGGTTATCTCAATAATATAGACTAGACTATGAAACGCTTAGTCCAATGACAACAATCACTATATACAGGTTCCTCCAGCACATGTGCTTAGTAAAGATTGGAAATTATGGCAGATAGATAAGAAGAAAGATTTATTTTATGGAAAGTTAGACAGGAAGATTTATATAGACCAACCAAAGATATTTGAAAATGGAGTTGGAGTCATTAGTCGATACATGTAATGTAACGCCCCCGGTAGGTTTAATATATATATATATATATATATATATATATATATATGTGTATTAAAATAAAAATAACAAAATAAAGAAAAGAAAAAAAAAAAAAAACTAACCACCTCCTTTAAAGAATTAGATTTAAATGGCAGAGAGTGATTAAAAGAATTAGATTTAAATTGCCTCAAAGAATTAGATTTAAATTGCAGAGAGTGATTAAAAGAATTAGATTTAAATTGCTTAAAATAATTAAATAGGGAGGTAGAATTGAATGATTAAAAGATTTAGATTTAAATTGCTTAAAATAATTAGATATGGAGGTAGAATTGAATGACTTAAAAGAATTAGAGTTCAAAGAAAAAAAAAAACAAAACAGAGAAGATTTTAGGAAAGAAAAGAAAATTAGAACGAGTTGAAAATGGCAAGCACTGCTCATATGGCAAGTACTGTAAACAGAATTAAAATATAATATAGAAGAGAAATAAGTGAAGGAAGGAAAATGGAAAATATGAGAAATTATTATATTTGTATCTCTAGGATATAACATTAAAGGTTGAATTATACAAGCCACTTGAAATATTAATAATATTGACATATTATTAATTTAAGTTTTAAGTTTTATTATTCTATATAATTTAGAAACAATGAAAGCATGGAATTCGATTTTTATTGAGACCGTTTAGAGCCGTATTTCACACGGTTAGTTGGATTATTAATTAAAATGTGAAATACTAACAAAAGGTGACGAACGATGCGATAGGAAGCAAACCTTGGCAACATTTGGTGTAGTTCTGTAAGTGGTCTTACTATAGGATAGGCTAAAAAATTATATGAGTTATGATGATGTATAAACTATGTCGTACGATGCGGTATATGAGTTATAATGATGTATGAGTTATGATGATGTGTGAGTTATGATGCTTGATGATATGCGTAATATATATATATATATATATATATATATATATATATATATATATATATATATATATAGATTTCGATGATTGACGTACTTGATATGTTTGATGCACTTTGTGGCAATATGATGAGTATGATGATTGCGTGACGTTTACCTTAATATGATGATGTTTTCCATATTGAGCATGCTATATGATGATGAGTGTCATATTGCATCATGTCGTTAGATCGACATAGGACACAACTCTAAGAGCGTGAAAATGATATTAATATAAATATCCACGAGTATGTGTTACCTAGAGTAATAAAGAGATGAGACTAGAGGATTTTGTCAGAAGAGACATTACGATGGATTTAGAAGGACCTCATGCATATTGTATGTTCATAAGCATAGGGCTACTTCCCCTAGAGATGATGAGTGCGGACGCGCACCATACGATGAGCGCAAATGCGCACAGGTGCGAAAGCACACAGATGAGGGTGTTCATGAGGCGCATGACACTATGGGGTTCCGCTGACCTCCGGACGTCGCTACAGATTAGCTTGACCAGAGGGTCCAGGGGGTGTGCGAGCGCCCTGGGGATTCACACTCGCACGTGTGAGTCGTGTGTAGGGAAGTACTACACATCCAATTTATCCGAGACTGGAGGCCACCCCTAAGATGATTAGAGATAGGTCCCTAAATCATGATTGCATGTGTTTGCATTTGCATGACCCCTATAGTGTGGCCACTTACTGAGTATTCTTTGAAATACTCAGGCCGTGTGCCACATCATTTTTCAGGTAAAGGCAAGGCGCACTTGTACGGAGGACGGCGGCATCGCGAGCAGAGACTGTGGCACGTGCATAGGGTAGATTCATATTTAAATTTCTAGTCTTAAGTTAGAATTGGTTGTTTTGCATTTCATTGTTTTAAATTATTTTGTATTTGTTTTTGTTTTCTCTAAATTTTAAGTATTTCATATTTAAACACGCATATCATCAAGCATCATAACTCACACATCATCATAACTCATACATCATCATAACTCATACATCATCATAACTCATATACCGCATCGTACGACATAGTTTATACATCATCATAACTCATATAATTTTTTAGTCTATTCTATAGTAAGACCACTTACCTAGTTGGCCTTAACCGAAGTATTCCCTAATTTATTTAACGTAAGCTCCCGTTCCTCCAGAACTACACCAAATGTTGCCAAGGTTTGCTTCTTATCGCATCGTTCGTCACCTTTTGTTAGTATTTCACATTTTAATTAATAATCCAACTAACCGTGTGAAATACGGCTCTAAACGGTCTCAATAAAAATCGAATTCCATATTTTCATTGTTTCTAAATTATATAGGATAATAAAACTTAAAACTTAAATTAATAATATGTCAATATTATTAATATTTCAAGTGGCTTGTATAATTAACATTTAATGTTATATCCTATAGATACAAACATAATAATTTCTCATATTTTCCATTTTTCTTCCCTCACTTATTTCTCTTCTATGTTATATTTTAATTCTGTTTACAGTACTTGCCAGATGAACCGTACTTGCCATTTTCAACCCGTTCTAATTTTCTTTTCTTTCCTAAAATCTTCTCTCTTTTGTTTTTTTTCTCGTTCAATTCTACCTCCATATCTAATTATTTTAAGCAATTTAAATCTAATTATTTTAATCACTCTCGTGTAGGAGTTTAATTCTATAATTGTTTTAAGCAGTTTATTCGGAGGGGTATAATTTTACTACTATATCTAGTTTAATTCTGTTCACCAGTTTAATTCTAATTCCCAGATTGATTTTTTTTCTTTGTCTTTACTATTTCCAAATCTAATCTTCTTCTCTCTCCATGTATTACTCCCATATCTAAATCGTTTAATTCTCACATTTGTTTAATTCTGTTTAGAAGTTTAATTCTATTCCCAGATTTTCTTTAGCTTTACTATTCCCAAATCTTAGTTTTTTTTTTATTTGAATATGTTTTCCTGATCTTCCTTTCAATCATGTTTGCCAAATCTTAGTTCTTTTTTTTTTTTATTATTATTTATTTGAAACCAGATCTTCTTTTTCCCTATCTTCCTTCTCATCCTGTTTTCCAAATCTTCTTTTTATTATTATTATTTTTTATTTGGATATGTTTTAAAGATCTTCCTTCTCTTTCCAAATCTTCGTTTTTTTTTATTTGAATACTTCTTCCATCTTTCTTTTCTCTATCTTCCTCTCTTTCTATCTATCCTGGACCAATTTTAATGGATATCTTACTCTCTTTCTTATCTATCTATTCCTGGACCAATTTTAATGGATATCTTCCTCATCTTCCTCTCTTCCTTATCTATCTATTCCTGACCAATTTTGATGGATATCTTCCTCATCTTCCTCTCTTTCTTATCTATCTCTTCCTGACCAATTTTAATGGATATCTTCCTCTCTATCCCTGGACGAATTTTAATGGATATCTTCCTCTCTTTCTTATCTATCTATTCCTGGACCAATTTTAATGGATATCTTCCTCATCTTCCTCATCTTCCTCTCTTTCTTATCTATCTATTCCGGATCAATTTTATTCCTCATCTTCCTCTCTTCCTTATCTATCTATTCCCCACCAATTAATGGATATCTTCCTCATCTTCCTCTCTTTTTTATCCATCTATTCCTGGACCAATTTTAATGGATATCTTCCTCTCTTTCTTATCTATCTATTCCTGCACCAATTTTAATGGACTCTAACTAGATAGATAATTTCTAATTCAGATCATTCAACAGATAATTTCTAAATTTCAAACTCAAATCTGAATAATTGCTAATATCCTTTGTTAGATAAAACCTTTGTTTTTCCTTATTTAGATTCACACGTTTACATTTAATTCTCCATTTGACCATTTGACAAACACGTCGAATGGATTAGCTAATTCTTAGACGGCAATTTTCTAGGAAGTGGCACAGATTCAGTTGGCCACTCTCCACCCATTTTTAGGATAGGTTATATTTAAATAGGAAATCTGTTCAAAAGATTTAACAACCTGATTTTGAGCTAATTCTTAGACGGGATTTTGAGCTAATTCTTAGACGGCAATTTTCTAGGAAGTGGCACAGATTCAGTTGGCCACTCTCTACACAATGTTAGGATAGGTTATATTTAAATAGGAAATCTGTTCAGAAGATTTATAGGTTATATTTAAATAGGAAATCTGTTCAGAAGATTTAACAACCTGATTTTGAAGAGCAGTCAAACTTTCCGTCATTCTCTCTGTTATTTTACGCATTTTATTTTTCTTCCAACAACCCTGTCGACAATTTCCTCTCACCGAAAATAAAGGATTTCCCAGGCGATTATCGAGATCCAACATCCTTTGTATAAAAGGAATTTCAAACTCAAATCTGAATAATTGCTAATATCCTTTGTATAAAAGGAAAAGGTAAATCTGACTACTAACCTTTTCAAATGGCATCTCTCTTCCTCTGTCTACCATCTCTCCATTATCTGCCTTCCTTCCCAATCTCTCCATTATTGTATAACCATCTCTCCATTATATGCATTTTTTTCCTCCAGAAAACCATCTCTCCATTATCTGCCTTCTCCCCAAGCTCTCCATTATTGTATAACCATCTCTCCATTATCTGTCTTCCTTCCCAATCTCTCCATTATTGTATAACGATCTCTCCATTATATGCATTTTTTTCCTCCCGAAAAATATTTTTTTTCTATTTCTGTTTTTTTTTTTTTTTTTTTTTTTTTTTTTTTTTTTTTTTTTTTTTTTTTTTTTTGCTGAATTATTGATACTAAATAAAAGAGGTATTTTAGGGGATGGACCGAGAGATTAAAGGAGGTGGTCAGTTTTTTTTTCTTTTCTTGATTTTGTTATTTTTATTTTAATACATACATATATATATATATATATATATATATATATTAAACCTAACGGGGCGTTACATTATCTACCCCTAAAAAGAACTTTCGTCCTCGAAAGTCTCCAACTCGTATACTAACTCAGAGAATTTTTCTTTTATTTCGTCCTTACACTCCCACGTGGCCTCTTCAGTGTGGTGATTTTGCCCCAACACCTTAATGAACGCAATGTTTCTGTAGTATAATGGTTTTACTTCTCTTGCTAAGATTCTTATTGGTTTTTCCTCATAACTCAGATCTTCATTGAGTTGGAGTGGTTCATAGTCTATTACATGGATAGGGTTCGTAATGTACTTCCTCAGCATCGACACATGAAATGCATCGTGTACTCTTGAGTGGGCTAGAGGTAGGGCTAACTTATACGCTACTGGACCAACTCGCTCTAGGATCTCGAATGGTCCAATGAATTTAGGACTTAACTTGCCCGTACGTCCGAATCTCCAGACACCTTAAATAGGTGCCACCTTGAGGAATACTAGGCCCATTGTCTCGAACTCTAAGCTTCTACGCCTTACATCGGCGTAGCTTTTCTGTCGACTTTTAGCGATACGCATCCTCGCTCGAATTTTTCTGAACAGCCTCATTGGTGAGTCGAACCAGCTCGGGTCCTACTAACTCTCTTTCACCTACTTCGTCCCAACATAGTGGGGACCGACACCGTTTCCCATACAAGGCCTCAAATGGTGTCATACCAATAGTGGCTTGGAAGTTGTTATTATACGAGAATTCCATGAGGTGGAGTATGGAATCCCAACTTCCCTTAAAATCTAGTACGCAAGCGCGTAACATGTTCTCTAGAATTTGGTTTAAACACTCCGTTTGTCCATCTGTTTGGGGGTGGAAGGCGGTACTAAAGTCGAGGCGGGTACCCAGCGCTTTTTGAAGTCCAAGCTAGAACGCTGACGTAAAGCATGGGTCCCGATCTGACACTATAGATACTGGGACTCCATGTAGTCTTACTATTTCTTTCACATACAGCTATGCCCAATTGTCAACTGTATATGTAGCTTTCCCAGGTAGGAAGTGTGCCGACTTGGTCAACCTATCGACAACTACCCAATCATTGTATAGCTTTTAAGCGTTTTGGGTAATCCTACTATGAAGTCCATTGCTATGCTTTCCCACTTCCGCTCTAGTATGCTTAGGGGCTGCAACAACCCTGCCGCCTTTTATCTAGGAGCTTTCACTTGTTGACAAACTAAGCACTTGCTCACAAACTCGGCCACGTCCCTCTTCATGCTCTTCCACCGAAAGTGTTGTTTTAAATTCATCTTTGTATCTCCTGGGTGCATGGCAAATGGCGAGTTGTGAGCTTCGTTAGTATTTCTTTCCTTAGCTCCTCTATTGTCGAGACATATAGGCGTCCCTAATACAATAGCCCTTCATCTGAGGTCTTTGAGAATCCATTACTAGACTCTCAACTAGCTGGCTTAAGACTTTCTGTAGGTTTGGATCCTCTCGTTGAGAGGTAACATTTCTTTGCCTAAGTGTAGGTTGCACTGTAAGTTGGGCCAGTTGTGCCATGACTCTCTCGGTCGCTACAACTATGTTGGCTCCCTCGAATTTTCTTTGTACCCTTACTTCCTCGTAATGAGGGGCGAAGAGTGGGCCGCCTTTCTACTCAAAGCGTCTGCGACCACATTTTGCTTTTCCAGGGTGGTACTAGATATCTACATCGTAGTCCTTCACCAATTCTAACCACCTTCTCTGTCTCATATTTAACTCTTTCTGGGTGAAGAAATATTTAAAATCTTGTGGTCGGTTAAACTTTGAATTTTCTCTCCATACAGGTAGTGTCACCAAATTTTCAGCGCGAACACTACAGCGGCCAACTCCAGGTCATGGGTAGGGTAATTATCTTCGTATTCTTTTAGTTGACGGGACGTGTATGCAACAACTTTAACGTGTTGCATTAACACACATCCTATTCCATTCTTTGAAGGCATCACTATAGATTATATACTCTTCTGAGATCTTGAGAACCGTGAATACCGGGACGGTTACCAATCTCTCTTTTAGGTTTTGGAAGCTTGTCTCACAAGCATCATTTCATATAAATGGTACCCCTTTTCTCGTTAGCTGTGTCAAAGGCGAGGCTATTCTAGCGAAGTCCTACACAAATCTTCAATAGTATCTCGCTAGTCCCAAGAAACTCTGTACTGATGTTACCGAAGTTGGGCGTTCCTACTTCGTGACCGCTTTGACCTTAGTAGGATCTAGGATACTCCACCCTTTGTCGCATGTATCCTAAGAAAGAGACTTATCGTAACCAAAATTCACACTTTGAGAACTTGGCATACAACTTGTTCTCTCTTAGGGTGGCTAGGTCTTTTTAGAGGTGTTCCTGGTATTCCAAGTCTGTTTTTGAGTACACTAGGATGTCATCAATGAGCACGATCACAAAAGTGTCTAGACAGTCCTTGAACACTCGGTTCATTAACTCCATTAACATAGCTGGAGCATTGGTGAGGCCAAATGACATCACCATGAACTTGTAGCGATCATACCTTGTCCTAAACGCTGTTTTTGGTGCATCTTTTTCTTTACTCTTTATTTAATGGTAACCTGACCGCAGATCTATCTTAGAAAATATCGTTGCTTCTCTTAGTTGATCGAATAAGTCTTCTATTCTAGGCAGAGGGTATTTGTTCTTTATGGTTCTCTTATTTAATTCTCTGTAATCGATGCACAAACACATCGATTCATCTTTCTTCTGAACAAACAACACTGGCGCACCCTAGGGGAATATGATAGGTCAAATGAACCCTTTATCCCGTAAGTCTTTTAATTGCGCCTTGAGTTCTTTCAACTCTGCTAGCGCCATGGGATAGGGTGCTTTAGAAATAGGCCCAGTTCCCGGCTCGAGTTCGATGATGAAGTCGACCGCTCGGGAAGGGGGTATTCCAGGTAGGTCATCCGGATACACATTTGGGAAATCGTTTACGATGGACATGTTTTCTAGGGTCTTTTCTTTTCCTCTTATGTCTACGGCACATGCTAATATAGTTCAACAGCCTTGTTGGACTAGTCTCTTTGCTTTCATCATCGAGACTACCTTTGGGGTAGCCCCGACATTTGTGCCTTTAAATTTAAAGCTAGGTCCCACCGATGGTGAGAATATCACTTTTTTTTTTTTTTTGTGACATTCTATAATAGCATGGTTTGCAGCTAGTCAATTCATGCCTAGTACTACGTCGAAGTCGGTCATCTTTACTACTATTAGAACTACGCTTAGAGTTTGGTCGGCTACTATTGCTTGGTCATTCTTTACTCTATCCTTAGTTACTACGTCTACCCTCTCAGGGCTGCTTGCCGACCATACATACAATAAGGGTTCTAATTCAAACCCTGTCTCTAATCCCTCTCGAGGTGGGCTCTCTTCAGCCACACCTCGTCCTCTATCTCTAACAGGAGGTTGTCCCCTGCCTCGTCTTACTCTTTCGCATGGTCTAGGCAGCATGGTTCTAGAAACAAAGATAGCATCTCTTAAGTCTAAGGATCATTACCTATGAAATTATGCTATGCATCACATCTACTAAGTTCACATCATATTGCAAACAAAATCACTCAGCATGCAACACATCACATCATGCTCTTAAAAAAATACGTGAAATATCACAACAATTTCAGTAACATTAACATAAAAATGCATGCGAGTTTGAAAACGTTTCTCTTTTCTTATCTTGTGCAAGGCGTACCTGACAGTGACGGGGCATCGACGTTGGGACCATGGAACGTGCCAAGCCTACATTGTAGGCTAGTCTACAGAATCTAAAACCTAGAGCTCTGATACCAACTGTAACGACCCTAAATTTCCACATACTCAGAGTCGCTACTAATGTCTCATGCTCATCTATAATGGAGAAATATAACTCTTACATGAACATAATTGATAACATAAACTTCAAAAAACGTTCAAAACAACTTGTTTTCTGAAAAACACAGTCATGGTCTTACGTGTTTAAATATGAAATACTGAAATTTAGAGAAAACAAAAATAAATACAAAATAATTTAAAACAATGAAATGCAAAACAACCTATTCTAACTTAAGACTAGAAATTTAAATATGAGTCTACCCTATGCATGTGTCACAGTCTCTGCTCGCGATGCCACCGTCCTCCGTACAAGTGCGCCTTGCCTTTACCTGAAAAATGATGTGGCACACGGCCTGAGTATGAGTATTTCGAAGAATACTCAGTAAGTGGCCCCACTATAGGGGCCATGCAAATGCAAACACATGTAATCATGATTTAGGGACGTATCTCTAATCATCTTAGGGGTGGCCTCCAGTCTCGGACAAATTGGATGTGTAGTACTTCCCTACACACAACTCACACGTGCGAGTGTGAATCCCCAGGGCGCTCGCACACCCCCTGGACCCTCTGGTCAAGCTAATCTGTAGCAACGTCCGGAGGTCAGCGGAACCCCATTGTGTCATGCACCTCATGAACACCCTCATCTGTGTGCTTTCGCACCTGTGCGCATTCGCGCTCATCGTACGGTGCGCGTCCGCACTCATCATCTCTAGGGGAAATAGCCATATGCTTATGAACATATAATATGCATGAGGTCCCTCTAAATCCATCGTAATGTCTTTTCTGACACAACCCTCTAGTCTCATCTCTTTGTTACTCTAGGTAACACATACTCGTGGATATTTATATTAATATCATTTTCACGCTCTTAGGGTTGTGTCCTATGTCGATCTAACGACATGATGCAATATGACACTCATCATCATATAGCATGCTCAATATGGAAAACATCATCATATTAAGGTAAACGTCACGCAATCATCATACTCATCATATTGCCACAAAGTGCATCAAACATATCAAGTACGTCAATCATCGAAATATATATATATATATATATATATATATATATATATTACGCATATCATCAAGCATCATAACTCACACATCATCATAACTCATACATCATCATAACTCACCGCATCGTACGACAGTTTATACATCATCATAACTCATACAATTTTTTAGCCTATTTATAGTAAGACCACTTACCTGGTTGGCCTTAGCTGAAGTATTCCCTAATTTATTTAACGTAAGCTCCCGTTCCTCCAGAACTACACCAAATGTTGCCAAGGTTTGCTTCCTATCGCATTGTTCGTCACCTTTTGTTAGTATTTCACATTTTAATTAATAATCCAACTAACCGTGTGAAATACGGCTCTAAACCGTCTCAATAAAAATCAAATTCCATGTTTTCATTGTTTCTAAATTATATAGAATAATAAAACTTAAAACTTAAATTAATAATATGTCAATATTATTAATATTTCAAGTGGCTTGTATAATACATTTAATGTTATATCCTAGAGATATAAACATAATAATTTCTCATATTTTCCATTTTCCTTCCCTCACTTATTTCTACTTGCCATATGAACTGTACTTGTCATTTTCAACCGGTTCTAATTTTCTTTTCTTTCCTAAAATCTTCTTTCTTTTGTTTTTTCGTTCAATTCTACTTCTATATCTAATTATTTTAAGCAATTTAAATCTAATTCTTTTAATCACTCTCTAAAACAAGTTTAATTCTATAATTCTTTTGAGCAGTTTATTGGGAGGGGTTTAATTTTACTCCTATATCTAAATAGTTTAATTCTATTGACAGATTTTTTTTTCTCTTCCTCTCTCTCCATGTATCTACTCCCATATCCAAATCGTTTAATTTAATTCTATTCCCAGATTTTTTTTCTTTGTCTTTACTATATCGTTTAATTCTCACATCCATTTAATTCTTCGTTTCTTTTTTATTTATTTGAAACCAGATCTTCCTTTTCCCTATCTTCCTTCTCATCTTGTTTTCCAAATCTTCTTTTTTTTATTATTATTCTTTATTTGAATATGTTTTAAAGATCTTCCTTTTCCCTATCTTCTTTCTCATCCTGTTTTCCAAATCTTCTTTTTTTTATTATTATTCTTTATTTGAATATGTTTTAAAGATCTTCCTTTTCATCCGGTTTTCCAAATCTTAGTTTTTTTTTTATTTGAATACGTTTTCCAAATCTTTCTTTAGATCTTTTTTTCTTTTCATCCTATTTTCCAAATTTTAGTTTTTTTTATTTGAATACTTCTTTTCATCATGTTTTCCAAATCTTAGTTTTTTTTAGGTCTTACAGATCTTTCTTTTCCCTATCTTCCTCTATTTCTTATTTATCTATTCCTTCTAGATCTTTCTTTAGATCTTTTTTTCTTTTCATCCTATTTTTCAAATCTTAGTTTTTTTTATTTGAATACATCTTTTCATCCTGTTTTCCAAATCTTAGTTTTTTTTTATTATTTGTATACGTTCCTCTATTTCTTACAGATCTTTCTTTTCCCTATCTTCCTCTAGTTCTTATTTATCTATTCCTTCTAGATCTTTTCATCCTGTTTTCCAAATCTTAGTTTTTTTTTTTATTATTTGTATACGTTCCTCTATTTCTTACAGATCTTTCTTTTCCCTATCTTCCTCTATTTCTTATTTATCTATTCCTTCTAGATCTTTCTTTAGATCTTTTTTTCTTTTCATCCTATTTTCCAAATCTTAGTTTTTTTTTATTTAAATACATCTTTTCATACTGTTTCCAAATCTTAGTTTTTTTTATTATTTGAATACATCTTACAGATCTTTCTTTTCCCTATCTTCCTCTCTTTCTTATTTATCTATTACTGGACCAATTTCCATCTTAGTTTCGTCTTACACAGATCATTTCCATCTTAGTTTCGTCTTACAGATCTTTCTTTTCCCTATCTTCATCTCTTTCTTATTTATCTATTCCTGAACCAATTTCCAAATCTTAGTTTTTTTTATTTGAATACGTCTTATCTTTTCCCTATCTTCCTCTCTTTCTTATTTATCTATTCCTGGACCAATTTCCATCTTAGTTTCGTATTACAGATCTTTCTTTTCCCTATCTTCCTCTCTTTCTTATTTATCTATTCCTGAACCAATTTACAAATCTTAGTTTTTTTTATTTGAATACATCTTAAAGATCTTCCTCTCTTTCTTATTTATCTATTCCTAGACCAATTTCCAAATCTTAGTTTTTTTTATTTGAATATGTCTTACATATCTTTCTTTTCCCTATCTTCCTCTCTTTCTTATCTGACCAATTTTAATGGACTCTAACCGGATAAATAATTTCTAATTAGATCATTCAACACTTCCTCTCTTTCTTATTTATCTATTCCTGGACCAATTTCCAAATCTTAGTTTTTTTTTATTTGAATACGTCTCACAGATGTCTCACAGATCTTTCTTTTCCCTATCTTCCTCTCTTTCTTATCTGACCAATTTTAATGGACTCTAACCGGATAAATAATTTCTAATTCAGATCATTCAACACTTCCTCTCTTTCTTATTTATCTATTCCTGGACCAATTTCCAAATCTTAGTTTTTATTTTATTTGAATACGTCTCACAGATCTTTCTTTTCCCTATCTTCCTCTCTTTCTTGTCTATCTATTCCTAGACCAATTTTAATGGATAGATAATTTCAGATCTTTCTTTTCCCTCTCTTCCTCTCTTTCTTGTCTATCTATTCCTAGACCAATTTTAATGGATAGATAATTTCAGATCTTTCTTTTCCCTATCTTCCTCTCTTTCTTGTCTATCTATTCCTAGACCAATTTGAATGGATAGATAATTTCTAAATTTCAACTCAGATCTAAATAATTGCTAATATCCTTCCTATAAACAAAGAGGTAAATCTTACTACTAACCTTTTCAAATGACATCTCTCTTCCTCTATCTACCATCTCTCCATCATCTGCCTTCGTTCCAATCTCTCCATGATTGTATAACTCTTCATTATATGCATTTTTTTCCTCCAGAAAACCATCTCTCCATTATCTGCCTTCCTTCCCAATCTCTCCATTATTGTATAACCATCTCTCCATACTAAACGAAGGAGGGGATGGACGAAGAGATTAAAGGAGGTGGTCAGTTTTTTTTCTTCTTTTCTTTATTTTGTTATTTTTATTTTAATACATACATGTATATATATATATTAAACCTAACGGGGCGTTACAACAAGAACACTTGTTTGAGATTCGAATCACTCCACAAGCAAGATTGATCATGTCGAGCTTGAATGGTTGTACATGTAACCTAAACTATACAGAATTGCAAAGAAACTTAGTCATCAGCTAAAGAAAGCACAAAGGCTCCTTTTACTATCTTTTCCAAGTCTACTTATAAATACAACATACATGGCTTTATATCGCCTCAAAATGAAACTATTAAAGGCACTAACATTAATGACCATAATTAACCATTATGGAACTGTAATCTAATGTAAATAAAAAGTCCTAAAATACATTAATAAAATACAATAACTCTAAATTACTCTAAATTGCAATCCACCCAAAATTTATAACATGAAACTTCATTCATTCTTCTTCAATGTGGCATGAATTGAAATATCTTTTCATAATTTTATCATTCATTCTTCTTCAATGTGGCATGAATTGAAATATCTTTTCATAATTTTAACAATATTTTCTTCACATCTTCATTGAAGTATATTGTATGATTGATGTCTCTTGGTTAGTCTTTAGTATAATTAGAATGAAATAAAAACAAAAGAAATTAATTAATCAAAAATTTTGCTGGAGTAACCATGATAGCATGAGAAAGGCCCCACACAAAACAAGACAACAATATCTTTTATTTTCTCCATTTCCACAGCTTAAAAAGCATATGTCCATGAGATAATAAAATTATTACAATAATGTTGGTAACAACGAGCAACAAACCCTCATCTAATTTGGGATCTTCCTTTAGCCATCTCCAACTTATTAAATTTAGAACCATACTAATATATCACATTCTTCAAAACCCCTCACACGCTCATGTCACGTCGAGGTACTATAGTTTAAACCACAGCTATTGCATCGATTTCGATCTTAGCATTTTTGGGCAATGCTCCAGCCTGAAATGTTGACCGAGCTGGAGCAGGGTACTCGGAAAAGTCTGTAAAAAAGACCAAAAACTCCTCAATTTCATCTTCTTCACTAAAAAAGTTACAAAAATATGAAAGAGAAGAACTTACATTTAGCATAAATTTCATTCACTAATGCAAAGTCTGCTACATCAGCCAGCCTGCAACAAAGAATTGTTGTAAAAATGTAGGTTTGAAGACTAAAAAAAAAAAAAAAAAAAAAAACGACCATTTTCCAAAAAAAAAACCTCAAAATATACGAAAAAGGATTTCATACATAATAGTTGTCTTAACCACTCTATTATAGGCCGCACCTCCAGCTTTCAATATTGCACCTATATTTTTGAGGGCCTGCATAATCGTATTTCATTTCATTTTCTAACATTTTTTTTATAAAACTTTTGGGTCTACAAAGCACAACAAGATCTAATGAAAAAAATAATAAATAATACCTGCTCAGTTTGGTCTCCAACATGATCGGAAATTAATTCTCCTGTCTGTATTAAATCATAAACATACACACTCAATTAGACCTCATAGAAAGTGCATACCCATACACGAAATTCGAAACTACGAATCTACAAGTACATGTAAGTGGACCTAATCATTTGAGTTATGTTGGATTAGACATTTAAAAAATTCACATAATCTACACGTAAAGTAGAACATAACAATAAATAAAATCATAAAATGATGAAGCTACCTCAGGAATCAGACCTAGGGAGCCAGACACAAATATAAAGTTGTTGGCTATGATGCCTTGAGAATATGGCCCTAATGCTTCTGGAGCCTCTTCGGTTGCAATAGGTGTGATATCTGTCACAGAAGACGTTGATGGCCATTGATATTATGATAGAAAACTATTTGGGAGGAAAAAACCAATTTTTACTCTTGGATTTGAAATTTATTATATTGGTCTATTTTTATCCTCAAATTCAACATTAGACTTGATTAAGGAATTGTAATGTTTTTGTCTGCATTTATGTAGTTAAGTGTTGAAATGAGATTCAAACCTTCTACAAATGGTAAAATTAGACTTGCAAAGACACTTGTCGAAAAACATCAATTGTTAATACCAACATAATTCGACTATTAAAAAACATTATATATCTCTAATCTAATCAAAAGATTGAAAATCCCGTTTTAAAAAACGAAAAATTAGAAAAACATATCGATGTAAGTGAGACCGTAGTACCATCACACTTGGAAATGGCGTGGCATTTGAAGGACATGTTGCGGTTTGAAATAGATGGAATAGATGAAGGGCGGCGCCACAAGGACACGGCGGCGCCGACAGAGGGAGTGACAGTGCGCGGCCGTGAAATGACGTTGGAGGCCGGAATTTGGAAGGTGTGAGCCGTGCAGTAAGCCATACGTCTACAGTTTAATTGGCAGTGGGTGAGTGGATGAGATCGGAGCTTTCATTTACGCACCTTTTTATGGAGGTTGAGGAGGACCACTCCAATAATTTGCATTTTGTTTCGGAGTCCCTATAGTTTTGCATTATTGTACCACCACCCCAAAATTAAAATTATTTATTTAATTTAGAATTTTTATATTTAAAGATTAAAATACTGAAACACGCTGCTAATTTAGGGAATGATCATGCATTTATAATCAACGAATACTCCCTTCATTTGTATGAGGCCTTTTAAGAGTCGAGCTTCCTTAAAAGTATAATAAAAAATGACTAAGACTCCAAAAAAAAGGTCGAATCTATTCAAAATTAAAATTAAAATTAAGATAAGAAAGAATCTTTTATAACTTAAAACTATTTTTTATTTTATTTCCTTTCCACAATATATCTTCACATGTTTTATTTTTGTTTCCTCATTTTCCTCGATGCATCGATTTGTGGTCCTTTCTTTGTCTTATCTGATGTTTATATTCAATTCATCCACGTAAGTTTGAATTATGGACTAAGGAAAAAAATAATAATAATAAACAATACTTTATTGTTAAATCTTTAAAAAAAAAACAATTAAAAAAATGGATGGATTTCTCCACTACAAATTTCTTATAATAAATAATTTAGAAACGCATTAAACGATGAACGTGAGAAATTCGATTAAAAATCGCCCAATGAATCTTAGTAGGATTATTTTTTTCTTTTCTTTTTTCATTCATAATTAAATTTTTGTTGATACGAGACGTAGCTTTTCAAGTTAACGATGATGGGATGGAGTTCGAGTTTTTTTTCAGATTTTTTTTTTTTTTTTTTTTTTTTTTTTTGAAGAAGAAGAAGAGAGTGACACTGATGTGGAACAACGACATTAACATTGATGTGTCAAAGAACGGTCGTAGGGAACGGAGAGGAGAGGTTGTAACGACCCTAAATTTTCACATATTTAGAGTCGTCACTAACGTCTCATGCTCATCTCTAATGCAGAATAAAAATCTAAGAATGCTCATCTTTATTAGCGGAAAAATTTAAAACTTCAGAATACATTTAAACATTGGAAAACACTGCCGGACTTACGTGTTTCAAACATCGTGCTGGAGTTCAAAAAAATAAAATAAAACGATTACAAATTAATTAATATAAATGAATGAAATGCAAACGCCCTATCCTAACCAAGACTAGGAATTAAATATGCAACTATCCTATGCACGCGCCACAGTCTCTGATCACGATGCCACCGTCAACCGTACATGGGAGCCTTGCCTTTACGTGAAAAACAATATGGCACACGACAGAAATACTCAGTAAGTGACCCCACTATAGGGGCCATGCTAATGCAAACACATGCAATCATGAATAGGGACCTATCTCTAATCATTTTAGGGGTGGCCTCCAGTCTCGAACAAATTGGATGTGTAGTACTTCCCTACACACGACTCACACGTGCGAGTGTGAGTCCCCAGGGCGCTCGCACACCCCCTGGACCCTCTGGTCAAGCTAATCTGTAGCGACGTCCGGAGCTCAGCGGAACCCCATAGTGTCATGCGCCTCATGAACACCCTCATCTGTGTGCTTTCGCACCTGTGCGCATTCGCGCTCAACATAAGGGGCGCGTCCGCACTCATCATCTCTAGGGGAAGTAGCCCTATGCTTATGAACATACAAAATGCATGAGGTCCCTCTAAATCCATCGTAATGTCTCTTCTGACACAACCCTCTAGTCTCATCTCTTTGTTACTCTAGGTAACGCATACTCGTGGATATTTATATTAATATCATTTTCATGCTCTTAGGGTTGTGTCCTATGTCGATCTAACGACATGATGCAATATGGCACTCATCATCATCTAGCATGCTCAATATGGAAAAACATCATCATATTAACGTAAAAATCATGCAATCATCATGCTCATCATAATGCCACAACGTGCGTCAAACATATCAAGCATCACTCAACAAAATATGTATATACTGCACATATCATCAATCATCATAACTCATGCAATTTATTTAGCCTATCCTATAGTAAGGCCACTTACTTGGTTGGCCTTGGCCGAAGAACTCCCTAAATAGCTAAATGTAAGTTTCCGTTCCGTGAGAGCTGCTTCCTACGTCGCCGGGGTCTGTTTCCTATCACACCGTTCACCACTTTCGTTAGTATTTCACAATTAATTTACATATAATTTAATAAATGTGAAATACGGCTCTAAAACGGCCTCGGATACCTTAATCGGGGCCGAAAACAGATTCGGGAGGGTCGGAACAGTGGAAACCAGGCTGAAAATAGGTGAGCCAAGCCGAGCAGCCGCTGGAAGCCGCCGGAACGTCGTCGGAGGGAGCCCGAGCCGTTTGCGCCGAGCCGAGCTGAGGGACCGCCTGCGCCGCTGTGACACGTGGCAGCAGCAGAGCGAGCCACGTCGCGCACTAGCGTCGGGTCGCAGTCTGGTTTGGGTCGTGGTCCGGGTCGCGGGCTGCGGAGGCTACTGGGCCAAGACTACAGTTGGGCCTCGGCTTATTGGGCTGGGCCGAAAGTTTTTTTTTTTTTTTTTTGGGTTGTAGGCCGGCTCGATTGGACCGTGGGTCTGGTCTCGGGTTGGTTCAATTGAACCGTAACTTCTGGGCTGGTATGAGGTTTGGGCCGTCGTAGTTGGGCTGGGCCGAAGGCAGAGGCCGAGGAAAGAATGGGCTGACCCTCTCGGGTTCTGGGTTCGGGTTGACCCAGATCCGTGGGTCTCGTCTTCCTTACCCGACTTCGGCCGATTTTCCGGCGAGCTTTCTCTCTCTCCTTCCCGCGGCGTTTCCGTTGCCGATTTCGGTCCTCTCTCTTCCTCTTCCTCTTTATTTGTCGTCCTTCTTTCTTTTCTGGAAGTCTTGCGACCTAAAGGTTCCTAAAACAACAGATGTATGAACGATTAGGAAAAACCCAATTTTCTGACCTCGGTTACCGACGACGGCGTTTACGAAGAAGCATAGAACGCACCTTGAGTTATCGTGCTTTCGTTAGGGACCCTTCTCGTGGTGGTAACAGGTCGTTTGGTGTCGGTTTGAGGGTGGTTTGAGGGTTCGTCGGAGAAACTGGACACTCGCCGATTTTTTTTCCGAAATCTCTCTCTCTCTCTCTCTCGTAGTTTCTGTCTTTTCTCTCTTTGCAGGTATCCTGATGGTGCTGGGTGTCTTGGGCTGAGGGCTGAGCGTGCTGTGGCCGTCGTTTCACGTGGGTTCCGCGAAACTCGGCGGTCGCCGGAAAACTCGCGGGTTTTCTGGCGACTGAGTTTTTTTTTTTTTTTTTTCTCGTTTTCCTTTTTTTTTTTTATTATTTATTATTATTTTTTTCTTTCTTTCCGGAGTCGTTACAGAGGTCTAAAGAGAAGAGGAGAGAGAATTTCTACTCGAATTATTATTATCATCCTCACTATTATTATTATTATTATTTATTAAGAAATTTACCATTAATTATTTTTTAAATGTGGGAGACTCTAATGGTTGAATTATAAAATTTAATTATAAAATTTACTAACTAAATTTGTGAGTACGATCTTTATTTTCTTCTCATTCCCTTTATTGATACATGCAACTCTTCCAATGAAGTGTTTGTCGAGAGAAATTAGTATATTAAAGACGATTATTGAACAAAATTTAGTTATAATAATATTAATGAGAGAAACTAATAAAATTATTAGGTAGATGAAATGAAACGTTTAAATAAAATAATTTCAGTATCATACTGATGAGATAAGAGTTGATGTCTTCGAGGAGAGGGGTAGTAACATATTAAATGTGCATTATTAAATTATGCATGGGTTCGTCCATACCAATCTATCAAATAAAGAAATGGAGAAAGAGGAATTTAATCTCTTATTTTTTTTAATCTTCTCCCCTAACATCAGATGATCTCTTCTATTTGAAGAGATGTGAACTTCCTTTGCTTCCTACGAGCTAACTTGACGCTTTCGACTATTTTCTAAACATCTTATGATGTGTTAGGGTGCTCTCTTTATACATTTTTTTAAAACTAAGAAATACTCGTTCCATTCATCATCTGAGTTTTGGCTTAATTACATTGGTGATGAAAGTTATCCAACTATTAGTATTACATCCAACAGAGTTGCTTATGCATACTCATTTTTGTTCAACGTATTCATACAAATAAAAACATCGGTTGTCATGAATGTCCCTGATTAATTACACATCACGGAAGGAGTATTGTGCACTCTAATGTCTTAAGATAGACGCTTAGTATCACTCTATAACAATCCAATTTTTTTATTAAAAATAAGATGATCTCTACATGCATGACATGACTATTAAGTGTAGAATCGTTCATTTAAAATATTTTTAAAACGATGTTATGGACTTAAATGTTTGTAATAAAAACTTTAAAGCAAAACAGGAAAGCAAAACAGGAGAAAATAAATAAAGTGAAATTTAAATAAAACACAGAAAAGAATAAAACAATGTGATATGAATTAAAGCATATGTAACACTCCAAAGCCATTTGAAAACTAAATCTGTAAACTTGATACACATTAGGGAGTTGGTTAAAATAACTTGTAAACTTGATACACATTTAGGCTATTTGAAAAGGAGTTGGTTGAAGTATTTTAGGCAAGGAGTAGTTGGAGGTTGATGGATTAGTTGTTATTATTATTAGTATTAATTAACTTATTTTCTTTATATATTTATTTTTTACTTTTTACTTTTAACGTTGTTACCATTCAAAATAAATGTTAAATTTCGAGGGTTGAAATTTAGATCTATCTAAGAAGACGAAATGTGTTACTTAATATATAAATATAAATGATATTAATATAAATGAAAATGATAAGATGAGACTAGATGGACTAGAGGGTTGTGTTACTTAATGTCCAATGAGCATGTGTTACTTAATGTAAAAAAGAGATGAGACTAGAGGGTTGTGTCAGGAGAGATGATAAGATGAAAATTAGAGGGACCTCATGCATATTGTGTAACGACCCGGGAAAGAAAAAAGAAAAAAAAAAAAAGAGACTCAGTCGTCGGAAAACTTGCGAGTTTTTCGGCGACTGCCGAGTTTTGCGGACCCCACGCGAAACAACGGCCACACCACGCCCAGCCTTCAGCCCATGACTCCCAGCACCTATCAGAATACCTGCAAAGGGAGAAAAGAAAGAAAATACGAGAGAGAGAGATTTCGGATAAACGTCGGCGAGTATCCAGTTTCTCCGACGAACCCTCAAACCACCCGAAAACCGACACCAAACGACCTGTTACCACCACGAGAAGGATCCCTAACGAAAGCACAATAACAAAAGGTGCGTTTTGTGCTTTTTCGTAAGCGCCGTCATCGGTAACCGAGGTCGGAAATGTAACGACCCGGGAAAGAGAAAAAAAAAAAAAAAAATATATATATATATATATATATATATATATATATATATATATATATATATATATATATATATATATAAATAAATAAAGGAAAACGAGAAAACGAAAAAAAAAAAAAAAAAAAAAAAAACTCAGTCGCCGAAAAACCCGCGAGTTTTCCGGCGACCGCCGAGTTTCGCGGAACCCACGCGAAACGACGGTCACAGCACGCCCACCCTCAGCCCACGACACCCAGCATCTTCAGAACACCTGCAAAGGGAGAAAAGAGAGAAAATTTCGAGAGAGAGAGAGAGATTTCGGACAAACGTCGGCGAGTGTCCAGTTTCTCCGACGAGCCCTCAAACCACCCTCAAACCGGCACCAAACGACCTGTTACCACCATAAGAGGGATCCCTAACGAAAGCACAATAACTCATGGTGCGTTTTGTGTTATTTCGTAAGCGTCGTCGTCGGTAACCGAGGTCGGAAAATTAGGTTTCTTAATCGATTCTTAGATGTGTGGCTTTTAGGAGCTTTTAGGCCGAAAAACTCCCAGAAAGGAAAGAAGGACGAAGAACAAAGAGGAAAAGGCCGAAGTCGGGTAAGGAAGACGAGATCCACGGATCCGGGTCAACCCGAACCCAGAACTCGGGAGAGCCAGCCCGTTCCTCCCTTGGCCTTTGCCTTCGGCCCAGCCCAACTACAGCGGCCCAAACCTCAAACCGGCCCAGAAGCTACGGTTCAGTTGAACCAACCCAGACTAGACCCACAGTCCAATTGAGCCGGCCTGCAAACCAAACACTTGCGGCCCAGTCCAGTAAGCCGAGGCCGAACGATTAGTCTTGGCCCAGTAGCCTTCCACAGCCCGCGTCCCGAACCACGACCCGCGCTTCGACCCGACACTACTGCTCGACGTGGCACTCTCTCCTGCCGCCACGTGTCACACAGCGGCGCAGGCAGTCCCTCGACTCGGCTCGGCTCCCTCCAGTGACGCTCCGGCGGCTCCAGCAGCTGTTCGGCTCGGCTCACCTGTTTTCAGCCCGGTTTCCACTGTTTCGACCCTCCTGGATCTGTTTTCGGCCCCGATTAAGGTATTCGAGGCCGTTTTAGAGCCGTATTTCACATTTATTAAATTATAGGTAAATAAATTGTGAAATACTAACGGAAAGTGGTGAACGGTGTGATAGGAAACAAACCCCGACGACGTAGGAAGCAGCTCTCACGGAACGGGAGCTTACGTTTAGCTATTTAGGGAGTACTTCGGCCAAGGCCAACCAAGTAAGTGACCTTACTATAGGATAGGCTAAATAGTTGTATGAGTTATGATGATGTGTGGATTATGATGCTTGATGATATGTGCAGTATATACATATTTTGTTGAGTGACGCTTGATATGTTTGACGCACGTTGTGGCATTATGATGAGCATGATGATTGCATGATTTTTACCTTAATATGATGATGTTTTCCATATTGAGCATGCTAGATGATGATGAGTGCCATATTGCATCATGTCGTTAGATCGATGTAGGACACAACCCTAAGAGCATGAAAATGATATTAATATAAATACCCACGACTATGCGTTACCTAGAGTAACAAAGAGATGAGACTGAGGGTTGTGTCAGAAGAGACATTACGATGGATTTAGAGGGACCTCATGCATTTTGTATGTTCATAAGCATAGGGCTACTTCCCCTAGAGATGATGAGTGCGGACGCGCACCTTATGATGAGTGCGAATGCGCACAAGTGCGAAAGCACACAGATGAGGTTTTTCATGAGGCGCATGACACTATGGGGTTCCGCTGACCTCCGGACGTCTCTACAGATTAGCTTGACCAGAGGGTCCAGGAGGTGTGCGAGCGCCCTGGGGACTCACACTCGCACGTGTGAGTTGTGTGTAGGGAAGTACTACACATCCAATTTGTCCGAGACTGGAGGCCACCCCTAAGATGATTAGAGATAGGTCCCTAAATCATGATTGCATGTGTTTGCAGTTGCATGGCCCTTATAGCGGGGCCACTTACTGAGTATTCTTTGAAATACTCAGGCCGTGTGCCACATCATTTTTCAGGTAAAGGCAAGGCGCACTTGTACGGAGGACGGCGGCATCGCGAGCAGAGACTGTGGCACGTGCATAGGGTAGATTCATATTTAAATTTCTAGTCTTAAGTTAGAATAGGTTGTTTTGCATTTCATTGTTTTAAATTATTTTGTATTTGTTTTTGTTTTCTCTAAATTTCAGTATTTCATATTTAAACACGTAAGACCATGGCTGTGTTTTCTAGAGAAGAAGTTGTTTTCAACGTTTTTTTGAAGTTTACGTTATCAACTATGTTCATGTAAGTGTTATATTTCCGCATTATAGATGAGCATGAGACGTTAGTGGCGACTCTGAGTATGTGAAAATTTAGGGTCGTTACAGGAAAATTGGGTTTTCCTAATCGTTCTTAGATCTGTGGTTTTAGAAACTTTTAGGCCGCAAAACTCCCAGAAAAGAAAGAAGGACGACAAATAAAGAGGAAAAGGAAGAAAGATGACCGAAATCGGCAACGAAAACGCCGCGGGAAGGAGAGAGAAAACTTGCTGAAAAATCAGCCGAAGTCGGGTAAGGAAGACGAGATCCACGGATCCGGGTCAACCCGAACCCAAAACCCGAGAGAGCCAGCCCATTCTTTCCCTCGGCCTCTGCCTTCAGCCCAGCCCAACTACAGTGGCCCGAACCTCAAACAAGCCAAGAAGCTACGGTTCAGTTGAACTAACCCGAGACCAGACCCACGGTCCAATCGAGCCGGCCTGCAACTCAAACTACAGTGGCCCAAACCTCAAACCAGCCTAGAAGCTACGGTTCAGTTGAACCAACCCGAGACCAGACCCACGGTCCAATCGAGCCGGCCTGCAACCCAAACTACAGTGGCCCAAACCTCAAACCAGCCTAGAAGCTACGGTTTAGTTGAACCAACCCGAGACTAGACCCACGGTCCAATCGAGCCGGCCTGCAACCCAAACACTTGCGGCCCAGCCCAGTAAACCGAGGCCCAACGATAGTCTTGGCCCAGTAGCCTCCGCAGCCTGTGACCCGGACCACGACCCGAACCGGACTGCGACCCCCGCTTCGACCCGACGCTACCGCACGATGTGGCTCGCTCTGTTGCCACGTGTCACATAGCGGTGCAGGCAGTCCCTCAGCTCGGCTCGGCGCAAACCACTCGGGCTCCCTTCGGTGACACTCCAGCGACTCCTCGAGCAGCTCCCAGCGGCTGTTCGACTTGGCTCACCTATTTTCAGCCCAGTTTCCACTGTTTCGACACTTGGCTTGGCTCACGTAGGAAGCAGCTCTCACGGAACGGGAGCTTAGTTTAGCTATTTATGGAGCGGCTGTTCGACTTGGCTCACCTATTTTCAGCCCAGTTTCCACTGTTTCGACACTTGGCTTGGCTCACGTAGGAAGCAGCTCTCACGGAACGGGAGCTTACGTTTAGCTATTTATGGAGTACTTCGGCCAGCCTTACTATAGGATAGGCTAAAAATTGTATGAGTTATGATGATGTATGCGTTACGATACTTGATGATGTGTAACAACCAAGATCCACCGCTAGTAGATATTGTCCTCTTTGGGCTTTCCCTTTCGGGCTTCCCCTCAAGGCTTTAAAACGTGTCTGCTAGGGGAAGGTTTCCACACCCTTATAAAGGGTGATTTGTTCTCCTCCCCAACCAATATGGGACATCACAATCCACCACCCTTCGGGGCCCAGCGTCCTCGCTGGCACTCGTTCCTTTATCTAATCGATGTGGGACCGCCCCCAAATCCACCCCCTTTGGGGCCCAGCGTCCTTACTGGCACACCGCCTTGTGTCTACCCCCCTTCGGGGAACAACGAGAAGTCGGGAAATAGTGAGAAGGCTGGCACATCGTCCGGTGACTGGATTTGATACCATTTGTAACGACCCAGATCCACCGCTAGCAGATATTGTCCTCTTTGGGCTTTCCCTTTCGGGCTTCCCCTCAAGGCTTTAAAACGCGTTTGCTAGGGGAAGGTTTCCACACCCTTATAAAGGGTGATTTGTTCTCCTCCCCAACCAATGTGGGACATCACAATCCACCCCCCTTCGGGGCCCAGCGTCCTCGCTGGCACTCGTTCCTTTATCCAATCGATGTAGGACCGCCTCCAAATTCATTCCCTTTGGGGCCCAGCGTCCTTACTGGCACATCGCCTCGTGTCTACCCCCCTTCGGGGAACAACAAGAAGTCGGGGAACAGCGAGAAGGCCGGCACATCGTCCGGTGACTGGATCTGATACCATTTGTAACGACCCAGATCCACCGCTAGCAGATATTGTCCTCTTTGGGCTTTCCCTTTCAGGCTTTCCCTCAAGGCTTTAAAACGCATCTGCTAGGGGAAGGTTTTCACACCCTTATAAAGGGTGATTTGTTCTCCTCTCCAACCAATGTGGGGCATCACAATCCATTGTAACGACCCAAAATTTTCTACTTAATTTAAGGTTGCTACTGTATACATGCCATAAACATTGAATGCGGAAGACTTCATTTAAATTCCATAAAACATAACATTTAACTTAAAACACAGTCATGGACTTACGTGTTTCGAAAACATCTTTACAACGACAAAACAAAAGACTAAATAAAATGAATAACAGTTTAAGTTTAAAAAAACATCTTATTCTAGCCTAAGACTAAGAAATAAATACCACTACCCTATGCATGCGCCATGGTCCCGAGTTGCGATGCCGTCGTCAACCGTATAGGAGTGGCTTGCCTTAACCTGAAAAAGTAAAGTAGCACGAGGCTTGAGTATTTCTAGAATACTCAGTAAGTGACCCCCACTATTGGGTTAAATGTAACAATCACATCCAATGAAATGATGAGACTAATAGCCCAAAAATAAATAAAGAAATAAAGAATAAAAATAATTATAAAAATAGTTAAAATTATAATAATAAAAAAATAATTTTAATTAATTAATTAATTAAAAAAATAAAAAAATAGACATTTCCCACCCCTCTCCACTGACCTCTCATCCCTCCCCACAATTATCTCTCCTCTGCCCATCTACACTGAAAAAAAAAAACAGAAAACCTGACAAAAAAAAAAAAGAGAAAGAAACAGAAAACAACAGATTTGAGAAGAAGTATTTGAATAGATTGCAGATTTAGAGATTTTTGTCCGTTATTACGATAAAATTCTATCTCAGAACTTCTTTTCCTTTATAGTTATGCTTATAAGAAATTAATTTAGGATCAAATCTTCCTTCCTATCTTACCGTATGTAATAATTAGATCCCATGTTCAATTAATTAATTTTTTTTTAGCATCGAAAGTTATAGGAACTAAGATTAGAATCAATATAATTTTAGCTGGCAGATCCATAATCTGTAAGATAGTAGCCAAATTAAAATTGGCCAATAATATTGGTCTACAGAATGAAAATAAATATAGAATTAGAGTAATATCTTATTTACAGATGTTTACAAAACTATTGAGGGAGGAGGGAGGAGGGAAGAAAATAATTACAGAAAATAATTTCAAAACTTCTGAGAATCTATTTACAGAATGCGAATGAAAATAATTACCATGAGGGAGGAGGGAAGATTGAGGGAAGATTTGTTAAACAGAATTTAAAACTATAACAGGAGATATAGACGGCATGAAACTCCATTAAATTCTGTCTAACAGTAAATATCAGAATTTTAACAAGGTAAATTAGAGAAATAATTGTATAGAGTTCAAACTTGAAACGGATGTTATGGGCTCACATAGGTTGGCTTGGATTTCAAAGGACGGAATCGAACTTTAAGTAAGGATATATACGTGACAACGACTTAAGCTAGCCAGGTAAGTGACCTTACTATCGGCATGGTTATATTTGATGTTGACACGTGCCCTGTGGTTCTGCACGTGTCATATGTGTGAATTGTCTGAGGATCGATATGCTTCCTATATGGTACACGTCCACGATTACCTGTTAGAATTACACCGTAGGGAAAACGAAACGAAACGAAATGAAATGAAACGAAACGAAACGAAAGATAGGTCCCATCATTTCATTGCATGTGATTGTTGCATTTAACCCCTATAGTGGGGTCACTTACTGAGTATTTCTTTAAATACTCAGGCCATGTGCTACTACATTTTTCAGGTTAAGGCAAGGCATTCCTGTACGGCTGACGACGGCATCGCAACTCGAGATCATGGCACATGCATAGGGTAGTGGTATTTATTTTCTTAGACTTAGGATAGAATAGGATGTTTTAAACTTAAACGCTTATTTATTTTATTTCGGGTCTTTTGTTGTGTCGTTTTAAAGATGTTTTCGAAACACGTAAGTCCATGGCTGTGTTTTTAAGTTAAAGGTTATGTTTTATGGAATTTAAATGAAGTCTTCCGTATTCAATGTTTATGGTATGTATACAGTAGCGACCTTAAAGTAAGTAGAAAATTTCGGGTCGTTACACTATCTGATAAGCGCCTACACTGCTGGAATTTGCAAAGCTAGAGGTCCTTCTAGAATCCTTGCAAAACGTTCACAGAGAAAGCTAACTTAACGGGTTGATTCCAACCAAGAGCTGGTTAGAAGATGAATGACTCTTAGATCGAACTTGGAATCTATGATGGTCACTCTTAGATACCAAGACAATTCACTCCAGAATTAGCTTGATCAAAACTAATTCAATGAATCGGTTTAAACATCAAACCTAAAGCAAGGTTTGAAAAAGAATAACACCAAAAGGGTATCAAGAAAACACAAAGGTTTTTTTTCTGTATTCAACAAAATCCCCCAAACATGAATATTACATGCCTTTAAATAGGCTCAGAAGATAACCCTAACAAAATAAAGTTCAGCCACCAACTACTAATAAATGCTAATAAATGCTATTAAATACAAATTAAAAATATAAGGCAATTCATACAAACTATTAATAAATGCTATTAAATATAAAATGAAGCAAATAAGGCATTAATAATTTCCTTAATTGGTAATTCAACTATCAAAGGCAAGTCTTCTAATTACTTTCGAATATCAGCAACTCCATTATCTTCTTGATTTGATATGCTAATGCTATAAAGATTTTTGGGCTCAAAAGTCTTTGTTTCAACCGGTACACTAGCTAGCTTTTAAAGATGCAATGTATAGGCCTCTTGAATCTTCTTAACCTTGCTTCTTATAATCGGTCCTTCGGGTACATGCACGTGATCAGTTGTTTGATTCATATCACTATCTTTCGTTTCGTTTCCCCTACGGTGTAATCCTAACAGGTAATCGTGGACGTGTACCATATACTCTACACGCAACCCATACGTGCAAGTATGGGCTCACCAACTAGTTCGCACACCGCTGGGCCACTATCCCTAGCCGGTGGGCATGCTCTGGGAGCCCTTATACCGGGACCCGTTAAAACTAGAACCGTCACGGCAGCGCTATGTAAAGCATAACGATCGTTGTCCTGCCATTGGATGTACGACCCGGGAAAGAAAGAAAATATATATATATATATATATATATATATATATATATATATATATATATATATATATATATAATAATAATAATAATAATAATAATAAATAAATAAACGAAAAAAAAAAAAAAAAACTCAGTCGCCGGAAAACCCGCGAGTTTTCCGGCGACCGTCGAGTTTCGCGGAACCCACGCGAAACAACGGCCACAGCACGCCCACCCTCAGCCCAGCATCTTCAGAACGCCTGCAAAGGGAGAAAAGAGAGAAAATTTCGAGAGAGAGAGAGAGAGAGTTCGGACAAACGTCAGCGAGTGTCCAGTTTCTCCGACGAGCCCTCAAACCACCCTCAAACCGACACCAAACGACCTGTTACCACCATAAGAGGGATCCCTAACGAAAGCACAATAACTCAGGGTGCGTTTTGTGTTATTTCGTAAGCGTCGTCGTCGGTAACCGAGGTCGGAAAATTAGGTTTCTTAATCGATTCTTAGATCTGCGGCTTTTAGGAGCTTTTAGGCCGCAAAACTCCCAAAAAGGAAAGAAGAACGACGAACAAAGAGGAAAAGGGAAGGAAGAGGACCGAAATCGGCAACGGAAACGCCGCGGGAAGGAGAGAGAAAGCTCGCCGGAAAATCGGCCGAAGTCGGGTAAGGAAGACGAGATCCACGGATCCGGGTCAACCTGAACCCAGAACCCGGGAGAGCCAGCCCGTTCCTCCCTTGGCCTCTGCCTTCGACCCAGCCCAACTACAGCGGCCCAAACCTCAAACCGGCCCAGAAGCTACGGTTCAATTGAACCAACCCAGACTAGACCCACGGTCCAATTGAGCCGGCCTGCAAACCAAACACTTGCGGCCCAGCCCAGTAAGCCGAGGTCCAACGATTAGCCTTGGCCCAGTAGCCTTCCACAGCCCGCGACCCGAACCACGACCCGAACCGGACTGCGACCCGCGCTTCGACCCGACACTACCGCCCGACGTGGCTTTCTCTGCTGCTGCCACGTGTCACACAGCGGCGCGGCAGTCCCTCGGCTCGGCTCGGTGCAAACGGCTCGGGCTCTCTCCGGTGACGCTCCGGCGGCTCCTCCGGCGGCTCCAGCGGCTGTTCGGCTCGGCTCAACTATTTTTAGCCCGGTTTCCACTGTTTCGACCCTCCTGGATCTGTTTTCGGCCCCGATAAAGGTATCCGAGGCCGTTTTAGAGTCGTATTTCACATTTATTAAATTATAGGTAAATTAATTGTGAAATATTAACGGAAAGTGGTGAACGGTGCGATAGGAAACAAACCCTGGCGACGTAGGAAGCAGCTCTCACCGAACCGGAGCTTACGTTTAGCTATTTAGGGAGTACTTCGGCCAAGGCCAACCAAGTAAGTGGCCTTACTATAGGATAGGCTAAATAAATTGTATGATGCTTGATGATATGTGCCAGTTTATACATATTTGGTTGAGTGACGCTTAATATGTTTGACGCACGTTGTGGCATTATGACGAGCATGATGATTGCATGATTTTACCTTAATATGATGATGTTTTCCATATTGAGCATGCTAGATGATGATGAGTGCCATATTGCATCATGTCGTTAGATCGACGTAGGACACAACCCTAAGAGCATGAAAATGATATTAATATAAATATCCACGATATGCGTTACCTAGAGTAACAAAGAGATGAGACTAGAGGGTTGTGTCAGAAGAGACATTACGATGGATTTAGAGGGACCTCATGCATTTTGTATGTTCATAAGCATAGGGCTACTTCCCCTAGAGATGATGAGTGCGGACGCGCACCTTATGATGAGCGCGAATGCGCACAGGTGCGAAAGCACACAGATGAGGGTGTTCATGAGGCGCATGACACTATGGGGTTCCGCTGACCTCCGGACGTCGCTACAGATTAGCTTGACCAGAGGGCCCAGGAGGTGTGCGAGCGCCCTGGGGACTCACACTCGCACGTGTGAGTCGTGTGTAGGGAAGTACTACACATCCAATTTGTCCGAGACTGGAGGCCACCCCTAAGATGATTAGAGATAGGTCCCTAAATCATGATTGCATGTGTTTGCAGTTGCATGGCCCTTATAGCGGGGCCACTTACTGAGTATTCTTTGAAATACTCAGGCCGTGTGCCACATCATTTTTCAGGTAAAGGCAAGGCGCACTTGTACGGAGGACGGCGGCATCGCGAGCAGAGACTGTGGCACGTGCATAGGGTAGATTCATATTTAAATTTCTAGTCTTAAGTTAGAATAGGTTGTTTTGCATTTCATTGTTTTAAATTATTTTGTATTTGTTTTTGTTTTCTCTAAATTTCAGTATTTCATATTTAAACACGTAAGACCATGGCTGTGTTTTCTAGAGAAGAAGTTGTTTTCAACGTTTTTTTGAAGTTTACGTTATCAACTATGTTCATGTAAGTGTTATATTTCCGCATTATAGATGAGCATGAGACGTTAGTGGCGACTCTGAGTATGTGAAAATTTAGGGTCGTTACAGGAAAATTGGGTTTTCCTAATCGTTCTTAGATCTGTTGTTTTAGAAACTTTTAGGCCGCAAAACTCCTAGAAAAGAAAGAAGGACGACAAATAAAGAGGAAAAGGAAGAAAGATGACCGAAATCGGCAACGAAAACGCCGCGGGAAGGAGAGAGAAAACTTGCTGAAAAATCAGCCGAAGTCGGGTAAGGAAGACGAGATCCACGGATCCGGGTCAACCCGAACCCAAAACCCGAGAGAGCCAGCCCATTCTTTCCCTCGGCCTCTGCCTTCAGCCCAGCCCAACTACAGTGGCCCGAACCTCAAACAAGCCAAGAAGCTACGGTTCAGTTGAACTAACCCGAGACCAGACCCACGGTCCAATCGAGCCGGCCTGCAACTCAAACTACAGTGGCCCAAACCTCAAACCAGCCTAGAAGCTACGGTTCAGTTGAACCAACCCGAGACCAGACCCACGGTCCAATCGAGCCGGCCTGCAACCCAAACTACAGTGGCCCAAACCTCAAACCAGCCTAGAAGCTACGGTTTAGTTGAACCAACCCGAGACTAGACCCACGGTCCAATCGAGCCGGCCTGCAACCCAAACACTTGCGGCCCAGCCCAGTAAACCGAGGCCCAACGATAGTCTTGGCCCAGTAGCCTCCGCAGCCTGTGACCCGGACCACGACCCGAACCGGACTGCGACCCCCGCTTCGACCCGACGCTACCGCACGATGTGGCTCGCTCTGTTGCCACGTGTCACATAGCGGTGCAGGCAGTCCCTCAGCTCGGCTCGGCGCAAACCACTCGGGCTCCCTTCGGTGACACTCCGGCGACTCCTCGAGCAGCTCCCAGCGGCTGTTCGACTTGGCTCACCTATTTTCAGCCCAGTTTCCACTGTTTCGACACTTGGCTTGGCTCACGTAGGAAGCAGCTCTCACGGAACGGGAGCTTAGTTTAGCTATTTATGGAGCGGCTGTTCGACTTGGCTCACCTATTTTCAGCCCAGTTTCCACTGTTTCGACACTTGGCTTGGCTCACGTAGGAAGCAGCTCTCACGGAACGGGAGCTTACGTTTAGCTATTTATGGAGTACTTCGGCCAGCCTTACTATAGGATAGGCTAAAAATTGTATGAGTTATGATGATGTATGCGTTACGATACTTGATGATGTGTAACAACCAAGATCCACCGCTAGTAGATATTGTCCTCTTTGGGCTTTCCCTTTCGGGCTTCCCCTCAAGGCTTTAAAACGTGTCTGCTAGGGGAAGGTTTCCACACCCTTATAAAGGGTGATTTGTTCTCCTCCCCAACCAATATGGGACATCACAATCCACCACCCTTCGGGGCCCAGCGTCCTCGCTGGCACTCGTTCCTTTATCTAATCGATGTGGGACCGCCCCCAAATCCACCCCCTTTGGGGCCCAGCGTCCTTACTGGCACACCGCCTTGTGTCTACCCCCCTTCGGGGAACAACGAGAAGTCGGGAAATAGTGAGAAGGCCGGCACATCGTCCGGTGACTGGATTTGATACCATTTGTAACGACCCAGATCCACCGCTAGCAGATATTGTCCTCTTTGGGCTTTCCCTTTCGGGCTTCCCCTCAAGGCTTTAAAACGCGTTTGCTAGGGGAAGGTTTCCACACCCTTATAAAGGGTGATTTGTTCTCCTCCCCAACCAATGTGGGACATCACAATCCACCCCCCTTCGGGGCCCAGCGTCCTCGCTGGCACTCGTTCCTTTATCCAATCGATGTAGGACCGCCTCCAAATTCATTCCCTTTGGGGCCCAGCGTCCTTACTGGCACATCGCCTCGTGTCTACCCCCCTTCGGGGAACAGCAAGAAGTCGGGGAACAGCGAGAAGGCCGGCACATCATCCGGTGACTGGATCTGATACCATTTGTAACGACCCAGATCCACCGCTAGCAGATATTGTCCTCTTTGGGCTTTCCCTTTCAGGCTTTCCCTCAAGGCTTTAAAACGCATCTGCTAGGGGAAGGTTTTCACACCCTTATAAAGGGTGATTTGTTCTCCTCCCCAACCAATGTGGGGCATCACAATCCATTGTAACGACCCAAAATTTTCTACTTAATTTAAGGTTGCTACTGTATACATGCCATAAACATTGAATGCGGAAGACTTCATTTAAATTCCATAAAACATAACATTTAACTTAAAACACAGTCATGGACTTACGTGTTTCGAAAACATCTTTACAACGACAAAACAAAAGACTAAATAAAATGAATAACAGTTTAAGTTTAAAAAAACATCTTATTCTAGCCTAAGACTAAGAAATAAATACCACTACCCTATGCATGCGCCATGGTCCCGAGTTGCGATGCCGTCGTCAACCGTATAGGAGTGGCTTGCCTTAACCTGAAAAAGTAAAGTAGCACGAGGCTTGAGTATTTCTAGAATACTCAGTAAGTGACCCCCACTATTGGGTTAAATGTAACAATCACATCCAATGAAATGATGAGACTAATAGCCCAAAAATAAATAAAGAAATAAAGAATAAAAATAATTATAAAAATAGTTAAAATTATAATAATAAAAAAATAATTTTAATTAATTAATTAATTAAAAAAATAAAAAAATAGACATTTCCCACCCCTCTCCACTGACCTCTCATCCCTCCCCACAATTATCTCTCCTCTGCCCATCTACACTGAAAAAAAAAAACAGAAAACCTGACAAAAAAAAAAAAAAGAGAAAGAAACAGAAAACAACAGATTTGATCTATTCAAATTTAGAGATTTTTGTCCGTTATTACGATAAAATTCTATCTCAGAACTTCTTTTCCTTTATAGTTATGCTTATAAGAAATTAATTTAGGATCAAATCTTCCTTCCTATCTTACCGTATGTAATAATTAGATCCCATGTTCAATTAATTAATTTTTTTTTAGCATCGAAAGTTATAGGAACTAAGATTAGAATCAATATAATTTTAGCTGGCAGATCCATAATCTGTAAGATAGTAGCCAAATTAAAATTGGCCAATAATATTGGTCTACAGAATGAAAATAAATATAGAATTAGAGTAATATCTTATTTACAGATGTTTACAAAACTATTGAGGGAGGAGGGAGGAGGGAAGAAAATAATTACAGAAAATAATTTCAAAACTTCTGAGAATCTATTTACAGAATGCGAATGAAAATAATTACCATGAGGGAGGAGGGAAGATTGAGGGAAGATTTGTTAAACAGAATTTAAAACTATAACAGGAGATATAGACGGCATGAAACTCCATTAAATTCTGTCTAACAGTAAATATCAGAATTTTAACAAGGTAAATTAGAGAAATAATTGTATAGAGTTCAAACTTGAAACGGATGTTATGGGCTCACATAGGTTGGCTTGGATTTCAAAGGACGGAATCGAACTTTAAGTAAGGATATATACGTGACAACGACTTAAGCTAGCCAGGTAAGTGACCTTACTATCGGCATGGTTATATTTGATGTTGACACGTGCCCTGTGGTTCTGCACGTGTCATATGTGTGAATTGTCTGAGGATCGATATGCTTCCTATATGGTACACGTCCACGATTACCTGTTAGAATTACACCGTAGGGAAAACGAAACGAAACGAAATGAAATGAAACGAAACGAAACGAAAGATAGGTCCCATCATTTCATTGCATGTGATTGTTGCATTTAACCCCTATAGTGGGGTCACTTACTGAGTATTTCTTTAAATACTCAGGCCATGTGCTACTACATTTTTCAGGTTAAGGCAAGGCATTCCTGTACGGCTGACGACGGCATCGCAACTCGAGATCATGGCACATGCATAGGGTAGTGGTATTTATTTTCTTAGACTTAGGATAGAATAGGATGTTTTAAACTTAAACGCTTATTTATTTTATTTCGGGTCTTTTGTTGTGTCGTTTTAAAGATGTTTTCGAAACACGTAAGTCCATGGCTGTGTTTTTAAGTTAAAGGTTATGTTTTATGGAATTTAAATGAAGTCTTCCGTATTCAATGTTTATGGTATGTATACAGTAGCGACCTTAAAGTAAGTAGAAAATTTCGGGTCGTTACACTATCTGATAAGCGCCTACACTGCTGGAATTTGCAAAGCTAGAGGTCCTTCTAGAATCCTTGCAAAACGTTCACAGAGAAAGCTAACTTAACGGGTTGATTCCAACCAAGAGCTGGTTAGAAGATGAATGACTCTTATATCGAACTTGGAATCTATGATGGTCACTCTTAGATACCAAGACAATTCACTCCAGAATTAGCTTGATCAAAACTAATTCAATGAATCGGTTTAAACATCAAACCTAAAGCAAGGTTTGAAAAAGAATAACACCAAAAGGGTATCAAGAAAACACAAAGGTTTTTTTTTCTGTATTCAACAAAATCCCCCAAACATGAATATTACATGCCTTTAAATAGGCTCAGAAGATAACCCTAACAAAATAAAGTTCAGCCACCAACTACTAATAAATGCTAATAAATGCTATTAAATACAAATTAAAAATATAAGGCAATTCATACAAACTATTAATAAATGCTATTAAATATAAAATGAAGCAAATAAGGCATTAATAATTTCCTTAATTGGTAATTCAACTATCAAAGGCAAGTCTTCTAATTACTTTCGAATATCAGCAACTCCATTATCTTCTTGATTTGATATGCTAATGCTATAAAGATTTTTGGGCTCAAAAGTCTTTGTTTCAACCGGTACACTAGCTAGCTTTTAAAGATGCAATGTATAGGCCTCTTGAATCTTCTTAACCTTGCTTCTTATAATCGGTCCTTCGGGTACATGCACGTGATCAGTTGTTTGATTCATATCACTATCTTTCGTTTCGTTTCCCCTACGGTGTAATCCTAACAGGTAATCGTGGACGTGTACCATATACTCTACACGCAACCCATACGTGCAAGTATGGGCTCACCAACTAGTTCGCACACCGCTGGGCCACTATCCCTAGCCGGTGGGCATGCTCTGGGAGCCCTTATACCGGGACCCGTTAAAACTAGAACCGTCACGGCAGCGCTATGTAAAGCATAACGATCGTTGTCCTGCCATTGGATGTACGACCCGGGAAAGAAAGAAAAAATATATATATATATATATATATATAATAATAATAATAATAATAAATAAATAAACGAAAAAAAAAAAAAAAAACTCAGTCGCCGGAAAACCCGCGAGTTTTCTGGCGACCGTCGAGTTTCGCGGAACCCACGCGAAACAACGGCCACAGCACGCCCACCCTCAGCCCAGCATCTTCAGAACACCTGCAAAGGGAGAAAAGAGAGAAAATTTCGAAAGAGAGAGAGAGAGAGTTCGGACAAACGTCAGCGAGTGTCCAGTTTCTCCGACGAGCCCTCAAACCACCCTCAAACCGACACCAAACGACCTGTTACCACCATAAGAGGGATCCCTAACGAAAGCACAATAACTCAGGGTGCGTTTTGTGTTATTTCGTAAGCGTCGTCGTCGGTAACCGAGGTCGGAAAATTAGGTTTCTTAATCGATTCTTAGATCTGCGGCTTTTAGGAGCTTTTAGGCCGCAAAACTCCCAAAAAGGAAAGAAGAACGACGAACAAAGAGGAAAAGGGAAGGAAGAGGACCGAAATCGGCAACGGAAACGCCGCGGGAAGGAGAGAGAAAGCTCGCCGGAAAATCGGCCGAAGTCGGGTAAGGAAGACGAGATCCACGGATCCGGGTCAACCTGAACCCAGAACCCGGGAGAGCCAGCCCGTTCCTCCCTTGGCCTCTGCCTTCGACCCAGCCCAACTACAGCGGCCCAAACCTCAAACCGGCCCAGAAGCTACGGTTCAATTGAACCAACCCAGACTAGACCCACGGTCCAATTGAGCCGGCCTGCAAACCAAACACTTGCGGCCCAGCCCAGTAAGCCGAGGTCCAACGATTAGCCTTGGCCCAGTAGCCTTCCACAGCCCGCGACCCGAACCACGACCCGAACCGGACTGCGACCCGCGCTTCGACCCGACACTACCGCCCGACGTGGCTTTCTCTGCTGCTGCCACGTGTCACACAGCGGCGCGGCAGTCCCTCGGCTCGGCTCGGTGCAAACGGCTCGGGCTCTCTCCGGTGACGCTCCGGCGGCTCCTCCGGCGGCTCCAGCGGCTGTTCGGCTCGGCTCAACTATTTTTAGCCCGGTTTCCACTGTTTCGACCCTCCTGGATCTGTTTTCGGCCCCGATAAAGGTATCCGAGGCCGTTTTAGAGTCGTATTTCACATTTATTAAATTATAGGTAAATTAATTGTGAAATATTAACGGAAAGTGGTGAACGGTGCGATAGGAAACAAACCCCGGCGACGTAGGAAGCAGCTCTCACCGAACCGGAGCTTACGTTTAGCTATTTAGGGAGTACTTCGGCCAAGGCCAACCAAGTAAGTGGCCTTACTATAGGATAGGCTAAATAAATTGTATGATGCTTGATGATATGTGCCAGTTTATACATATTTGGTTGAGTGACGCTTAATATGTTTGACGCACGTTGTGGCATTATGACGAGCATGATGATTGCATGATTTTACCTTAATATGATGATGTTTTCCATATTGAGCATGCTAGATGATGATGAGTGCCATATTGCATCATGTCGTTAGATCGACGTAGGACACAACCCTAAGAGCATGAAAATGATATTAATATAAATATCCACGATATGCGTTACCTAGAGTAACAAAGAGATGAGACTAGAGGGTTGTGTCAGAAGAGACATTACGATGGATTTAGAGGGACCTCATGCATTTTGTATGTTCATAAGCATAGGGCTACTTCCCCTAGAGATGATGAGTGCGGACGCGCACCTTATGATGAGCGCGAATGCGCACAGGTGCGAAAGCACACAGATGAGGGTGTTCATGAGGCGCATGACACTATGGGGTTCCGCTGACCTCCGGACGTCGCTACAGATTAGCTTGACCAGAGGGTCCAGGAGGTGTGCGAGCGCCCTGGGGACTCACACTCGCACGTGTGAGTCGTGTGTAGGGAAGTACTACACATCCAATTTGTCCGAGACTGGAGGCCACCCCTAAGATGATTAGAGATAGGTCCCTATTCATGATTGCATGTGTTTGCATTAGCATGGCCCCTATAGTGGGGTCACTTACTGAGTATTTCTTCGAAATACTCAGGCCGTGTGCCATATTGTTTTTCAGGTAAAGGCAAGGCTCCCATGTACGGTTGACGGTGGCATCGTGATCAGAGACTGTGGCGCGTGCATAGGATAGTTGCATATTTAATTCCTAGTCTTGGTTAGGATAGGGCGTTTGCATTTCATTCATTTATATTAATTAATTTGTAATCGTTTTATTTTATCTTTTTGAACTCCAGCACGATGTTTGAAACACGTAAGTCCGGCAGTATTTTCCAATGTTTTAATGTATTCTGAACTTTTAAATTTTTCCGCTAATAAAGATGAGCATGCTTAGATTTTTATTCTGCATTAGAGATGAGCATGAGACGTTAGTGGCGACTCTAGATATGTGGAAATTTAGGGTCGTTACAGTTTGTATCAGAGCCAGGTTTTAGATTCTGTAGACTAGCCTACGATGTAGGCTTGGCACGCTCCACGGTCCCAACATCGACGCCCCGTCACCATCAGGTACGCCTTGCATAAGATAAGAAAAGAGAAATGTTTTAAAACTCGCATGCATTTTCTTTTATGTTGACATTACTGAAATGGTTGTGATATTTCACGTATTTATTTAAGAGTATGATGTCATGTGTTGCATGCTGAGTAATTTTGTTAGTAGCATGATATGATGCTTAGCATGATGAATGTTTACTTCTTTGGCGTTACGATGTATTGTATAGTGTGCGTATTGTTATATATATATATGCATAGTATTAAGGCCTTAGACTTAAGCAACCTTATATTGGTTTATAGAACCATGCCCCGAGGACGAGGAAGAGAAAGAGGAAGAGGAAGAGGAAGACGAGGAAGGGGGCGACCTCGTCGTAGAGAAGTAGGACGAGGTGTGGCGGTAGAGGGCCCACCTCAAGAAAGATCAGAGACTGGGCCGGTAACAGTTACGCCGCCCCCAATCTTACCTCCAATTGAGCTACCTCCTCTAGCTCCACTACAAGCTGAGCCTCCACCACTAGTACTGCCTCCACCACAAGTAGAACCTCCACCCCAGCCTACCCTACCACTCCAAGTCGCACCTGAAGCTGCACCCCCAGTGGGTGGAGTAGATGCTAATACTAGGTTAATGTGTGACTCCATTCAAGCCCTAATTCAAACCTTGGTAACCAACCAGCAAGCCAGTCTACAACAGGCCCAGGAACAAGCCCAAGCACAGGCCCAGGCACTGGCACAGGTACAGGCACAGGTACAGGCACAGGCACAGGCACAAGCACAGGCACAGGCCACTGCTCAGGCCAATGCCCTAGTAAACCCTCCACAACCTGTTAGATGTTCAAACTGGATAAGGGATTTCAAGAGATACGACCCTCGACCATTCACTGGTTCCCTAGTAGACCCCATAGAAGCCCAAATGTGGATTGCAGCGGTGGAAACCACCTTTGAGACTATGGAGTGCCCAGAGAACCAAAAGGTCGCCTGTGCAACCTTCGTCCTACAAAAGGACGCAGAGATATGGTGGAGAGATAACAAAACCCTCCTTAACCCAGAAGGGGGACCAATGAACTGGGAACGATTTAAGGAGGCCTTCCTTAAAGAATATTATCCTAAGTCAGAGCGACTTAAAAGGCAGCAGGAGTTCGCCCACCTGGTACAGGGAGGACTCACAGTAGAGAAGTACAACCGAGAGTTTAATAAACTCAAGAGATTTGCACCGTCCATGGTGGACACTGAGGAAAAGATGACAGAGAAATTTATATTGGGTTTGGAACCAAGAATCCACCGCATGTTGGAGGCGTTCAACCCAAAGACCTATGAGGAAGCCTTGAGAACTGCCAAGGCTTTAGAGAAACCAAAGGATGAGAAACGACGTGAAGAGCCAGTTATAATTGGGCAGAACTGTCCTCATGAATCAGGAGGCTCTGACCGTCCACCACCAGCACGTAGGCACCGTTCCAATAACAGACCCGCTCCTAGATGGGATGAGCGACGCCCTCCCCGACATACTGATAGGAACCCCAGGAATCAAGATGGGGCCAGAGGGAGGAGAGAGGAAGGGTGCACTATTTGTGGAAGACTACACGGTGGGAGGTGCATGGCTGGCAGCCGAGCGTGTTGTAGATGTGGTCAAGAGGGGCACATCGCCGTGAACTGCACGACCGGAAATGCTGCAGCATAAGCAAACCCGCCCAGAGTAGTAGAGCGAACGGATCAACCAGCACCACCGCGAGCTCAAGCTAGGGCATACGCGTCAACCAGTAAGGACACTGGGAGGTCCGATGCCGTGGTGACAGGTACACTATCCATTTTAGGTCATTTCGCTTTTACCTTATTTGATTCTGGTTCCACGCATTCCTTTATTTCCATGCCTTTTGTTGTACAAGCAGGGTTCGAATTAGAACCCTTATTGCATGAAATGTTTGTAAGCACCCCTGCGGGGGTAGACTTAGTGTCTAGGGATAGAGTAAAGGATGGCCAAGTAATCATAGGGAACCAAACTTTAAGCGTTGACCTGATAGTGGTAAACATGACAGATTTCGACGTCATACTAGGCATGGATTGGTTAGCTGAAAATCGAGCTAGTATAGACTGTTGCAGAAAGGAAGTAAAATTTTCACCACGGACAGGACCTACCTTTAAATTTAAAGGCACAAATACCGGGATTACCCCCAAGGTAGTCTCGATGATGAAAGCAAAGAGGTTAGTCCAACAAGGTGGATGGGCTATATTAGCATGTGCTGTAGACGTGAGAGGAAAGGAAGAGACCCTAGTAAACATGCCAATAGTAAACGAGTTCCCGGACGTATTTCCGGATGACTTACCTGGTATACCCCCTTCCCGAGCGGTCGACTTCGTCATCGAACTCGAGCCGGGAACTGGGCCTATTTCCAAAGCACCCTATCGCATGGCGCCAGCAGAGTTGAAGGAACTCAAGGCGCAACTGCAAGACTTACTAGATAAAGGATTCATTCGACCTAGCGTGTCCCCCTGGGGTGCGCCAGTGTTGTTTGTTAAGAAGAAAGATGGATCGATGCGTCTGTGCATCGATTACAGAGAGCTAAACAAGAGAACCATAAAAAACAAATATCCTCTGCCTAGAATAGAAGACTTGTTTGATCAACTCAGAGAAGCAACAATATTCTCTAAGATAGATCTTCGGTCCGGTTACCACCAAATTAGGATTAATGAAAAAGACGTACCAAAAACATCGTTTAGGACAAGGTACGGTCACTACGAGTTTGTAGTGATGTCATTTGGCCTCACCAATGCCCCAGCTGTATTTATGGAGTTAATGAACCGGGTATTCAAAGAATGCCTAGACATGTTTGTGATTGTGTTCATTGACGACATCCTCATATACTCGAGAACCGACCTAGAGCACGAGGAACACCTCCGAAAAGTCCTAACCACCCTAAGAGAGCACAAGTTGTACGCCAAGTTCTCCAAATGTGAATTTTGGTTACGACAAGTCTCCTTCCTAGGACACGTGGTGTCAAAGGACGGAATATCTGTAGATCCCACCAAGGTCGAAGCGATCACAAAGTGGGAATGCCCAACTACGGTAACGGAAGTAAGGAGTTTCCTAGGATTGGCGGGATATTATCGAAGGTTCGTGCAGGACTTCGCTAAAATATCCTCGCCTTTAACAAAGTTAACAAAAAAAGGGGTGCCATTTAGATGGGATGATGCTTGTGAGGCAAGCTTCCAGAACCTAAAAGAGAGATTGGTAACCGCCCCGGTACTCATAGTACCCGAGAGCTCAGAAGGATATGTGATCTATAGTGATGCCTCCATGAAAGGATTGGGATGTGTGTTAATGCAACACGGCAAGGTTGTCGCATACGCATCTCGTCAACTTAAAGAATATGAAAAGAACTACCCTACCCATGACCTAGAGTTGGCCGTTGTAGTGTTCGCGCTGAAAATCTGGCGACATTACCTGTATGGCGAGAAAACCCAAATTTTTACCGACCACAAAAGTTTGAAATACTTCTTCACCTAGAAAGAGTTAAACATGAGGCAAAGAAGGTGGTTAGAATTGGTGAAGGATTATGACGTAGATATCCAGTACCACCCTGGGAAAGCAAATGTGGTTGCAGATGCCTTGAGTAGGAAGACGACCCACTCGTCGGCCCTCATTACGAGGGAAGTAAGGGTACAAAGAGAGTTCGAGCGAGCCAACATAGCTGTAGCGACCGAGGGAGTCATAGCACAGCTGGCCCGACTCACGGTACAACCTACGCTTAGGCATGGAATTATTACCTCCCAACGAGAGGATCCTAACCTACAGAAAGTCCTAGGACAGCTAGACGAAAGTCCAGTAGATGGATTCTCGAAGTCATCAGATGAAGGACTATTGTATCATGGACGTTTATGTGTTCCAGCAATAGAAGATTTAAGGAAGGAAATACTGATGGAAGCTCACAACTCACCATTTGCTATGCATCCAGAAGGTACTAAGATGTACCAAGATTTAAAACAACACTTTTGGTGGAAGAGCATGAAGAGGGATGTGGCCGGGTTTGTGAGCAAGTGCTTAGTTTGTCAACAAGTGAAAGCTCCAAGACAAAAGGCGGCGGGGTTGTTGCAGCCCCTAAGCATACCGGAGTGGAAGTGGGAAAACATAGCGATGGACTTCATAGTAGGTTTACCCAAAACGCCCAAGGGCTATACAGTGATCTGGGTAGTTGTCGATAGGTTGACCAAGTCGGCACACTTTCTACCTGGGAAGGTTACATATACAGTTGACAATTGGGCACAGCTGTACGTGAAAGAAATAGTAAGACTACATGGAGTCTCAGTGTCTATAGTGTCGGATCGGGATCCACGCTTTACGTCAGCGTTTTGGCGCGGACTTCAAAAAGCACTGGGTACCCGCCTCGACTTTAGTACCGCCTTTCACACCCAAACAGATGGACAAACGGAGCGTTTAAACCAAATTCTAGAGGACATGCTACGCGCTTGCGTACTAGATTTTAAGGAAAGTTGGGATTCCAAACTCCACCTAATGGAATTCTCGTATAACAACAGTTTCCAAGCAACTATTGGAATGGCACCGTTTGAGGCCCTGTACGGGAAACGGTGTAGGTCCCCACTATGTTGGGACGAGGTAGGAGAGAAAGAATTAGTAGGACCCGAGTTGGTTCGACTCACCAATGAGGCTGTCCAGAAAATTCGAGCGAGGATGCGTACTGCTCAAAGTAGACAGAAAAGCTACGCCGATGTAAGGCATAAAAGCCTGGAGTTTGAGGTGGAGGACCCAGTATTCCTCAAGGTGGCACCTATGAAAGGTGTGTTAAGATTCGGACATAAGGGCAAGTTAAGTCCTAAATTCATTGGACCATTTGAGATCCTAGAGCGAGTTGGTCCGGTAGCATATAAGTTAGCCTTACCTCCAGCCCTCTCAGGAGTACATGATGTATTTCATGTGTCGATGCTGAGGAAGTACATTACGGATCCTATCCACGTAATAGACTACGAACCACTCCAACTCAATGAAGATCTGAGCTACGAGGAAAAACCAGTAACAATCTTAGCTAGAGAGGTAAAAACCTTACGCAACAGGAGTATTGCGTTTGTTAAGGTACTGTGGCGGAATCACCAGAGTGAGGAAGCCACGTGGGAGCGTGAGGACGAGATAAGAGAGAAATACCCCGAGTTGGTACAAGAGTTTGAGACTTTCGAGGACGAAAGTTCTTTTTAGGGGTAGATAATGTAACGACCCGGGAAAGAAAGAAAGAAAAAAAAAATATATATATATATATAATAATAATAATAATAATAATAATAATAATAATAATAATAAATAAATAAATAAACGAAAACGAAAAAAAAAAAAAAAAAAAAAAAAAGAAACTCAGTCGCCGGAAAACCCGCGAGTTTTCCGGCGACCGCCGAGTTTCGCGGAACCCACGCGAAACAACGGCCACAGCACGCCCACCCTCAGCCCAACATCTTCAGAACGCCTGCAAAGGGAGAAAAGAGAGAAAATTTCGAGAGAGAGAGAGAGTTCGGACAAACGTCGGCGAGTGTCCAGTTTCTCCGACGAGCCCTCAAACCACCCTCAAACCGACACCAAACGACCTGTTACCACCATAAGAGGGATCCCTAACGAAAGCACAATAACTCAGGGTGCATTTTGTGTTATTTCGTAAGCGTCGTCGTCGGTAACCGAGGTCGGAAAATTAGGTTTCTTAATCAATTCTTAGATCTGCAGCTTTTAGGAGCTTTTAGGCCGCAAAACTCCCAACAAGGAAAGAAGAACGACGAACAAAGAGGAAAAGGGAAGGAAGAGGACCGAAATCGGCAATGGAAACGCCGCGGGAAGGAGAGAGAAAGCTCGCCGGAAAATCGGCCGAAGTCGGGTAAGGAAGACGAGATCCATGGATCCGGGTCAACCCGAACCCAGAACCCGGGAGAGCCAGCCTGTTCCTCCCTTGGCCTCTGCCTTCGGCCCAGCCCAACTACAGCGGCCCAAACCTCAAACCGGCCCAGAAGCTACGGTTCAATTGAACCAACCCAGACTAGACCCACGGTCCAATTGAGCCGGCCTGCAAACCAAACACTTGCGGCCCAGCCCAGTAAGCCGAGGTCCAACGATTAGCCTTGGCCTAGTAGCCTTCCACAGCCCGCGACCCGAACCACGACCCGAACCAGACTGCGACCCGCGCTTCGACCCGACACTACCGCCCGACGTGGCTTTCTCTGCTGCTGCCACGTGTCACACAGCGGCGCGGCAGTCCCTCGGCTCGGCTCGGCGCAAACGGCTCGGGCTCTCTCCGGTGACGCTCCGGCGGCTCCTCCGGCGGCTCCAGCGGCTGTTCGGCTCGGCTCAACTATTTTTAGCCCGGTTTCCACTGTTTCGACCCTCCTGGATCTGTTTTCGGCCCCGATAAAGGTATCCGAGGCCGTTTTAGAGCCGTATTTCACATTTATTAAATTATAGGTAAATTAATTGTGAAATATTAACGGAAAGTGGTGAACGGTGCGATAGGAAACAAACCCCGGCGACGTAGGAAGCAGCTCTCATGGAACCGGAGCTTACGTTTAGCTATTTAGGGAGTACTTCGGCCAAGGCCAACCAAGTAAGTGGCCTTACTATAGGATAGGCTAAATAAATTGTATGATGCTTGATGATATGTGCCAGTTTATACATATTTGGTTGAGTGACGCTTAATATGTTTGACGCACGTTGTGGCATTATGACGAGCATGATGATTGCATGATTTTACCTTAATATGATGATGTTTTCCATATTGAGCATGCTAGATGATGATGAGTGCCATATTGCATCATGTCGTTAGATCGACGTAGGATACAACCCTAAGAGCATGAAAATGATATTAATATAAATATCCACGATATGCGTTACCTAGAGTAACAAAGAGATGAGACTAGAGGGTTGTGTCAGAAGAGACATTACGATGGATTTAGAGGGACCTCATGCATTTTGTATGTTCATAAGCATAGGGCTACTTCCCCTAGAGATGATGAGTGCGGACGCGCACCTTATGATGAGCGCGAATGCGCACAGGTGCGAAAGCACACAGATGAGGGTGTTCATGAGGCGCATGACACTATGGGGTTCCGCTGACCTCCGGACGTCGCTACAGATTAGCTTGACCAGAGGGTCCAGGAGGTGTGCGAGCGCCCTGGGGACTCACACTCGCACGTGTGAGTCGTGTGTAGGGAAGTACTACACATCCAATTTGTCCGAGACTGGAGGCCACCCCTAAGATGATTAGAGATAGGTCCCTATTCATGATTGCATGTGTTTGCATTAGCATGGCCCCTATAGTGGGGTCACTTACTGAGTATTTCTTCGAAATACTCAGGCCGTGTGCCATATTGTTTTTCAGGTAAAGGCAAGGCTCCCATGTACGGTTGACGGTGGCATCGTGATCAGAGACTGTGGTGCGTGCATAGGATAGTTGCATATTTAATTCCTAGTCTTGGTTAGGATAGGGCGTTTGCATTTCATTCATTTATATTAATTAATTTGTAATCGTTTTATTTTATCTTTTTGAACTCCAGCACGATGTTTGAAACACGTAAGTCCGGCAGTGTTTTCCAATGTTTTAATATATTCTGAACTTTTAAATTTTTCCGCTAATAAAGATGAGCATGCTTAGATTTTTATTCTACATTAGAGATGAGCATGAGACGTTAGTGGCGACTCTAGATATGTGGAAATTTAGGGTCGTTACAGGTATCCCCCTAAATGCATGAGCACACAATATGCATGAGGTCCCACTAGTCCTACAGTTATCATTAATGAACATAACCCCCTGTCACGTTTTCATGCTTACATGTCATTCCCATTCTCATTTCTTTACATATCATACATATTCCTAACGGGATTATGTTTCATGCAATTTACCATATTTCATGTCATACAATTCATGCAGTTACATTCAAATATTCATACAAACAAGCAATAATCGTTCAAGGACCACACATCGTTACATGCATTACACATCACATCAGACTAAAAGCATACATTCACGTTCACATAACTACGTAATTAAGCACAATAATCTAGCATACAATGCATCATATTATAAACAAGTCATAACGTAAACACTTCATAGTCATATCGTTCTCTAACTTACCATAGCCTTAACGTTCTTATACCTATCACATACATATCATTACGTAGCGTACCTTAGTCATATCATCACCAGAACGTATCCTAACGCCATCGTTCTATCAATCTATCACAAACCTATTCCTTTCTACCCATAACCTAACCGTATTCTTTCATCAATCTCTCATATCCATAGCACTCCGGTATGTAACCTAACCTTAACGTTTCATGAACGTATCTTACTCCTATCGTTACATTTTGTTTTGTGCATCCTTCTCGTATCCTATCTCAAACATCTCCTAGAGCACATCGTACCATAATTATTATCATACAATCCACATATTATAACATAACATAACATATAGGAAGCATATCGATCCACAGACAATTCACACATATCAACATATATGACACGTGCAGAACCACAGGGCACGTGTCAACATAAAATATAACCATGCCGATAGTAAGGTCACTTACCTGGCTCGCTTAAGTCATTGTCACAAATATATCTTTAATGAAAGTTCGATTCCGTCGTTTGAAATCCGAGTCAACCTATATGAGCTCATGACATCAGTTTCAAGTTTGAACTCTATAAAATTATTTCCCTAATTTACATTGGCCATCTTAAAATTTTGATCTTTTCTGTTAGACAAAATCTCACTGCTCTGGTCGTTTCTGTCAGACAAAATTTGAAGGAGCTAAAGGAGCTCCTCTGATATTTCCTTTTTAACAAAAATCTAATAATTGTATATGGGATGTGATTATTACAGACGGGAAGATAGGGGAGAAGATTTGATCCTAAATTTATTTGGCCATCTTAAAATTTTGATCTTTTCTGTTAGACAAAATCTCCTGGTCGTTTCTGTCAGACAAAATTTGAAGGAGCTGAAGGAGCTCCTTTGGTATTTCCTTTTTAACAAAAATCTAATAATTGTATATGGGATGTGATTATTACAGACCGGAAGATAGGGGAGAAGATTTGATCCTAAATTAATTTTTTATAACCATAACTAAATTAATTTCTTATAACCATAGGAAAAGAAGATCTGAGAGAGGATTTTACCGTAATAACTGACAAACTCTGAATCTGCAATGTGTTGAAAGTCATTCTCAAATGTGACAATTGTTGTTTTTCTGTTTCTTTCTTCTTTTTTTTTGCTGTTGGCGTAAGATGGGTAGAAGAGAGATAATTGTGGGAAGAGGAGGTTAGTGGAGAGAGGCGGGGAAAGATTTTTTTTTTTTTTTAATTTTAATTTTAATTTTAATTAATTAATTTATTATATTATTATTTTAACTATTTTTTATTTGTTTATTTCTTTATTTATTTTTGGGCTATTACAAGTCTAGAGTGGAGTGACCTATAGTTGAATGGAAATTGATTAATTCAAGAGTTTAATTAATTAATTTTGTATCATTGGAGCCCAATCCGTAGGTCCATAAGGTCCCCTTGCTAACTAGTAGTACTAAAAGGTTCAATTTATTTGAAAAAAATTTGAAGGGTTCAAATTGATATTTAATATATTAGATATATTAAATATAAAAGAGAAAATAAATTTAATTTAAAATTTCAAATTAATATTTTAATATATTAGATATGTTAAATATAAATGGAGAAAAATATATTAATTTGAACGGTTGAAATTAATATTTAATATATAGAAAAATATATTTATTGTATTTGATACACTTCCATATTAAATTAGTGCATGTATTTTGATACATTAAATAAAAATATATTTGAAATTTGAATGAGATTCCAATTAATTAAATATATATTAGGATATCTTATAATATTTAAATATGATTTGTATAAGGTATAATATCCTAATATATTAAATATGCAAATATATTATTTGGTAAATATTCTCCAAGAGTCCCTGTAAATAGGACTCTCGGGTTGAGCCAAAGATACAACGATCTCTCCCACTTTCTCTAGAGAATGAAATTACTTCTCTAGAGAATTCTCGAAACTCTCATTCTCATGGGATTTTCTTTCAAGAGGCTCCCACAAGCATTGACCTTGTGTTCGAGTCATAGTAAGGAAGATCTTGTGGAATGTTGAAGAACTTCTGCATGGTTGGAATACTTCGAGGAGTATTGCAAGCTAGTGTTTCTATAAAGTTAGAGTTCTTAATTTCGTATTTATTGTTTTTATTCATAATAAAATCAAAACGGTTCCCAATGCTTCCGCTACGTGGAGGAAGAGATCATAAACAAATTGTTTATTAGAGAATCAGTGGTACTTAAGGTACAAGATGTAATTACAAGAGTAAAACGGACTTTTGACCAAGCTGTAGTTACGAATAACTCAAGGATGTCTTTAATGATAATCCATGGACATAACTTGTCCTACAGTACATAAGAGTTCAACTATAAATCTACAGTGGAGTGTCCTATAGGTAATTAATGAAAATTAATTAATTAAAGAATTTAATTCATTAATTTGATGCCATTGGAGCTTATAACCCTCCGTCCATAAGGTCACATAATAATACCAAAAGGTAAATTAGTTGAAAGAATAAATTTGAAAGGTTCACATTAATATATTTGATATATTAAATATTAAAAGAAGAAAAATAAATTTAATTTGAAAAGTTGAAATTAAAAAAATATATTTATTGTATTTGATACTATATTATATACCTTAAATAAAAATATATATTCAAAAATAGAATGAGATTCCATATATATTGAGATAGATTGTGATATTTAAATATGATTTAAATAAAATATTGTTTCTTAATATATAAGATACTGAAATATATTATTTAGCAAAATATTCTTACACCGTCCTTATAAATAAGACTCTAGTCTTTAGAGTCATAGCACGGAAAATTTTGTGGAAAAGCTTCATTGTTAAAATTGAGAATCATAATCTACGGTTTCTACAAAGTACGAGTTATTGTTTTTCTATTTATTGCTTACGTTTTAATTCCTATTAAAATCAAGGTTCTCAATGCTTTTGCTACGTGGATGAAAAGTTCATTTCTTTCGATTGGTATAAAAGCGAAGTTGATTTTTAATAGGAATTAGAACGTAGGCAATAAATAGGAAAGGAATAACTCATACCTTTGTGGAAACCGTAGACACGATTCTCGATTTTAATAATGAAGCTCTTCCACACAATCTTCCGTGCTATGACTCTAACACCCGTAAATTGGCTTGTGGGAACCTTTTAGAATAATAGGAGAATTCTAACAGAGATTGATGTAAAACCATATTTTTGGCTCAATACAAAAGCCCTATTTTTAGGGACTTTGTAAGAATATTTTGCCAAATAATATATTCCAATATCTTATCTATTAGGAAGCAATATTTTATTTAAACCATATTTAAATATCACAATCTATCTCAATATATATTTAACGGATGGAATCTCATCTCATTTTCAAATATATATCTTTTATTTAATGTATTTAATATACATTAATATATTTTTAATATTTAATGTATCAAATATAATAAATATACTTTTCTAATTGGTACCTTTCAAATTAAATCTATTTTTCTCCTTCAACATTGAGTATATCAAATATATTAATGGGAAGTTTTCAAATTTATTCTTTCAACAAAATTTAACTTTTGGTGTTATTATGACCCAGTATAACATTATGGACCTATAAGTTATAATCTCCAATGACATCAAATTCATTAACTAAACTCTTTAATTAATTATTTTTATTCATTAACTATAGGTCGCTCTATTATAGACCTATAGTTGAACTCTTATGTAGACAAGTTATGTCCATGGATTATTATTAAAGACAAGTCAATCCTTCACGACTTATTCGTAACTACAGCTGGGTCAAAAGTCCGTTTTACCCCGTAATTACATCTTGTACCTTAAGTACCACTGATTCTCTAATAAACAATTCGTTTATGATCCAATCATAAATTGAGTCCCTTCATGTCCCGAATTAGCACTTAAGAGAATTACTCATCTACTTACCTTATATGGGAAGGAGTGAATTCCATCTTGTGAGGTTATGTTCCCAGCTCCCTATTTGGTAAGTCCCCAAAATGGTAAACATATGAATCGGATACAAAAGTCATTCTCACCCATGCAAATCAAAGGACAATCCCTCACAGGCAGGAGTTCATAACTCACTTAGGATTAAGGTCGAGTCGCATATGATCATCATGTGAAATATTAATCTTCTCAATTAACGGATTTATAAAGAGAGATTAAATATTTCTTGGTCGAGTCTTATACAAACTCATTGTATAGGATATCCCCACTTGCATCTCTCCACATGAACGATTTGGATCAAATCATTTGTAACGATTACAAAGTGGGCCGTATAGTGTTACCAGGATAAGGCACCCAACCTTATCCATATACTACTCTTTAGGTTATTACTTGAACACGATCCTTTTGTATGTCAATCACATACTGTTCAATATTACATTAATAACCTTGGATCTCATATGATTATTGGGTAATGTTTCACACAATAACAAATTACTTAATTCATGAATGAGAAAATGTTAAATTACAACAAAAATTACGAGCTTTAGGGCACAAATCCCAACAATCTCCCACTTGCACTAAAACTAGTAAGATATACAATATATGACCTAGGGCATAATATGTACCCAACATTTTCTCTCACTTGCCCTAGAGTAGGTACATATCTCGTAGTCTTAGACTCTCTATATGACCCTCAAACACTATAGCCTGGAGAGCCTTTGTAAATGGATCAGCATAGTTGTCTGCCGAGGCTATCTTTGTGACAATCACATCTCCTCTCTGCACTATCTCTCTAATAAGGTGATATTTTCTCTCTATATGCTTCCCTCTTTTGTGATTTCTAGGTTCTTTAGAATTTTCCACGGCACCACTATTATCACAATAAAGTATGATGGGTTTATCCATATTTGGAACTACTTCCAAGTTATTTAAGAACTTTTTAAGTCACATAGCTTCCTTTTCTGCTTCGCAAGCAGCCACATACTCAGCTTCTATTGTAGAGTCTGCGACACATCCTTGCTTGATGCTCCTCCAAACTATCGCTCCTCCACGTAGGGTGAACAGTGATCCTGATGTAGATTTTCTTGAATCCTTATCAGTTTGAAATTAGAGTCAGTGTATCCTGTAAGGATCAAATCCTTAGCTCCCTACACAAGCACATAATTCCTTGTTTTTCGCAGATACTTGAGGATCGTTTTAACTGCAATCCAGTGATCATATCTTGGGTTTGACTGATATCTACAAACAATCCCTACTACATAACACATATCAGGTATTGTACACAACATTGCATACATTAGACTGCCTACAGCTGAGGCATAAGGAGTCTTTTTCATATCCTCAACTTCTTGAGGTGTCTTGGGATATTGTTCGTTTGACAATATAATTCCATGCCTAAAAGGTAGATTACCCTTTTTGGAATTTTGCATCGAATACTTGACAAGAATCTTGTTGATATAAGATGCTTGAGACAAGCCTAGCGTTTTGTTCTTACGACCCCTTATAATGTGGATTCCCAAAATAAACTGTGCTTCTCCCAAATATTTCATTTGGAATTGATTAGCTAGCCAATTTTTTATATCAGTAAGATAGCCTACATCATTTCCAATGAATAGAATATCATCTACATATAAGACAAGAAAAGCTATTAATTTTCTATTGATTTTCTTGTATACACAAGGTTCAGCAACATTTTGCTCACAACCATATGATTTAACCGTACTATCAAATCTAATGTTCTAGGATCTCGATGCTTGTTTAAGTCCATAAATGGATCTTTTAAGCTTGCAAATCTTTTGCTCTTGACCTTGGCTTATAACCCTTCTGGTTAATTCATGTAGATGTTATCTTCAAGATTGTCATTTAGAAAAGCAGTCTTTACATCCATTTGCCATACCTCATAGTCAAAATATGTGGCAATGGATAAGAGAATACGAATAGACTTTAACATGGCAGCAGGAGAGAAAGTGTCCTCATAGTCCAGTCCCAATCTTTGGTTGAATCCTTTTGCCACAAATCTCGCTTTAAAGGTATGTACCTTTCCATCTACTCCTCACTTTCTCTTGTAAATCCATTTACAACCTATAGGTCTTACCCCTTCAGGAGGATCTACAAGTTCTCATACTGAATTTAAGTGCATTGACTCTATTTCAAGGCTCATAGCTTTAATCCATTCATCCTTGTCAACATCATCAATTGTCCATTTAAAAGACAATGGATCCTCGATGTTATCATCAGTTATGACAACTTGAGCTTCAGTCAAGCCCATATAACGGTTAGGTTGTTTTATAACCCTCCCACTATGACGAGGCATTCCCGATTCTTGGTATGGATGTATCCAACTATCAGAAGAAATGGAACTATCATAAACTCTTGTTGATGTATTAGTAGCTTCATTTAATTCATTTGTTACTATTTTGCTACTCAGGTTTATGATTTCTCATATGATTTTCTTCTTAAAAAATTAGCATTTGCAGATAAGTACTTTATTTTCTTCCTTCCTTCCTGTAGAAGTAACCACCTTTGTTCTCTCTGGGATAACCTACAGATAGGCATACTTTAGAATGAGGTTCCAATTTCTTTGGATTTGTATTCAACACATGTGTTGGACATTCCTAAATTCTGAAGTGTTGTAAACTAGCTTTACGACCCTTCCACAATTCAAAAGGTGTCATAGTGACACTTTTGGATGGAACTACATTCAATGTAATAGACCAAAAATAAATAAAGAAATAAAGAAATAAAAAAAATTATAAAGAAAAAAATAGTTAAAATAATAATAATAATAATAAATTAATTAATTAATTAAAATTAAAATTAAAAAAAAAAAATTCCCCCATCTCTCTCCACTAACCTTTCGTCCCTTCCCACAATTATCTCTCCTCAACCCATATTAAGCAACTGTAAATAAAAAAAAAAAAATGGTCAGATTTGAGAAGAATTCAGAGTTTGTCGGTTATTACGATAAAATCCTATCTCATATTTTCTTTTCCTTTATAGTTATGGTTATAAGAAATTAATTTAGGATCAAATCTTCTTTTCTATGTTACTGTCTGTAATAATCAGATCCCATATACAATTATTAGATTTTTGTTAGCATTTTAGTTATACGAAATAAGGTTATAAGGTTAGATTCAATAACTAAAAGATCGTAGCCTGTACTTAAAATTGGTAGTAATATCTGTTTACATAATTGAAAAACCTATTTAACAAATGAAAAAAAAATGAGAGAAAGAGGGAGGGAGATTGAGGAAAGATTTGTTAACCAGTATTTAACAATAAAATGAAATATCTAGTGAGCTCCTTTAGCTCCTTTAAATTTTGTCCAATAGAAAAGATCCGAATTTTTATGGGAGGGCAGTGAGCTTCCTTAAATTTTGTCCAACACAAAATATCAGAATTTTAAGAGGGCCAATGTAAATTAGAGTAATAATTTTACAGAGTTAAAACTTGAAACTGATGTCATGAGCTCATATAGGTTGACTCGGATTTTAAAGGACGGAATCGAACTTTCATTAAAGATATATTTGTGACAACGACTTAAGCTATCCAAGTAAGTGACCTTACTATCGGCATGATTATATTTGATGTTGACACGTGCACTGTGGTTCTGCACGTGTCATATATATTGATATGTGTGAATTGTCTGTGGATCGATATGCTTCCTATATGTTATGTTATGTTATAATATGTGGTTTGTATGATAATAATTATGGTACAATGTGCTCAAAGATATGTTTGAGATAGGGTACGAGAAGGATGCACAAAACGAAATGTAACGATAGGAGTAAGATACGTTCATGAAACGTTAGAGTTAGGTTACATACCAGAGTGCTATCGATAGGAGAGATTGATGAAAGAATACGGTTAGGTTATGGGTAGAAAGGGATAGGTTTGTGATAGATTGATAGAATGATAGCATTAGGGTACCTTCTTGTGACGATATGACTAAGGTACGTCATGTAATGATATGTCTGTGATAGGTATAAGAACGTTAAGGCTATGGTAAGTTAGAGAACGATATGACTATGAAGTGTTTACGTTATGACTTGGTTATGATATGATACATTGTATGCTAGATTATTGTGCTTAAGTACGAAATCATGTGAACGTGAATGTATGTTATTTATGCTGCTTAGTTGATGTGATGTGTAATGCATGTAACGATGTGTGGTTCTTGAACGATTATGGCTTGTTGTATGAGTATTGGAATGTAACTGAATGAATTGTATGACATGAAATACGGTAAATTGCATGATACATAACCCCGCTAGGAATATGTATGATATGTAACGAAATGAGAATGAGAATAAGAATGACATGTAAGCATGAAAACGTGACACGGGGTTATGTTCATTAAATGATGACTATAGGACTAGTGGGACCTCATGCATATTGTGTGATCATGCATTTGGGGGGTACCCTTATCCCATCACGAGGGTACGGATGCGTACATCCAAATGGCAGGACAACGATCGTTATGCCCTGCATAGCGCTGCCGTGACGGTTTTAGTTTTAACGGGTCCCGGTGGGCCCCCAGAGCATGCCCACCGGCTACGGACAATGGTCCAGCGGCGTGCGAACTAGCTGGTGAGCCCATACTCGCACGTATGGGCTGCGTGTAGAGTATATGGTACACGTCCACGATTACCAATTAGGATTACACCGTAGGGAAAACGAAACGAAACGAAACAAAAGATAGGTCTTATCATTTCATTGCATGTGATTGTTGCATTGAACCCCAATAGTGGGGTCACTTACTCAGTATTTAATACTCAAGCCATGTGCTACTACATTTTTCAGGTTAAGGCAAGGCATCCCTGTACGGCTGACGACGGCATCGCAACTCGAGATCATGACACATGCATAGGATAGTGGTATTTATTTTCTTAGACTTAGGATAGAATAAGATGTTTTAAACTTAAACGCTTATTTATTTTATTTCGGGTCTTTTGTTGTGTCGTTTTAAAGATGTTTTGGAAACACGTAAGTCCATGACTGTGTTTTAAGATAAAGGTTATGTTTTATGGAATTTAAATGAAGTCTTCCGCATTGAATGTTTATGGTATGTATACAGTAGCGACCTTAAATTAAGTAGAAAATTTCGGGTCGTTACATTCAATATGTATAATGCAGTCTCCACTGGCATATCCCAAAAAGAATTTGGTAGTGGAGCATAACTCATCATAGATCGAACCATGTCTAACAAAGTTCTAACGGTTCCCAATGAAATTTTATTTAATTTCATTAAGTAGGCTCATAATGTGATTAATTTTTAATAGTTTAAAAACTTGGTAATTCACGTTAAAAACAATCCAATCAACATAGGGTTATGAAAAGGATAGATTGGAAACTTAGATAAATGAGATTAGCCTAATTTGTCTGAGTAATAGAAAACCTTACATCTGTCATAAAGATATTAAGGACACATGTCAGGATATCCTACGTTCTCTATTATTGATTCACACCGTAAGATTCATGTGGGGCCTCGTGGCGGCTTTTGGAATGTCCCCCTACAGAAGGTGTTTGCATGAGTCAATATGAAGGTGAATATCTTGAGAAAGTATTTATAGTAAATGGGAGAAGTAAATGTGTCAACATTTCCTATGGTCTCCATCATTGGTTCATAACGTGATATCCATGCGGGGGCTCGTGACGGTTTTTGGATCATCCCCCTACGGAAGGTGTTTGCATGGGTCAATATTAGGGTGAACTCTTGAAAAGGATAAGATAGTTATTTTATTTCCAATACTTGACCTACTCTACGGCGGCACTTGTTGGGATAAAATTACAAGATCTAAAATGATGGATTACATTTACGAAGAGAGATTAAGGTTGTTAATGATGTTCTTGACCGAACTAATAGTAACTAAATATTATAGGAATAAGAGTTATTCTGTACAATGTTTGGTTGAGATTGTCTCGGTTTAGTAAAGGAACACTTGACCTACCCTACGGCGTCACTTGTTCGAAATCACTAAAGTACTAAGCATTAGAAATGGTTTATAAGATTCATATTATAAAATTGTTTGTTCTTATGTTGAAATTGAATGGATAGTTGATGGTTTGTAATTAAATAATATTTTATATATTTCAAATATTATGTCCTGGATCTCAATTGTTTAATTTTCACTACTGATAAGTCATATTGAGAAAATTTTAATACTTGGAAAAATAATATTAGCACTATAATACCATTATATAATTTATTATTATTATTATTATTATTATTATTATTATTATGATTATTATTATTATTGTCTTTATTGAGAAATGTTCTCAAGACCTCCGGTCAATGTGAATGGAATTATTCAAAGAGCACATGATTGGTGAATCAAAGGTCATGAGAAAACTTTGTTCATATATTCTAGTTGACATGTTAGATATCATGACTAAAAGATAAGAAAATGACAAAAAAACAAGATGTTTAAGTCGATGGAAGCTAAATTTAGATAATTATCTAAATGATTTCCCAATTAAGTATTATAAAATTCAAGAAAAATTTTATGACGAAGCTATTGATAGGAAATAGTTCCTAATTAGCCATTATAGTGAGAGAAATTTTAGAAATTACTCTAGGTAAATGAAAGTAAATTTGATTTGCTAGATTTTTTGTGGAGACTAGGTGACACCACCTGATAGTTGATATAAGATCTACTATCAAGATTTGTTTTTCATTACACTTATATGTAATTCTTGGAAAATACTTGATTTGCTAGATTTTTTCATTATACATGTTGGCACTAAGAAATCAATCTCAATTGGTGTAGTGGGAGACATTGAGATGTCGTTAAGTAAAAATTGTTATTAAATGATGAATATGGTGTTTTTAATAACCATAAAAGAAATTCATTTTCTTTAAACTTTAGTTTCTAGAGTATGAATTACTTTTAAATATTAAAACTTATATTTTCAAAATTGTTTGAAAATATGTTCGGCTCTAAATAATACTATGTGTTAAAATGTTAACACTTATTATGTACTACAAAACATTAAAATATTCATGATTAGAGAATCAAGAATAAAAAGACAAATTGTTTTCTCCAAATGATGATACTTGTCTTTGTTAGTTCATTTGATTAATGTCAAATTGAATACAATGAATAGACTAGTAAAAGGTAATTCTTTAACTGTTGGAGCTAATTACTTTACATGTCTATAGATCTCGCTTTTCATGCAAGATAATCATTGGGCTTTTATTGAATAAGGTTGCTAGACCAAAGAGCGTTTTTGGCTTATGCATTCTGACCCAAATGGTCTAATGAATGCAAAAGTCAAAGAATAGTGTTAGTATTTTATCAATGTGATTGATGATTATTCAATGTATAAGTATCCTTACCAAATGTAACTTACTCTTTCTTTCCTTCCTTCCTTCCTTCTTTCTCTCTTTTTTTTTTTTTTTTTTTTTTTTTTGAAAAGTTCAAGAAAAATGAGACTAGAGTTGAAATCCATTTTGGTAAATCTATCAAGACATTATGATTCGATCACAATGAATAGTACAAGAACATTGTGAAGTAAAATTAGTTGATAGAAAGTGGAATTGATTTCCTAACTCTAAGCATAATACAATTTTATAAAATTGTGAGGTAAGAGGAGAAAATAAAACTATATTAGATATAGTTACGTAATAAAAAAAAAAAAAACGCTATTATAGAACTCTCGTTAGGATATGCAATAGGGATTGTATGATTGCCTTCAAAATTGTCTATGAGACAATTTTTGAGATTATGTAAATGTAGTAAACTTAGTTTACAACACCTCAATAATTGTAATCAAACATATATACTTAGACAAATATGTTCAAAAATGTGATTTTCTAAAGAAGTTAAAATAAAAGACATACACCTTTAATAAGGTGAATAGTCTTAATTAAATAATTTCAAGTGAAGTCACTAATGGTTAACAAAAGTCGTTAATAATTTAATTTCACTTGAGAGTTAAGTGGATCCTTGTAATAGCCCAAAAATAAATAAAGAAATAAACGAATAAAAATAATTATAAAAATAGTTAAAATAATAATAATAAAAAAATTAACTAATTAATTAATTTAAATAAATAAATAAATAAATAAAAATCCTTTCCCCACTCCTCTCCACTAACCTCTCATCCCTTCCCACAATTATCTCTCCTCAACCTATCCTTATGCCAGCAAGTAACAGTTACAGCAAACAAGAAACAGAAAATCAATAATTGTAAGATTTACTTGAGAAAAAAAAAAAATGAGAATGACCTTTACCCAGTTGAGATTCACAGTAGATTTACGTGAAGAAGATCTGATCAACAAGGTATATATTAAATCTTTATTTTTTTTTTATCCTATTTTTTTTAGAAATCACAACTAGATCTTGATTGAATTATTACAATGATCTAGCTTTGAGTTAGAAATTAAATGTCAATCATTTATACGATTCTAAAAAATCACGTCAGATTAGTAATATTAGATTAAATTTTTATCAGTAGCGAAATGAATAGATTAAAGATATAATGGCCAAGAAAACTTTTGAATAGGAAACACTGAGATGAGATAAGGAAAGATTTGGAAACAGAGATCACTTGAAATTTGGAAGGCATGACAACAGAATTAAAAGGAAACAGATAAAAAAAGAAAAAAAAAAGATTAGGGAATTAAAAAACACAGACTAAATATAGAGGAAAAAAAGGTAAACACATAGGGTATACAGAGAGTAGTAAAGCCCAGGATAACTTGAAAAAACTGTATCTACTTTCTTATACAACAGTATGAAAAACAAGACTTTTAATAAAAATATAATTATAGATATATAATATTTCAGACTTTTAACAATCTTTCTTATACAACAGTATGAAAAATAAGACTTTTAATAAAAATATAATTATAGATATACGAGAAGGATGCACAAAACGAAATGTAACGATAGGAGTAAAATACGTTCATGAAACGTTAAGGTTAGGTTACACACTGGAGTGCTATGGATAGGAGAGATTGATGAAAGAATACAGTTAGGTTATGGGTAGAAAGGGACAGGTTTGTGATAGATTGATAGAACGATGGCGTTAGGATACGTTCTGGTGATGATATGAGTAAGGTACGTTACGTAATGATATGTCCGTGATAGGTATAAGAACGTTAAGGCTATGGTAAGTTAGAGAACGATATGACTATGAAGTGTTTACGTTATGACTTGTTTATGATATGATGCATTGTATGCTAGATTATTGTGCTTAAGTACGTAGTTATGTGAACGTGAATGTATGCTTTTAGTCTGATGTGATGTGTAATGCATGTAACGATGTGTGATCCTTGAACGATTATGGCTTGTTGTATGAGTATTGGAATGTAACTGAATGAATTGTATGACATGAAATACGGTAAATTGCATGATACATAACCCCGCTAGGAATATGTATGATATGTAACGAAATGAGAATGAGAATGACATGTAAGCATGAAAACGTGACACGGGGTTATGTTCATTAAATGATGACTGTAGGACTTGTGGGACCTCATGCATATTGTGTGATCATGCATTTGGGGGATACCCCTATCCCATCACGAGGGTACGGACGCGTACATCCAAATGGCAGGACAACGATCGTTATGCTTTACATAGCGCTGCCGTGACGGTTCTAGTTTTAATGGGTCCCGGTATAAGGGCTCCTAGAGCATGCCCACCGGCTAGGGACAGTGGCCTAGCGGTGTGCGAACTAGCTGGTGAGCCCATACTCACACGTATGGGCTGCGTGTAGAGTATATGGTACACGTCCACGATTACCTGTTAGGATTACACCGTAGGAAAAATGAAACGAAACGAAAGATAGGTCCCATCATTTCATTGCATGTGATTGTTGCATTTAACTCCAATAGTGGGGTCATTTACTGAGTATTTCTTTAAATACTCAAGCCATGTGCTACTACATTTTTCAGGTTAAGGCAAGACATCCCTGTACGGCTGACGACGGCATCGTAACTCGAGATCATGGCACATGCATAGGATAGTGGCATTTATTTTCTTAGAATTAGGATAGAATAGGATGTTTTAAACTTAAACGCTTATTTATTTTATTTCGAGTCTTTTGTTGTGTCGTTTTAAAGATGTTTTCGAAACACGTAAGTCCATGGCTGTGTTTTAAGTTAAAGGTTATGTTTTATGGAATTTAAATGAAGTCTTCCGCATTCAATGTTTATGGTACGTATACAGTAGCGACCTTAAATTAAGTAGAAAATTTCGGGTCGTTACAGTTGGTATCAGAGCTCTAGGTTATAGATCTTGTAGACTAGCCTACGATGTAAGCTTGGCATGTTCCATGGTCCCACCGTCGGTGCCCCGTCTCCGTCAGGTATGTCTTGCGTAAGATAAGAAAATGAAATGTCATTGATTGTGTATGTTGTTATTGCTTGGTCATTATAAAATATAACTCATAATTGGACTTTTACCCTATTGATTGTATTATAATTTACTGCATTAATGTTAGTTTAATTCTATATTTATTTTAATTTAGAATACGTTATGTTTACCTTGCCTGGAATGTGAATGTAAATTGTTGTATTGATGATGTTTAGATTTACTGAGATTGTTGCTAGCTTTAATTTTAGTAAGCTACTAAATGTTAGTGTATGCGTGAAAATGATTTTGCTAAGCAAGATCATATGTTTTAGTTAGACGTCTTGAATATAGATAAACTACACAGTCTTAAGACCATAGAGATGGGGAGGATTGTACCAATGTATATGGAAGAGTAAGTAGTTTTAGATAAATAAAATGACCTAAGAAGCTTGATAAATGTCAGTAATCCTATAATATACTATAGATATTAAAAGTGGTAGTGTGTGAAAGAACATTTTATAACTTTGAAGTAGGTAAAGATGAAATTAAAAGTATCAATAAAAAAAAAATGAGTTAAGATCATAAAAGTTTAAAACATGTATACTTAAATTGATTGGTGAATGACATAAGTGCCTTTAATGGAAGCTGAGCTTTGGAAGTACCGAGATGTAAAAAAAATTAAAAATTAAAAAAAAAAAACTTTCCTGCCTTAATATGAGCTGAAAATTAAAATAATAATAATAATAATAATAAATAATAATAATAATAATACAACAACTTAGGAAAGTTGTGACGTGATTTAAAAGTATCGAGCCACAGTTTGGACGAGGCATTACGATCATGGTCAAAATTTTAGAGGTATATGGAGAGGGACTACGGTATGAGATATGAGATTGTCAAGATACCTTAAATTTAAGAAACCATGATTTAAGATGAACTTGGGTGGGGGATACACGAGGATTAGAGTGGGACATTGTCTCTAAATCAACTAGAAGTTTTGTGGTAATCCTCCTTAGGGTATACGAATGCACTCAAGAAGCTCAGCATAAACAAATTGTTGTAGAAAATTACCAATCAATTTTTTTTTAGCAATGTCAACCTAGTTAAAAGGTATTACTATAATAAAAGTTTCAAAACTGTCATTTTAAGTTTGATTTTCAAGTATCCCAAGTTTTATGGCATCTAAGAATATCCTGCTTATATAATACCAATTTTTAGAAAAGAATTTTGTTAAGCCCATTTTTTATATTACAAAGGCCTTGAAAGGGTTGTGTTGTCTTTTCGTGGTTATGGTTATAGGAGTATTAGTTTTGGGCTATACTAGATAAGGTATACCAAGAGAAAAGCCTATTTGACAATGTTTCCTATGGAAGTTACCAAATCTTCAAACTCTAGCTTGACCACAAATCAAATATAGGAAGTTCTTGACAATGTTTCCTAGATCCATGTGATTTACTAGTGCATTCTATTTGCATTGGGATAGGGTGGAGTTCTTAACAAGTTTCATGTCATGATTTTGACTCCAAAAATTTACTGGAATTGGGGTAGGTAGCCAAAAGAGAAGAAGTATTACAAATTTCTTGATTTTGTATGGGAAAATAGGCAAATTTGTATATGGAATTCATCTACAAAGATGAGACATTAATGATGAACCAAATCAAGTGGACACAAATAATAATGAGGAAAGGAAAACAATTCTTTCTTTCTTTTTAATTATTAAAAATATAGAGAACGAACAATTTTAATTGAAAACATTCTTCTGGTGAATTCCCGAGGAACTCCTATAGTAAATGGACTATACAGAGTTGTGGTCAGTCAAATATTGCAAAGCCCCGGTATCTATTACTGGTCAGAATTAAACTGTAACGAAATTCGGTCTATACCAGCACCGTAATATTTTATTGGGGAGGAAGATTAAAATTAGAGATTGATCGAGAAACAAAGGTATGAGTGCGTGTGAGTAGGAAACATAAAAATATCTATTCTAGTTCCATCATCAGCTATGGGTTCGAATCTTAAGAGAAATTCTCGAGAAGGTTTCTACCCTGAAATTTTTCGTTGTCTTTCTTTAATGATAAGGAGAGGAAAAGTTTAGATCAAAAGAAAGTGACATTTTGGAGTTTTACCAACAATTTTCTTGTGTAGGCAGAGATCCCGTATTTTAAAATGAGATTTTGAGGATGTATGGACAAATAGTCAATTAGTGAACCTTTAGCTAAGTGTAAAAAATTTGATTTGGAGAACAATGTAAAGCAGAAACTAGTAAAACTATTGATCTAGTAGATGGAATTATGTAAGTTTTCCAACCTTATGGTACATAGGAACATTTATTTCAATGAAGTGCCAGAGCCACAAACCTTAGATGAATTATGTTGTCCATGACATTTTAGAAGAAGACCCTATATGACATGATAAGGCTATGTACGAAATTTGGTGACCATTAGGTTATGATAACGGGCTAAACCAAGTGTAGGTGTAAAAAGACTAAAATGCCCATATAATTACGTACCCCTAGTTTATGACCAAAGTGACCTCTAAATGACATGAAATTTGATGAGGAGCCTTATACCATGGTGTAAAGGGATTACACAAAGTTACAAGGCCATTGGAATATGCTGAAAAATTAAACCAAGATTTGGGGATAAATGACCCAAAAACCCTTTTGGAGTATGAATTAAGATTTAAAATACCTAACTATCTGACAAGACACCTTATAAAAATTCAAAGATTTTATGAATATAAAGTGATAGGCTTATGAAAGTTTTATGCATGCAAATAAATGTTATGACTCATACAAATTAAGGTATACTTGTTAAGAATTTTTACTTAGTGGAACTTGAAGACTTAATAAAGAACTCTTAGAATAAGGACCCAAGTTATTTCAAGATTAAAACACTTTCCAGGACCAAAGTTTCTTTTAGAGAGATATAATGTAATAGCCCAAAAATAAATAAAGAAATAAACGAATAAAAATAATTATAAAAATAGTTAAAATAATAATAATAATAAATTAACTAATTAATTAATTTAAAAAAAAAAAAAAAATCCTTTCCTCACTCCTCTCCACTAACCTCTCATCCCTTCCCACAATTACCTCTCCTCAACCTATCCTTATGCCAGCAAGTAACAGTTACTGCAAAAAAGAAAGAAACAGAAAATCAATAATCGTAATATTTACTTAGAAAAAAAATGAGAATGACCTTTAACTAGTTGGAGATTTACGTGAAGATAGATCTGATCAACAAGGTATATATTAAATCTTTATTTTCTTTTATCCTATTTTTTTTAGAAATCACAACTAGATCTTGATTGACTTATTACAATGATCTAGCTCTGAGTTAGAAACTAAATGTCAATCATTTATACGATTCTAAAAAATCACGTCAGATTAGTAATATTAGATTAAATTTTTGTAGTAACCAAATGAATAGATCAAAGATAGAATGGCCAAGAAAACTTTTGAATATGAAACAAAGAAAACTTTTGAATAGGAAACACTGAGATAAGGAAATATTTGGAAACAGAGATCACTGGAAATTTGGAAGGCATGAAAACAGAATTAAAAGGAAACGGATAAAAAAAAACACAAACTAAATATAGGGAAAAAGGTAAACACAGAGGGTAAATAGAGAGAGTTTATAGAGAGTAATAAAGCCAGAATAACTTGAAAAAGCTATATCTTACGAAAAATAAGATTTTTAATAAAAATATAATTATAGATATATAACATTTCAGACTTTTAACAATGGGCCAATGTAAATTAGAGTAATAATTTTATAGAGATAAAACTTGAAACTGATGTCATGAGCTCATATAGGTTGACTCGGATTTCAAAGGACGGAATCGAACTTTAATTAAAGATATATTCGTGACAACGACTTAAGCTGGTCAAGTAAGTGACCTTACTATCAGCATGCTTATATATGATGTTGACACGTGCCCTGTGGTTCTGCACGTGTCATATATATTAATATGTGTGAATTGTCTATGGATCGATATGCTTCCTATATGTTATGTTATGTTATAATATGTGGATTCTATGATAATAATTATGGTACGATGTGCTCTAGGAGATGTTTGAGATAGAATACGAGAAGGATGCACAAAACGAAATGTAACGATAGGAGTAAGATACGTTCATGAAACGTTAAGGTTAGGTTACACACCGGAGTGCTATGGATAGGAGAGATTGATGAAAGAATACAGTTAGGTTATGGGTAGAAAGGGATAGGTTTGTGATAGATTGATAGAACGATAGCATTAGGGTACGTTCTTGTGACGATATGACATAGGTACGTTACGTAATGATATGTCTGTGATAGGTATAAGAACGTTAAGGCTATGGTAAGTTAGAGAACGATATGACTATGAAGTGTTTACATTATTGACTTGGTTATGATATGATACATTGTATGCTAGATTATTGTGCTTAAGTACGAAATCATGTGAACGTGAATGTATGTTATTTATGCTGCTTAGTTGATGTGATATAAATGCATGTGACGATGTGTGGCCCTTTTACGATTATGGCTTGTTGTATGAGTATTGAAATGTAACTGAATGAATTGTATAACATGAAATACGGTAAATTGCATGATACATAACCCCGCTAGGAATATGTATGATATGTAACGAAATGAGAATGAGAATGACATGTAAGCATGAAAACATGACACGGGGTTATGTTCATTAAATGATGACTGTAGGACTAGTGGGATCTCATGCATATTGTGTGATCATGCATTTGGGGAGATACCCCTATCCCATCACGAGGGTACGGACGCGTACATCCAAATGGCAGGACAACGATCATTATGCCCTGCATAGCGCTGCCGTGACAGTTTTAGTTTTAACGGGTCCCGGTGGGCCCCCAGAGCATGCCCACCGGCTAGGGACAGTGGCCCAGCGGTGTAAGAATTAGCTGGTGAGCCCATACTCGCACGTATGGGCTGCGTGTAGAGTATATGGTACACGTCCACGATTACTTGTTAGGATTACACCGTAGGGAAAACAAAACGAAACGAAACGAAATGAAACGAAACGAAAGATAGGTCCCATCATTTCATTGCATGTGATTGTTGCATTCAACCCCAGTAGTGGAGTCACTTACTGAGTATTCCTTTAAATACTCAAGCCATGTGCTACTACATTTTTCAGGTTAAGGCAAGGCATCCCTGTACGGCTGACGATGGCATCGCAACTCGAGATCATGACACATGCATAGGATAGTGGTATTTATTTTCTTAGACTTAGGATAGAATAGGATGTTTTAAACTTAAACGCTTATTTATATTATTTCGAGTCTTTTGTTGTGTCATTTTAAAGATGTTTTTGAAACACGTAAGTCCATGGCTGTGTTTTAAGTTAAAGGTTATGTTTTATGAAATTTAAATGAAGTCTTTCGCATTCAATGTTTATGGTACGGATACAGTAGCGACCTTAAATTAAGTAAAAAATTTCGGGTCGTTACACTATGGGTCTGCACATGTCATATATATTGATATGTGTGAATTGTTTGTAGGTCGATATGCTTCCTATATGTTATGTATATGTTATAATATGTGAATTGTATGATAATAATTATGGTACGATGTGTTCAAGGATATGTTTGAGATAGGATACAAGAAGGATGCACAAAACGAAATGTAACGATAGGAGTAAAACACGTTCATGAAACATTAAAGTTAGGTTACATACCGGAGTGATATGGATAAGAGAGATTGATAGAAGAATACGGTTAGGTTACGGGTAGAAAGGGATAGGTTTGTGATAGATTGATAAAACGATAGCGTTAGGTTAAGTTCTTGTGATGAGATGACTAAGGTAAGTTCACGTAATGATATGTTTGTGATAGGTATAAAAACGTTAAGGCTATGATAAGTTAGAGAACGATATGACTATGAAGTGTTTACGTTATGACTTGTTTATGATATGATACATTGTGATGAAATATGTAACGACCCGAAATTTTCTACTTAATTTAAGGTCGCTACTGTATACATACCATAAACATTGAATGCGGAAGACTTCATTTAAATTCCATAAAACATAACCTTTATCTTAAAATACAGCCATGGACTTACGTGTTTCGAAAACATCTTTAAAACGACATAGCAGAAGACTAAATAAAATGAAAAAGAGTTTAAATTAAAAACATCCTATTCTAGCCTAAGACTAAGAAACTAAATACCACTAGCCTATGCATGTACCATGGTCTCGAGTTGTGATGTCATCGTCAGCCATACAGGAATGCCTTGCCTTAACCTGAAAAATGTAGTAGCACATGACTTGAGTATTTAAAGAAATACTCCGTAAATGACCCCACTATTGGGGTTAAATGCAATAATCACATACAATGAAATGATGAGACCTATCTTTCATTTCGTTTCGTTTTCCCTACGGTACTGTCCTATCGGGTAATTGTGGACGTGTACCATATACTCTACACACAGCCCATACATGCGAGTATGGGCTCACCAGCTAGTTCGCACACCGCTGGGCCACTTTCCTTATCCGGTGGCATACTCTGGGAGCCCCTTATGCTGGGACCCGTTAAAACTAGTAACCGTCACGGCAGCGCTATGCAAAGCATAACGATCATTGTCCTGCCATTGAATGTACGCATCCATACCCTCGTGATGGGATAGGGGTATCCCCCCAGATGCATGAACACACATAATGCATGAGATCCCCACTACTTCTACATTTATCATTAATGAACATAACCCCCCTATCACGTTCCATGCTTCATGCCCTTCTCATTTTCATTTTACATTTCATACATATTTCTATCGGGGTTATGATTCCAGACAGTTTACCGTATTTCATGTCATACAATTCATGCTGTTAACATTCAAACATTCGATACAATCATGCCATAACCATTCAAGATAACATATCGTTACATGCATTACACATCACATCAGACTAAACAGCATACATAGCATACATTCACGTTCACATAACTATGTGCACAATAATCTAGCATATAATGTATGATATCATAAACAAGTCATAACGTAAACACTTCATAGTCATATCGTTCTCTAACTTACCATAGCCTTAACGCTCTTATACCTATCACAGACATATCATTACGAAACGTACCTTAGTCATATCATCACAAGAACGTATCCTAACGCTATCGTTCTATCAATCCTAACGCTATCGTTCTATCAATCTATCACAAACCTATCCCTTTCTACCCGTAACCTAATCGTATTCTTCCATCAATCTCTCTTGTCCATATCACTCCGGTATGTAACCTAACTTTAACGTTTCATGAACGTATTTTACTCCTATCGTTACATTTCGTTTTGTGCATCCTTCTCATATCCTATCTCAAACATATCCTTGAACACATTCGACCGTAATTATATCATAAAATTCACATATTATAACATATACATAACATATAAGAAGCATATCGATCCACAGACAATTCACACATATAAATATATATGACACGTGCAGAACCACGGGGCACGTGTCAACATCAAATATAACTATGCCGATAGTAAGGTCACTTACCTGGTTAGCTTAAGTCGTTGTCACGTATATATTCTTACTGAAAGTTCGATTCCGTCCTTTGAAATCCAAGTCAACCTATGTGAGCCCATGACATCAGTTTCAAGTTTGAACTCTGTAAAATTATTTCTCTAATTTACTTTGTTAAGATTCTGATATTTTTTTGTTAGACACAATTTAATAGAGTTCCATGCCCTTTATATCTCCTGTTTTATTTTTAAATTTCGTTCAACAAAGCCTCCTTTAATCTTCCCTCCTCCCTCCTGGTAAATATTTCCATTCTGTAAATAGATTCAGTAAACATTTTCAATTCTGTAAATAAGATATTACTCTAACTCTATATTTATTTTCATTCTGTAAACATATATTATTGGCCAATTTTAATTTGGCTACTATCTTACAAAATTTATGGATCTGCCAACTAAAATTTCATTGATTCAAAAATCTAATTAATTGTTGGCTACTTACTATCTTACAAAATTTATGGATCTGCCAACTAAAATTTCATTGATTCAAAAATCTAATTAATTGAATATGAGATCTCATTATTACACTATCTGTTGAAATATGAAAAGAAGATTTGATTCTAAATTAATTTCTTATAACACTAACTATAAAGCAAAAAAGAAATCTGAGATAGGATTTTACAGTAATAACAGACCAAAATCTTTCCAACTAAATCTGCATCATATACTTTGGTTGAAACACCATTTTACTTTTTCTCAAATTTGACCTTTTTTCTTTTTTTTTTTTTTTTTTTTTTTTTCTTTCCAACGGTCAACTGTGATATTCTATGGTTGAGGAGAGAGGATACGATTGTGATAAGAGGTTAGTGGAGGGAGAGGTGGGTAAATTTTATTTTTATTTTTATTTTTATTTTTATGTAATCCTTTTTAGTTATTTATTTATGAATTATTATTATTATTATTATTTTGACGTATCTATTTTTTTCATAATAATTTTTATTTGTTTATTTATTTTTATTATTTTTTTTTTTTTGGGTATTACAAAATATGTCCTGGTATGATGTGTATATGATGAAATGTTATGTTAAAAGCATAGAAGGTTATGTTAGGTCTCTTAAATTGTGTGTATACAACATGATATGAATGACATGAAATTACTATAAATGACATGAAATTACGATAAATGACATGAAATATAACCCCGTTAGAATTATGTATGATTTGAGAACTGAAGAATGAGAAACAATATGACATGAATGATGAACGATATCTGAAACGATATGAAAAATTATATGATATGTACATAATGCTAGCGGGGTTGTATTAAATGATAATGAAAATGGAAAAGTTTTGGGACCTCATGCATTATGTGTGTTCATGCATTTGGGGGATACCCCTATCCTATCACGAGGGTACGGACGCGTACATCCAATGGCAGGACAACGATCGTTATGCTTTGCATAGCGCTGCCGTGACGGTTACTAGTTCTAGCGGGTGTCCGGCCTAAGGAGCTCCCAGAGTATGCCCACCGGATAAGGAAAGTGGCCCAACGGTGTGCGAACTAGCTGGTGAGCCCATACTCGCACGTATGGGCTGTGTTTAGAGTATATGGTACACGTCCAAAATTACCCGTTAGGACAACACCGTAGGGAAAACAGAATGAAAGATAGGTCCCATCATCTCATTGCATGTGATTGTTGCATTTAACCTTAATAGTGGGGTCACTTACTGAGTATTTCTTTAAATACTCAAGCCATGTGCTACTACATTTTTCAGGTGAAGGCAAGGCATTCTTGTACGGCTGACGACGGCATCGCAATACGAGATCATGGCACATGCATAGTATAGAGGTATTTATTTTCTTAGACTTAGGCTAGGATAGAATGTTTTTAACTTAAACTCTTATTTATTTTATTTAGTCTTTTGTTGCGTCGTTTTAAAGATGTTTTCGTAACACGTAAGTCCACGGCTGTGTTTTTAAGATAAAGGTTATGTTTTATGAAATTTAAATGAAGTCTTCCGCATTCAATGTTACGGTACGTATACAGGAGCGACCTTAAATTAAGTAGAAAATTTGGGGTCGTTACAATTGGCACACGAGTCGACTTGCCCTGTAACGAGCTTGCGAGTAAGTCTCTTGTATATGAGGTAATCTATGCATTATACGCAGATTAGTACTCTGAGTGTTTGCTCCCTGTCAACTAAATGCACCCTGATAGCATACTCTATGACTCTTGGCATCCCCTGCGGGTGACAACTAACCACTATATTTCAAGTAGACCCTAACAATGCTAGAAAAGTTCACAATTAGGAGTTGCGCTCCAACCGTCCCTACTTAATGACCTGGTCACTTGATAATACTCGTGGCGTTGTTTTTCTCTGAAATTCACTTACATATTTCATCATTGGTCATTTGGGTTCGAGAGCTTGCCGGTGCTCGTGGTTCCTTTCGATTTTTCCTTTGTTCAATTGATCTCCATTTGGCTCTTTCTCTCTCGATTTAAATCCGTGCGCACCACAAATCCATGGAGATGTGGTAGGTGGTTTGGCTCTTTTGACTGTGGAGGTTGTTGGTAACTGTGTATGACTCCATATTGTCTTTCCATTTTTTTCAATCCAACCTCTCCATATTGTCTTTACATTAATTGATTTAATATTTAATTGTATCAAATACAATAAATATATTTTTTCATATATTAAATATTAATTTGAACCGTTCCAATTAATATATTTTTTTCTATTTATATTTAACATATCTAACATGGTAAATATTAATTTGAAATTTGAAATTAAATTTATTTTCTCTTTTATATTTAATATATCTAATATATTAAATATCAATTTGAACACTTCAAAATTTTTTCAAATAAATTGAATCTTTTAGTGTTACTATGACTTAGCAGGGGCCTTATCAACCTACAGATTATAAGCTCCAATGATACAAAATTAATTAATTAAACTTTAATTAATTAATTTTCATTCATTAACTATAGGTCACTCCACTATAGACCTAGAGTTGCACTCTTATGCACTGTAGGACAAGTTATGTTTATTGATATAATTATTATAAGCAAGTCGATCCTTCATGAGTTGTTCATAATTACAGCTGGGTCAAAAAGTTCGTTTTACCCATGTAATTACATCTTTCACCTTAAGTACCACTAGTTCTTTAATGAACAATTTGTTTATGATCCAATCATAAACCAAGTCCCTCTCGGGCCCATGAGAGGGTGGGGCCCCATTGTTCAAGTTCCGAAATCAATACTTAAGAGAACAACTCATCTACTTTCCTTATATGAAAATGAGTGAATTTCATCTCATGATATTATGTCCCCAACTCCCTATTTGGTCAAGTCCCCAAAATGGTAGGCATATTGAATCGGCTAAGAGAGTCATTCTCACCCATGTAAATTAAAGGACAAGTCCTCACAGGCAGGAGTTCATAACTCACTCAAGATTAAGATCGAGTCACATATGATCATCATGTGAAATATTAATCTTCTCAATTAACGGATTTATATAGAGAGATTAAATATTTCTTGGTCCAGTTTTATACAAACTCATTGTATAGGATACCCCCACTTGCATGTCTCTAATGAACAATTTGGATCAAATTATTTGTAACGATTACAAAGTGAGCCGTATCAATAGTGTTACCAGGATAAGGCACCCAACCTTATCCATCTACTATAGACTCTTTAGATTATTACTTGAACATGATCCTCTTGTATGTCAATCACATACGGTTCAAGATTACATTAATAACTTGGATTTTCATACCATGGATAACAATTAAATTACAAATAAAATAATAAAAATTATTGTTAAAAACTAAATAATTAATTATGAGGCTTTAGAGCATAAATCCCATTAATTTACCACTTGCACTAAAGCTGATGAGACATGTGTCTTATGGCATACTCGATACCCAACATGTTCGCCCGCTGGCCCTAGAAGATGATACATGCCTTGTAATCCTAGACATTCTAGGTGACCCTCAAACACTTTAGCCTAGAGAGCCATTTTATATAAATCAAAATAATTATCATTAGAAGTCATCTTTGTCACTACCACGATACTTTCTCTCTCTATATCATTCTTTATAGATTGATCTTTTATAATTTACTTAATATTAGTCTTTGTATCACTATCATCACATTGAAAAGTGATCGACTAAATCACATCCGAAACACCTTTCAAATGTTTAAGTAATTATTATGGTCATACAAGTCATTTTGTTGCTTTAAAAGCAAAAAAAAAATAATAATAATAATAATAAATAAAAATAAAAATAAAAAATCCGCTTGTATACCATATTTCACAATCTAAGGTAAAATTGATCTTAACATAAATTTTTTAAATTTATGTATCGAGTGTATCACTTAAAGATCAAATCTTTAACTCCATACCCAAACTAAAAAATTCTCATTAGTTATTTGAGAAAACTTTAATTTTCATTTAACGATCACACCATTAGTTTAACTAATATAATCTAACTAACGGTATAAAACGTTAATTCTCATCTATGCATTAATTGTCTCCCACTCACGAAAGATAATTAATCATACTCTCAACATTTGAGGTTACTTAGGATACTATTCCTCTGATTTCATATTTCAATGATTATTATCATTCTTTGAAGTCTTGCATCAAATATTTGACAACAATTTTGTCGGTATAATATATATGAGACAATGTTAAAGTTTATTCTTAAATCTCTATTTTTAGGACATACAGAATTATCCCAAATCATTTATTTGGAATTGGTTAGGTAGTCATCTATTTATGTTAGATGGAAAGATTACATCATCATAATGAGTACCATGTCATTAATATAAAAAATAAAATAAAAAATGAGAAAATCCACTAATCAATTCGTAATTTTCTTGTTTTCACAAGCTCATTACAATTTATTAAAGTCATAGGTTATCAAACCTCCTATGGATAAATTCATTTCAAAAATGAATTTTACTCTTCTTAGCAAACCTTTTGCTTTTGATCTCTAATAATAAATTCATATAATAATGGGTAGATGCCTTTTTTTAGATTTTCACAAAAGAATTCTAAATATTCATTTAACATATCTCATATAAAATGAATTAGAGAATAATAATAGACTCTAAATGACAACATGAGAGAAATTGGCTTCTAGCTACTTTCTCCCTCAACTCTTTGTCATAAGTCCTATTTTGAAGATCTGTATCTTCTTATCTATAAATAATTTTCCTTTTTGTAGATCCATTCATATCTGTAACGACCCTAAATTTTTACTTATTTAATTTAAGGTCATTACTATACTTTAAATGCAGAATTTCTTTAAATGAGCTCTTATCATAACTGTGACATAAGTTTGTCTTTTATTGCCTCATGAATAACGAATACACGGGAAAGAAAGGGAAAACAACTCTGAAATAAATATTCTATTCTAGCCTATGATTTATTAATGCGATAACAATTCAACCTATACTAACCTATACTAATGATGCAAATGGGAATTTAACTATACTATGAATGCAAATGAAATTCAACCTATACTAACCTATTGTACGAATGGAAAACAACTATCCTATGCATGTACCACGATCCCGGGATGTGTGATGCCGCCGTTGGTCTCACATGGGTGTCTTGCCTTTATCTGAAAATGTGGTAGCACGAGGCTTGAGTATTTCTAGAATACTCAATAAGTGACCCTGATATGAATTCAACAACTGATCACTTCCATGTACCCGAACGAGCAATTACAAGAAGCAATACAAAAAAGATTCAAGTATCAAATCAAGAAAATAATGGACTGGCTGACATTGGAAATGATTAGAAGACTTGCCTTTGGTAGTTGAACTACCAATTAAGACAATTTATGAATACCTTATTTTCTTCAATTTGTATTTAATAGCATTTATTAGTAGTTTGTATGAATGTCTTATTTTCTTCAATTTGTATTTAATAGCATTTATTAGTGATTTGTAGTTGGTGGCTGAACCTTATTATGTTAGGGTTATCTTTTAGGCCTATTTAAAGGCATATAATATTCATGTTTGAGGGATTGGTTGAATACAGACAAAACTTTTGTGTTTTCTTGATACCCTTTTGGTGGTATTCTTTTTTGCTTTAGGTTTGATGTTTAGACCGATTCATTGAATTAGTTTTAATCAAGCTAATTCTGGAGTGAATTGTCTTGGTATCTAAGAGTGACCATCATAGATTCTAAATTCGATCTAAGAGTCATTCATCTTCTAACCAGCATTTGGTTGGAATCAATCCGTTAAGTTAGCTTTCTTTGTGAACGTTTTGCAAGGATTCTAGAAGGACCTCTAGCTTTGCAAATTCCAGCATTGGAGGCGCTTATTAGACCCCCTATCGGGGTTATGCAACAATCACATGCAAATGAGATGATGGGACCTATCTTTTAATCTATCTTCCTACGGTGTTGTCCTAACGGGTAATTTGGACGTGTACCATATACTCTACACACAGCCCATACGTGCGAGTTGGTCTCACCAGTCAGTTCGCACACCGCTGGGCCACTTTCCTTGTCGGGCGAGCATACTCTGGGAGCTCCTTAGGCCGGACACCAGTTAGAACTAGTAACCATCAAGGCAGCGCTACGCAAAACATAACGATCATTCTCCTGCCATTAGATGTACGCGTCCGTACCCTCGTGATAGAATAGGAGTATCCCCCCAATGCATGAGCACACATAATGCATGAGGTCCCCAATATTTCTACTTTTGTCATTAATGAATATAACCCCACTATCATCTTTCATCCATAACATGTCATTTCTCATTTTTCAGTCTACATTATCATACATAATCCTAACGGGTTACATTTCATGCAATTTATCATAATTTCATGTCATACACTACATGCTATTTACATTCAGAATTATAGTACCATTCACGCCAGAATCATCCAGACACATCATAAACATCATAAACATAACACATCATATCACACTAAACAACATACTTTCACATTTCACAAGCGTACTTAATCGAGTATAACAGGCTAGCATACAATTTAATGACACGTGCGAATCCACGGGCACGTGCCAACATACAACATACAACGTGTAACCTACGACGGGTGAGCCACTTACTTGGTAGGCCTTAGCCGAAGTACTCCCTAAAATATAAACGTAAGCTCCTAGCTCCTCTTATACGTCCTGCGCTTCCGTTGGTGGTTTGTTCCTATGGATCATTCGACACCTTCGTTAGCATTTCACAAGCATAATTAATTTCCAACTTGAATTTGTGCAATAAAGCCTTAAAATGACCTATTTTTCATTAAACAGGGTGGAAATCAAGTCCGGGAGGGTCGGAATGGTGCCAAACAGGTCGAAAACAGGTTTCTCGAGCCGAATAAGCCGCTGGAGCCGAGAAGCTGCTGTCGGAGTCGATTAAACCGCTGGAGCCGAGGGGGTGTAGCGCTGTAGACGTGCCACATGGCACAACCAAAGGGCAACACGTGTGCAGCGGTCTCGGTTCGAGGTGCAGGTCGTTGGGTCGAGCGTGCGGGTTTTCGAGTTGCAGTCGCAGGTGATGGGTTAGGTCGTAATTGGGCTTTCTGGTTTGGGCTGAGGCGACTGGGCCGCGGGGGTGTCGTCGGTTGAGGGTTGAATTGTTGGCCAAGAGGGTTTTGGATCGCGGGTCGGACTTCGTCTTCTTCACCCGATTACCAGAGAGTTTTTTCGGCGACTCTCTCTCTCTCCTTGATCACGTCGTTCCAACGTCCTCTTTCCTCCTTTTTCCTCCATTTCCGAGTCTCCTCCTCCCTTAATCCCATTTATGGTGTTTTTTTTGTTCTTAAGGACCTAACACTCTAAGACTTGAGAGGGTTCAAAAATCCGACGTTTTGTCTCACTTACCCGACGGTGTACGACGTGTAAGCAACGTCGAAATCTATCCCCCGTGTGTGTAAAGGTCACTTGGATTGTTTTCGTGGTGTGGATCAGAGGTTTCAAAGTCGATTTCATTATGGTTTGACTTCGCCGGAGTGTCGTCGGTTTCTTCCTCACTCTACGTGTTTTCGTTTTCTTCCTTGTAGGAGGTTTGACTGAGGGTCGGGGTCCGTTGTTGTGGTGACCCCCGAAGTTTAGCGAGCTCGTGGGTTGTGTGAGAACTCGTCGGAGTTTTCAGTCTCGCCGACGACCGCGGATTTTTTTATTTATTTATTTTTAAATATCTGACCCGTTACAATATCCTATGAGTTTAACCTCATCAAGAACACCTACAAATCCTGGATTTTATGACTTTAACTTATTTATCCTTCGTCATCCTCCCTCATAACTATTTTGAAGTTAATAAGCCTTCAAATTGGTCATCTAACATGACAATTTGAATTTTAGTAGGATTGAATCATCTCATAATTCTCCCAGTAGGATGAGGCTTATCCAATTAATGACAAGGATTGTAACGACCCAAAATTTTCTACTTAATTTAAAGTCGCTACTGTATACGTACCATAAACATTGAATGCGGAAGACTTCATTTAAATTCTATAAAACATAACCTTTAACTTAAAACACAGCCATGGACTTACGTGTTTCGAAAACATCTTTAAAACGACACAACAAAAGACTCGAAATAAAATAAATAAGCGTTTAAGTTTAAAACATCCTATTCTATCCTAATTCTAAGAAAATAAATGTCACTATCCTATGCATGTGCCATGATCTCGAGTTACGATGCCGTCGTCAGCCGTACAGGGATGCCTTGCCTTAACCTGAAAAATGTAGTAGCACATGGCTTGAATATTTAAAGAAATACTCAGTAAGTGACCCCACTATTGGGGTTCAATGCAACAATCACATGCAATGAAATGATGGGACCTATCTTTCGTTTCGTTTCGTTTTCCCTACGGTGTAATCCTAACAGGTAATCGTGGACGTGTACCATATACTCTACACGCAGCCCATACATGCGAGTATGGGCTCACCAGCTAGTTCGCACACCGCTAGACCACTGTCCCTAGCCGGTGGGCATGCTCTGGGGGCCCAACGGGACCCGTTGAAACTAAAACCGTCACGGCAGCGCTATGCAGGGCATAACGATTGTTGTCCTACCATTTGGATGTATGCGTTCATACCCTCGTGATGGGATAGGGGTATCCCCCCAAATGCATGATCACACAATATGCATGAGGTCCCACTAGTCCTACAGTCATCATTTAATGAACATAACCGCGTGTCACGTTTTCATGCTTACATGTCATTCTCATTCTCATTTCGTTACATATCATACATATTCCTAGCGGGGTTATGTATCATGCAATTTACCGTATTTCATGTCATACAATTCATTCAGTTACATTCCAATACTCATACAACAAGCCATAATCGTTCAAGGACCACACATCGTTACATGCATTACACATCACATCAGACTAAAAGCATACATTCACGTTCACATAACTACGTACTTAAGCACAATAATCTAGCATACAATGCATCATATCATAAACGAGTCATAACGTAAACACTTCATAGTCATATCATTCTCTAACTTACCATAGCCTTAACGTTCTTATACCTATCACGGACATATCATTACGTAACATACCTTAGTCATATCATCACCAGAACGTATCCTAACGCCATCGTTCTATCAATCGATCACAAACCTATCCCTTTCTACCCAAAACCTAACCGTATTCTTTCATCAATCTCTCCTATCCATAGCACTCCGGTGTGTAACCTAACCTTAACGTTTCATGAACGTATCTTACTCCTATCATTACATTTCGTTTTCTGCATCCTTCTCGTATCCTATCTCAAACATCTCCTAGAGCACATCGTACCATAATTGTTATCATACAATCCACATATTATAACATAACATAACATATAGGAAGCATATCGATCCACAGACAATTCACACATATTAATATATATGACACGTGCAGAACCACAGGGCACATGTCAACATCATATATAACCATGCCGATAGTAAGGTCACTTACCTGGCCAGCTTAAGTCGTTGTCACGAATATATCTTTAATTAAAGTTCGATTCCGTTCTTTAAAATCCGAGTCAACCTATATGAGCTCATGACATCAGTTTCAAGTTTTATGTCTATAAAATTATTACTCTAATTTACATTGGCCCTTTGTTAAAAGTCTGAAATGTTATATATCTATAATTATATTTTTATTAAAAATCTTATTTTTCGTACTGTTGTATAAGAAAGTAGATACAGATTTTTCAAGTTATTTGGTGCTTTACTACTCTCTGTAAACTCTCTCTATTTACCCTTTCTCTGTAAACTCTCTCTATTTACCCTCTCTACCTTTTTCTCTCTATATTTAGTTTGTGGTTTTTAATTCTTTTTTTTTTTATCTGTTTCCTTTTAATTCTGTTGTCATGCCTTCCAAATTTTGAGTGATCTCTCTTTCCAAATCTTTTCTTATCTCAGGGTTTCCTATTCAAAAGTTTTCTGGGTCATTCTATCTTTAATCTATTCATTTGGTACCGATAAAAATTTAATCTGGGTCATTCTATCTTTAATCTATTCATTTGGTACCGATAAAAATTTAATCTAATATTACTAATCTGACGTGATTGATAAAAATTTAATCTAATATTACTAATCTGACGTGATTGATAAAAATTTAATCTAATATTACTAATCTGACGTGATTGACGAGAATCGTATAAATGATTGACATTTAGTTTCTAACTCAAACCTAGATCATTGTAATAATTCAATGAAGATCTAGTTGTGATTTCTAAAAAAATAGGATAAAAGAAAATAAAGATTTAATATATACTTTGTTGATCAGATCTATCTTCAAGTAAATCTCCCGTGAATCTCAACTGGGTGAAGGTCATTCTCATCTTTTTCTAAGTAAATCTTAGGATTATTGATTTTCTATTTCTTTTTTGCAGTAACTAGTAACTGTTATTTGCTGGCATAAGGATAGGTTGAGGAGAGATAATTGTGGGAAGGGATGAGACGTTGGGAGAGAAGTGGGAAAGGATTTTTTTTTTTTAATTAATTAATTAATTTTTATTATTATTATTATTTTAACTATTTTTATAATTATGTTTATTAATTTTTTTTTGGGCTATTACACATAGGACACGTGTCAACATCAAATATAACCATATCGATAATAAGATCACTTACCTGGTTAGCTTAAGTCGTTGTCACCAATATATCCTTAATGAAATCCAAGTCAACCTATGTGAGCCCATGACATCAGTTTCAAGTTTGAACTCTATAAAATTATTTCTCTAATTTACATTGGCCATGGTTAAATTCTGATATTGACTAGATTTAATGGAGTTACTTGCCCTTTGATATTTACTGTTTTATTTTTAAGTTCTATTCAACAAATTTTTCCTCAACTCCTCCCTCTTTGTAGTTATTTTCATTTTGTAAATAAATTTTGAATTATGTAACTAAGATATTACTCTAACCCTATATTTATTTTCATTATGTAAACACATATTATTGGCCAATTTTAATCCATTGTTTGGCTACAATCAGATTTATAGATCTGTCACTAAAATTTTATTGATTCTAATCTTATTTTCTATAACTTTAAATGCTAACAAAAGATCTAATTAATTGAATATGAGATTTGATGATTTCCTATAACTTTAAATGCTAACAAAAGATCTAATTAATTAAATATGGGATTTGATGATTTCCTATAACTTTAAATGCTAACAAAAGATCTCATTAATTGAATATGGAATTTGACGGGGAGAAGATTTGATCCTAAATTAATTTCTTATAACCATAACTATAGAAAAAAAAGAAATCTGAGACCAAAATCTCTCCCATAAATCTGCATCATATCCTTCTGTTGAAACACTATTTTACTTTTTATCAAATTTGATATTTTTTTCTGTTAATTTTTTTTTGGACCAACTGTGATATTCTGGGGTTGAGGAAAGAGGATGCCGTTGAATGAGAGGTCAGTGGGAAGAGGTGGGTAAATTTTATTTTTATTTTTATTTTTATGTAATCCTTTTTGGTTATTTATTTACGAATTATTATTATTATTATTATTTTGACGTATCTATTTTTTTATAATTATTTTTATTTGTTTTTTTTTTTTTTTCTTTTTTTCTTGGGCTATTACATCATATAGCTCTAAAATAAACTTTCGTTCTTGAAAGTGTTTTAATCTTGGAATAACTCGGGTCCTTATTCTAAGAGTTTTTTGTTAAGTCTTCAAGTACCACTAAGTAAAAATTCTTAACAAGTATACCCTAATCCATATGAGTCATAAACATTTATTGGCATACATCAAACTTTCGTAAGCCTATCCCTTAGTATTCATAGAAACTTTGGTTTCTTATAAAGTGTCTTGATGGATAGTTACATATTTTTAATCTTGATTCATACTCCAAAATTGTTTTAATTCCCTAAAATCTTTCATATTTACCCTTAATATCATAAATAAGTCTCATATGAATTTTCTATAGTATTTTGAGTCTTCTAGGATCTTGAAAACGTCATAGAATTTTCATAAGGGTCTTTTGATCATTTACTACCTCAAATCTTGGTTTTATTCTTCACGATATTCCAATGGCCTTGTAACTTTGTGTAATCCCTTTACACTATGACACAAGGCTCCTCATCAAATTTCATGTCATTTAGAGGTCACTCTGGTCATAAACTAGTGGTACGTAGTTATAGGGGCATTTTAATCATTTTACACCTATACTTGGTTTAGTCCCTTGTGGTCACCAAATTTCATACATAACATTATCATGTCATATTAAGCTTTCTTCTAAAACTTCATGGGCAACATAATTCATCTAACTCAGGTGATTCATTGAAACAAATGTTCATGTGTACAGTAAGGTTGGTAAACTTACTCAATCCGAATAGTTTCTCACTTTTTTTTTTTTTTTTTTTCAATCTATTTGATCAATATTTTTACTAGTTTCTCCTTTACATGGTTCTCCAAATCAAATTCTCTAAACTTAGCTAAAGGTTCACTCATGGACCTTTCTGTCCATACATCCTCAAAATCTCATTTTAAAATATCCCAAAATAGCATTTTCTTTTGATCAAGATTTTTTTTTTTTTTTCCTCTCTCCTTATCATTAAAGAAAGACAAAGAAAAATTAAACATTCTCTAGAATTTCTCTTAAGATTCGAACTCATAGATGATGGTAGAACAAGGATAAATATTTTCTGTTTCCTACTCACACGCGCTAATATCTTTGCTTCTCGATCTATTTCTAATTTTGATCTTTCTCCCAATAAAATATTATGATGCTGGTATAGACCGAAATTTCGTTACAGTTCAATTCTGACCGGTAATAGATACCAGGGCTTTGCAATATTTGACTGATCACAATTCTGTATAGTCCATTTACTATAGAAGTTCCCCGCGAATTTATTAGAGGAATGTTTCCAATTAAAATTGTTCATTCTCTATATTTTTAATAATTAAAAGAAAGAAAGAATTGTTTTCCTTTCCTCATTATTGTTTGTGTCCACTTGATTTGGTTCATCGTTAATGTCTCATCTTTGTAGATGAATTTCATATACAAATTTGCCTATTTTCTCATACAAAATCAAGAAATTTGTAATACTTCTTCTCTTTTGGCTACCTACCCCAATTCTAGTAAATTTTTGGAGTCAAAATCATGACATGAAACTGGTCAAGAACTTCACCTATCCCAATGCAAATAGAATGCACTAGTAAATCACATGGATCTAGGAAGGACTTCTGTATTTGATTTGTGGTCAAGCTAGAGTTTGAGGATTTGGTAACTTCAATAGGAAACATTATCAAATAGGCTTTTCTCTTGGTATACCTTATCTAGTACACCTCAAAACTAATGCTCCTATAACCATGACGGAAAGACATCAGAACCCTTTCAACGCCTTTGTAATATCAAGAATGGGCTTAACAAAATTCTCTTCTAAAAATTGGTATTATATAAGCATGGTGGATATCCTCAGATGCCATAAAACTGGGATACTTGAAAATCAAACTTAAAATGACAGTCTTGAACCTTTAACTATAGTAATACCCTTTTAACCAGGTTGACATTGCTAGGAAAAATTGATTGGTAATTTTCTACAACAATTTGTTTATGTTGAGCATCCTCAGTGCATTCGTATACACTAAGGAGGATTACCACAAAACTTCTAGTTGATTTAGAGACAATGCCCCACTCTAATTCTCGTGTATCCCCCACCCAAGTTCATCTTAAATCATGGTTTCTTAAATTTAAGTTATCTTGACAATCTCATATCTCATACCGTAGTCCCTCTCCATATACCTCTAAAATTTTGACCATGATCGTAATGCCTCGTCCAAACTGTGGCTCAATACTTTTAAATCACCTCACAACTTCCATAATTGGTTGTATTATTATTATTATTATTATTATTATTATTATTATTATTATTATTATTATTATTATTATTTTCAGGTCGTATTAAGGCAGGAAAGTTTTCTACCTCTCAGTACTTTTAAAGCTCAGCTTCCATTAAAGGCACTTATGTCATTCACCAATCAATTTAAGTATACATGTTTTAAACTTTTATGGTCTTAACTCAATTTTTTTTTCTTACGGATACTTTTAATTTCATCTTTACATACTTCAAAGTTATAAATTTTCTTTCCGACACTACCACCTTTAATATCTATAGTATACTATAAGATATTGACATCTATCAAGCTTCTTAGGTCATTTTATTTCATCTGACACTACTTAATCTTCAGTATACATTGGTACATTCATTCCCATCTCTATGGTCATAAGACTGTGTAGTTTATCTATGTTCGAGACGTCTAACTAAAACATATGCTCTTGCTTAGCAAAATCATTTTCACGCATACACTAACATTTAGTAGCTTACTAAAACTATAGTTACTCATTCACAGCAACAATCTCAGTAAATCTAAACATCATCAATACAACAATTTACTTTCACATTCCATGCAAGGTAAAACATAACGTATTCTAATTTATAATAAATATAGAATTAAGCTAACATGAATGCAGTAAATTATAATACAATCATTAGAGTAAAAGTCCAATTATGAGTTATATTTTATAATGACCAAGTAATAACAACATACACAATCAACGACATTTCAATTTTTTATCTTATGCAAGACATACCTGACGGAGACAGGGCATCGACGGTGGGACCATGGAACATGTCAAGCCTACATCGTAGGCTAGTCTACAAGAACTATAACCTAGAGCTCTGATACCAACCGTAACGACCCGAAATTTTTTACTTAATTTAAGGTCGCTACTAAACGTACCGTAAACATTGAATGCGGAAGACTTTATTTAAATTCCATAAAACATAACCTTTATCTTAAAAACACAGCCATGGACTTACGTATTTCGAAAACATCTTTAAAACGACATAACAAAAGACTAAATAAAATGAATAAGAGTTTTTAAAAACATTCCATCCTAGCCTAAGCCTAAGAAAATAAATACCACTATACTATGCATGTGCCATGATCTCGTATTGCGATGTCGTCGTCAGCCGTACAGGAATGCCTTTCCTTCACCTGAAAAATGTAGTAGCACATGATTTGAGTATTTAAAGAAATACTCAGTAAGTGGCCTCACTGTTAGTGTTAAATGCAACAATCACATGCAATGAGCTGATGGGACCTATCTTTCATTCTGTTTTCCCTACGGTGTTGTCCTAACGGGTAATTTTGGACGTGTACCATATACTCTAAACACAGCCCATACGTGCGAGTATGGGCGCACCAGCTAGTTCGCACACCGTTGGGCCACTTTCCTTATCCGGTGGGCATACTCTGGGAGCTTCTTAGGCCGGACACCCGCTAGAACTAGTAATCGTCACGGCAGCGCTATGCAAAGCATAACGATCGTTGTCCTGCCATTGGATGTACGCGTTCGTACCCTCGTGATAGGATAGGGGTATCCCCCCAAATGCATGAACACCATAATGCATGAGGTCCCAAAACTTTTCCATTTTCATTATCCTTTAATACAACCCCGCTAGCATTATGTACATATCATATAATTTTTCATATCGTTTCAGATATCATTCATCATTCATGTTATATCATTTCTCATTCTTCAATTCTCAAATCATACATAATTCTAACGGGGTTATATTTCATGTCATTTATCGTAATTTCATGTCATTCATATCATGCTATATACACACAATTTAAGAGACCTAACATAACGTTCTATGCTTTTAACATAACATTTCATCATATACACATCATACCATGACATATTTCATCACAATGTATCATATCATAAACAAGTCATAACGTAAACACTTCATAGTTATATCGTTCTCTAACTTATCATAGCCTTAACGTTCTTATACCTATCACAGACATATCATTACGTGAACGTACCTTAGTCATCTCATCACAAGAACTTAACCTAACACTATCGTTCTATCAATCCTAACGCTATCGTTCTATCAATCTATCACAAACCTATCCCTTTCTACCCGTAACCTAATCGTATTCTTCCATCAATCTCTCTTATCCATATCACTCCGGTATGTAACCTAACTAGTTTCATGAACGTGTTTTACTCCCATCGTTACATTTTGTTTTGTGCATCCTTCTTGTATCCTATCTCAAATATATCTTTGAACACATCGTACCGTAATTATTATCATACAATTCACATATTATAACATATACATAACATATAGGAAGCATATCGACCCACAGACAATTTACACATATCAATATATATGACATGTGCAGAACCATAGGGCACGTGTCAACATCAAATATAACCATGCCGATAGTAAGGTCACTTACTTGGTTAGCTTAAGTCGTTGTCACCAATATATCCTTAATGAAAGTTTGATTCCGTCCTTTGAAATCCAAGTCAACCTATGTGAGCCCATGACATCATTTTCAAGTTTGAACTCTATACAATTATTTCTCTAATTTACATTGGTCATTGTTAAATTCTGATATTTCCTATTAGACGAAATTTAATGGAGTTCCTTGCCCTCTTATATATCCTGTTTTATTTTTAAGTTTACATTGGTTTAAATTGTGATATTTCATTATTAGACGAAATTTAATGGAGTTCCTCGCCTCTGATATTTTCTGTTTTATTTTTAAGTTCTGTATCTTCCCTCCTCCCTCTTTGTAGTTATTTTCATTCTGTAAATAAATTTCAATTCTGTAAACAAGATATTACTCCAACCCTATATTTATTTTCATTATGTAAACATATATGTTGGCCAATTTTAGTCGATTGTTTGGCTACTATCTTACCGATTTATAGATCTGCCAACTAAAATTTTATTGATTCTAACCTTATTTCCTATAACTTCAAATGCTAACAAAAGATCTAATAATTGAACATGGAATCTGATTACTACATGGTAAAATACGAAAAAATATTTGATCCTAAATTAATTTCTTATAACCAGAAAAAGGAAATCTGAGATAGGATTTTAAGGTAATAACAGACCAAAATCTCTAGGTAAATATGCATCAAGATCCTAAATTAATTTCTTATAACCAGAAAAAGGAAATCTGAGATAGGATTTTACGGTAATAACAGACCAAAATCTCTAAATATGCATCAAATCTGACCTTTTTCTAACGGTGATATTGTGGGGTTGAGGAAGGAGGATGTGGTTGGGATGAGAGGTTAGTGGAGAGAGGTGGGTAAATTTTATTTTTATTTTTATTTTTATGTAATCTTTTTTAGTTATTTATTTTGACATTATCCATTTTTTTTATAATTGTTTTTATTTGTTTTTTTATTTTTTTTATTTTTTTCACTATTACACCAAAAGAACATCTACCCCTGCATTTTGACCCAAGTAACTTGTTATACACCCTGAGTAGGGGTGTATAGGGCTGCGGTATGTAATAAGCCTTATAGGCTAGACGGTAAGCCAATTAGTTATACACCCTAGGTAGGGGTGTATAGGACTTACGCAATAAGCTTTATAGGCCTAGCAGAGACGATAAGTCATGGCATTGGCTAATGCTAGAGTCAGTATATGAGTACATAACTTAAGAAATCATTGTACGGATTAAGTCTGACGAAAGCCTATAAGTAAACTGCTTAATAAGTATCTTTATACTTCAACCACTATAATAAGAGGGAGTGTGCAAAGGCGTGCAGCGACTAGAAGGATCCCTAGATCGAGTTTTTTCCACCAACATTGCTTTTATTATTATTTCAATATCATCTACTTCCAAAACTCATGATGTTTGTGAGTTGTTTCAATGTAAATCTACTTAATGTTTTGTATGCTAGTTTGAATGCATATTAAAATCCCCTCCTTTGTAAAAATAAAACTTTTAATCTACGGTGGCGATGTGTGATTCAAAATCTCAAAAGATAGGTCGTTACATTAGCTCACTGTGATTCTAGCCAACTTACCTCAAATCTAAACCAAGTCATTCAGTTCGACCTTGCCTCTACTCTTGTGATGTCCCACATTGGTTGTGGAGGAGAACAAATCACCCTTTATAAGGGTGTGGAAACCTTCCCCTAGCAAACGCGTTTTAAAGCCTTGAGGGGAAGCCCGAAAGGGAAAGCCCGAAAGGGAAAGCCCAAAGAAGACAATATCTGCTAGCAGTGGATCTGGGTCATTACAAATGATATCAGAGCCAGTCACCGGACGTTGTTCCCCTTAGGGGGTAGACACGAGCCCGTGTGCCAGTAAGGACGCTGACCCCAAAGGAGGGTGGATTTGGGGGCAGTCCCACATCGATTGGATGCCAACGAGGATGCTGGGCCCCGAAGGGGGATGGATTGTGATGTCCCACATTGGTTGGGGAGGAGAACAAATCACCCTTTATAAGGGTGTGGAAACCTTCCCCTAGCAGACGCGTTTTAAAGTCTTGAGGGAAAGCCCGAAAGGGAAAGCCCAAAAAGGACAATATCTGCTAGCGGTGGATCTGGGTCGTTACAACTCTAGACCAACTCTAGACCAAGATCCTGCGAATGCAATGTGGCACCTCCCCTCAATAGTGTACATACATAATCCAATCATCACTTCAACCTAAAATCCACAAAACACAATTATCTCCTCATTTTGGTAATTAGAGGATTAAACCTTGGACACACGGCCTCTAAGAGGTACAAAGAATACCTAACTAATCCCTGCGTTACAAATCATTCTATTTCTGCTACCTTAGGCATAAAAAAGAAATCAGAAGGGCATTTTACATTGCAAAATTATAAATTACAAAGATGAGAATAAACAGATTGATCAGCTAGGTCACCTACATGAATTTTTTTTTTTTTTTTTCCTCAAGAGGGCCCCTGCAGCTTCTAAGAGATACTAAGAATACATTACATCCGAATGGCTTGCATTGATGTTAACAGAACAGAAAAATGAATCATTCAGTTATAGCCTAGCATTGTTTACCTCAACGGATGAATCTTGAATAATCGCTTTGGGCCAAGCCTGATGATTCAAAGCTTCCTTTGAAGATCATGAGAATCTTCTATGAACAGAAATCAAATCACTTTGGGAATCAAAAGCAAGCACTGCATTTTAATTCTACACCTAGATCTTATGCTTCAGGACCTGACGCAACTGGACCTTATGGCTTTCCATCCTTGCCTCCAACAGCTTCGCCTTTAAACTACCTTTGATCGTGTTGCGAGGAATGCATCCTTTCTTCCCTCGTGTCGTGTGGCCATTGCCTGAGTCAGGGGAGCTCCACTGTCCAGCCAATTCTGGAGGACTAATCCCGCTTCTCACGGAGCCCCCATCTGCCGAAAAGATACTTGCACTCGATAATCTTCCATTTGAGAGCCTGGCGTTTATGCCCTCAAGGGAGATTAGTTTGTATCCTTCATTGTTCGAGCACGATTTCCAAAGCCGTGCAATGGATGATATCTTCTTTAATTGCTTTGATGGAACTGAGCAGACTTCACTGATTTCAGTAAGGGGTGAGTCTCCACCTCCATTTCCTTCCCATTCTATTCCACTCACGGAAGCATAACTCTCCCGATTATTCTTTTTGATAGACGCAACACTCTGTTCTGGGGAATTGCTTGAGCCCTGATCCTCTAAATGACTCACAGTTTCCCAGCCACTCTCATCTTCTTCTATACCGCTGTTACGAGCAACAAAGGAATCCGTATGTCTCTGAATGCCGATCCTATCAGTAACATTAGCTTCTAGACTCGCAGTCTCGACTTTAGAAGCGTGACAAGGCGGGCTGTAAGCAACGCACTGTCCAATTTCCCTCTCGTTCGATTCTCCAAAATTGACATCTTCAATCACAGAGAAGATATCATCTGGGTTTGAAGGTTCATAAACAAATTCTGTGACATCTTGAATATTAACAGAGGCAGCAGCCTCTCTAAGTAGCAAAGCTTTTTTCATCTCTGATACATCTGGGGTTTCACTTTTCAACCTTAAGAAGTCTTCAAGGTCTGCTACTAGATTACGCATCTGTGAGTATTTCTCTTCAAGTGCCACCTTGGCATCAACCAGCTTCATTTGAACACGTTCTTCGCGCCATACCTCAGCCATCTGTAACATTCTCCGTTCTTCGTCTGCTTCATCTCTCAATTTCATGGATTCTCTCTTCAGAGCTTCTATTCTTGCTTTGTCTTCACCAACTTCCTTTGCAAGTTCATCACATACTTCCTCAACCAAGGATCTTTCCTTTCTTTCTTTTTCGTAGTCTTGCATAAACCGCTTTACAGATAGCTTAGCATCGGCCAACTCGTTTACCAATTTTGAATTGATCATTTCCATCCTTTGTCGGGTTTTCTTTTCTCTGTTCAACTCAGCCTTTATATCATCAACACATGCCCTTATTTTCTCATGCTCTCTGCTCCGCCATAAGGCTTTTTCTTCAGCAACTTTCCTCAAGAAGTATTCGAGCTTCTTTTTCGAAGCATTACGCTCAGCTTGAAGTTCCTCGATCTGCAAGTGGGCTTGCTCTAGTTCAGATTCAAGCGTAGAAAGGGCCAAAACAGCACCTTGCTGATCAAGAAGTCTCATTTGGTTGTAAATTTGACGTGCCTCAACCGGAGTTTTCAAGCATGCAGGTTCCCACTTGGTTGCCCCCTCCATTGCTGAGTTCGAATATCGAAATGAGGGCTCAAACTAGAAGAGCAAACCAACAATTTACGAAACAGGGTCATAAACTACGTGAAATATAAATAAGACAGAAAGAGAGATTGCAGAACCTCTTATCTATTATCATTATCATTGTGATAAGAACATCATAGATATTATGAATTACTAATCAGTTCCATTCATCCATAACAAAAACTTGAAGAATGTAGCCATGCAAATGACATAAAATGATTACTAAAGTAGAAACATATCTAGTTGTAAAAGATATCATATATCCATTTTATTATCTGAAAATAACAAGCATATATAGTACAACTTGTTTGTTAAGTTACACAGACAAATATAGGTTTCTCTCATGTTATCTGAAAATCAAATATTTACATTACACTATAAAGTCTATATATATAGTAAAAAGTCAAACCTTGCACAATAGTCGATTTCTCGAATCAGAGACAGAACGGGGACTATGTAATAGATCATTCATTTCAGAATTAAATGCTATCTTCTCATCAGGATGGAGAGCTTGAGCCAAATGACCCGTGCGAGGCTGAAAGGAAAAGTTTGAAGAAAAATGAATAAATACAATTGAGGCCTAAAATCTCGAGAACTAAATCACCAAGTTTGATGTGTTCAACCACAACCATTTGAAGCAAACAATAAATATTTATCCTAGGCAATGCAACTGAATCATCCATGCATGCATTCCCAGTATATGGATGATTGAGCTGTTAGTTCCTAGACTTGACATTGTTTCGAGCAGAACAAATAGTTTTAACTAACTTAAGTTTAGATGGAACACAAAGACAGCATAAAATTTCCACATGTAACAGAGGATTCAAGTTTGCATAAAGAGAATATTATATTCATCTTCACCAAAAAGAACATAGAAGAACACATGGTGACGGGCATCTCTAGCATCAATTATTTTTCTTATATGAAAAATGCAGGACATTTCATTGACATGACGAATTATCCAAAGGAAGAAGGAAGAAAGGGCAGAAGCCAAATCCCACAGGTGAGGGAGATTAGGAGAAAGCTCTCCAAAATCAAAATCAAAATCAATGTTTTTGTGGTTAGAGTAACAATGAGATTGGTGATGAACCTTTAAATGCAAATTTGTCTGTAACAGATAAGACCAAAAAGCAAAGCTTAAACGAACAGAACCAGTGACGATCCAAGTCATATTCATATTGAAAGAGGCAGAACCATCACAAATCGTCGAAATTCCTTTTACTTACATCTTCAATTCCAGAGACCGAATCGAAATTTTCGACGCATAACCTAAACGAACTCCTGAGATCGTCAAAAGCGAGAAAAGCAAGCAAAAGTCACCTGAAACCCTACGAGATCCTCCGTCCTTCGCTGGCCACCATTCCTCCCTTCACTAGCGGCCGCCTCCTGCAGCTGCAATCTCCAAATGCCAGCCGCGAGCTTCCTGGCCGAAACAACGACTTTTCTTCCTTTACAACCTCGAAAGCGACCTCTCTGGCTGCTTTCCAGAGGCAATCTCTTCTCATCTTCCTCCTGCTGAACTCCATTAGCTCCACTCCCCGAGTCATCGATTTTCCACTTGAGCAAGGGCGTCTCAGGGCGGCTCCGCTTCCCAACGGGAGCAACAACTCTTCTAAGGCGGGCTGGGCTTCGGATTCTCCGCCGCGTAGGCCGAGTGGAACCAGGCCTGTAGTGCAGATCCAAATCTGGGAGTTGGTTGAGTGTGGGCGGGAAAGGCGCCGGAAGCTGAGGCTTCTTGGGAGATACCTTCGTCATCTCCCGCGAGACATGGGCAGCGAGATGGATGATGAAGATGGTTCTGAGATTGTTGGTCGATTTGGCGAAGAAAAACGGTGGGTTGAGGGGTTGAGGGGTTGAGGTATGGAGGGATGAGGAGGGCCTGTGAGAGAGGAAGAAGAAGAAAGGGGGTGAGAGGATTTAGTCTGACAGTGGAAAACGACGGTCTTAGCGTATGCTACGGTGTAAGCAACTCATTGTATACGCATCTCTGTTGCTCTGTACATTCGCAGTCCCAAACCGCCGCTGCAGGGCTTAAGCTTAAAATATCAACTCCTCTTTTTCTTTTTCTTTTTCTTTTTCTTTTTCTTTTTCTTTTTTTTTATTTTATTTAATTACAAACCCCATGCACGCCTTAAATAAATATAAAAAACTATTACAAGGATAAAGAGTAGAGAAATTGAAACAAACTTGGTACATTTATATTTATATTCAAATTATATTCTGGTGAGCTAGTTAAAGAGATTCTAGAAGAGGTTGGAACTAGAGGTGCATTTATTGTATTATTTAATTATAATTTAAATATTTGTTTGTTATATTTTTTTATACCGGAGTTAATCTATAGATTACCATATTCCTCCTCCATAGCTATTTTAATACGGAGGTTATAGATATTTTTAGCCAATTTAATGCCGAGGTAATTTAATGTAGAGGTGATGTGTCACATAGGTTAAGGTTGTAAAGGAAATATAAAACCTCCTTTTTCTTTCATCTCACATTTTAGAATTAAAAATAATAAAATTTCTATTTTAGCTTTTTTGAGAGATAAGATTTTACCTGACAAATTCTTGTATTTAGAAGTTGTACGGTAGAACATTCAAGTGGTATTGATCAAACTTGAGTTTAGAAACGAATTTTCGTTACTCTTGATCTTGATCATCAAGATAATCCGTTCGAATACTTTCCATGGAGTTGATTCCATATCCATCCTAATATCATGTATTTAATTTTTTTTATATAATTTTTTATTTCATAACAGATAACACTTTTTTCCTCGTTAATTATTCATTTTCTTGAGAAAAAAAAATCATTAAATTTTATTATATTAAAATTCCTTTAACAATAATTTGTTTAGGGTAAGGATATTTAGTAATAAAATATAGTTTATCATATATATCATATTTATATTTTATTATAGACAAATATTTAAATATTTGCCTTTTTACCACAGGTATTTTTTTCATTTCATTTATTACTCTTTACCTATCTTTCTAATTTATTTAATTATAAACAGATAATTTGATTATACTAGGGTGCGGTGGATTAACTCAATATTCTAATTATTTACTAATTTAAAAAAAGATATATATTATTAAAATAATATGAATTAATAATAGACAGAAAAACTTTTATTATTATTTTTTTTTCTTTTAAGATTTACCAAGTTAATCCTTATACCTTACAAATTTTAAAAATGTAATATGGACTATAAAAATTTCATCACAATTAAGAGTATATTTGTAACGATCCTCAACGCAGGTCATGAAATTTCAAAAATAACTAAATGTCAAAGTTCTTGTAAGAACCGGTCAAACATATAATTTCAAAATCCAAATAATAATAATAATAATAATGACAACATGCAATACTAACAAAATTCAAACTAATGCCTATTATTAAAATCATGATTAAAATAAAGTAACATGCTAACCTCAAATAACAAAGAATATTATTAAAAAAAAAAAAAAAAAAAAAAGTTGTTCTACAGCGAAGACAATAAAAGATATCACTTTACTAAAAAAAAATAAAAATAAAAAATAAATATATAAAAATATTTAGTAAGTGATATCAGCGTTGAGTAGATAAGATATAAATTTCATGATTAACCTTAAGCTCTACTTTCATTTTTTATTAGATGCAAAGTACTCCTCTATACACTCCACACACACCTACTAGGTTAGTTTGTTCTCGTAGTCCTTATGACTATGGACTAGCACATTCTCATGTAGCCAAAATCAGTATATAAAAAAAAAAAAACGTGAATATTATATTGTAAATTTACACTTCTGTATAATGTATAACTGGAGAATTAGTTCATAACTACATAGATCTCACTGTTAAATTAATCATTTGGTGATATGATGCATGACAACTTATTCACCCTAGCACAATACTAATGTTTCATAAAATTAGCAATCATATCCATACATAATCATACTTACTCACACATTCTCTACATTATAACATGCATAATCATGGTTAATCATAGAGTGAACATTTTATCAACGCATCATCCTTCAATTCAATAGCTCATAATTTGAAGCATTTCGATACATACTAATTCATGCACCAAACAATTCACCTAACCAAGACGGTAGGCATTCAAAAGTAAGTCCACTTATCTCAATGAGCTTAATCCAAATGCTCTACACTTTCATGTGGTAGCTGCAACTTTGGTGAACCTTAACGGAGTTTGATTTTACTTATGACCTTCAAGGCATATAAAAAATTTGATCTTAAAATTCATCCATAATGCTACAAACACCTATTTTGACCCTAACATTAATTCAAAAAAAATAAAAATAAAAATAAATTATTGAAGCAGCTTAATCACCATAACGATGACATTTCTGTGATGAATTAGCGATGACGAGCTCCACGAGACGTAAATATCATGGCAGTGGGTAAATTTTAGAGAAATTGAGGAGAAAAAGAGCTAAAAATCTCAAAAGATATTTCTCCAAGTGTCTCTTCCGAAAATATAGTTTTTTTTTAATATATATAAATTAATACAGTTTTGTAAAGTATTTTTGTTTATTAAGATTTGTTATAAAACATTTATGATTGTCTAAAATCAGTCAATAAACACACTTTAAATGATTGTTTTTTAAATCTAATTATTTAAAAATATAATTTCATTTAAACAAATATATATTTTTAAAAAGTTATTACATAAAATTGAAGTAGTTTGTTTTTTATTTTGTAAAATAAATTTAATATTTGATTTACATTTTTAAACATAATTGTAACATGAAAAATTATTTTAAAATATGCGCTTCATTTTTGTAGTTTTTAAATATATTTTTATTTATTTATTAAATTTAACAATATTAAGTTTAGTTATAAATGAGAGAAGACAATAAATAATACATCTTACTCTTATTAATTACACAACTTTTCATTAAATAGAGAGAAGACCAAAAAAAATTAATAATTTTAAAGCTGCAATAAATAAAAGAGAAGCCTAGGAATGTAGGATACAAATATTTATGAGAATGACCTTAATCACTTCATTTCTTCAATTTTTTTTATATTTTTTTTTTATTTCACTCGAGTCATTTTCAATTTATTCAATATCTAATAGCTTCAAAACTAGGATTTCTTTAGTATTCAAATAAAAATGTAATGGAAAAATGAATGGTACGAAAATTTTCGAGAATCCGACTAATTCAAACTATAAAGATTCGGTTGGATTGAATTTTCGAAAAACAAAAAATTTAGGTCAATTTGCAAACTCGACCACCTTACTTTTTAAATTGTAATAAACATTAAGAATATTTGATATTTGTACGGTAAATGTTTGGGTTATTGGTTCACGTACAAAAAAAAAAAATTAAATAAGTTTAAAAAAAACATAAAAATTCCAAAGACACCCCTACCACACGTTGGCTTCTGTATTTCCAGCCTTACAGATCTCCTAATTATTCAATAAATAATCTGTGTTCAAAATAATTCAAATATAAAATTAAAGGGTATCCGAGGGAACCAGCACCACGTGTCTCTTTCCTGTTTGTCCACGTGGTATCTCCTCACACCAGTTGTTGGATATAAATGTGGGTGGAAATGGTGGACGGCCGTGGCTTCAGGTGATGGGCTTGTCGAGCCTTTCAAAACAGGCTCTTAAATGTATGTTTATATTTATATTTATATTTAAAGATAATTGAGTTATGGTTCAATTTCATTTATGAATGTTTTGAATTCCTTAATTATAAATTCCTTTGCCTCGTAGATGATGAGAGCTTGGGGCCTCCATAATAATACAACAATACTAACCTTTCCATTAATTTTTATTTTTAATACTTCGCTCGATTTCTTTGATGATTGGTTGGAGGTAGCTCGAAGCACACCTGAGAGAGCTTGTGACAGTGATAAACCATGTACTATCATTGTTGACTCGATGTTTATATGGTATGCGAGAGTTGGTAAGATCAAAATATGTATTTATTAAAACATTATTTACGATATAATACAATAAGAGTTTTCAAGAAGCATGGTGGAGACGATGTTTTGTTTAGACGAGACACATTAATCTAAAAATTCTAAAGTCTCACACTGCTCCCACTGTTATTTTAAAGATAAAAGTAGTATAAATAAGTATAAGAACACTTAGTGTTATCTTCGACGTTTTAAATGGTATGTGTGCTAGTAGGTTTTTGAACTACATGTAATAGTTATGCATGTCTATAATTACAACATAAGTCTTATTCATACCCAAGCGCTATAAACTTGGTCGGTCAACTTCTAACTTTTCAATTGTTAGCTATAATGAGAGTCCTACTAAACTATCAAGTAAGGTTTAAATAACAAAGGAATATTAAACTTTAGATATTTGTAACTTGGTGATATGGAATCGTTGAATCTTCTATTAAAATATTATTATTAGGTCAATAGAGTTAAACCCAACATGGTACGAAAATGATTTAGGAATTTTAGGAATAAATTTAGGAAAATGATTTACATACTGCAAGAAACACGTTAAGAAATTTTAGGAATAGATTACCTATCATCTTGGATAAATACCCTCCACCTACTTAGTTCATCGTCCCAAGAAATCCCAAGCAATACAAAGTGTAGTATTCTACAAAGTGTCTTGTATTCTTTTCTCGATTGGTCTTAATAAAATGTGTAAGTGTTTCCTATTGAGAGTTGTGTTCAACATCTTTTTCATATAAGTATTTAAATTTATCGTTGGAATGAAAGTCA